>NC_081182.1:26850438-27452883 GCF_029867415.1 Vicia villosa | reverse complement strand
TTCTTGGTAAGGTTTGCAGCTTCACTAAGGTTTTCATAAAGAGACCCTAGAAGTAGTTGGCTGAGGTTGAGCTTTTTCCCAGCATGCAATTGATTAGCCATGCAAAGGTACCTTTTCGCAACTTGGATAGACCTTGAACAGAAGGCACATCGTGAAAGCCATAATGCTAGAAAAGCAATATGCTCTTCATCAGATACTGTCGCTTCAGTGGTAATATGATGCTTCTGGATGAATGCCGTATAAGTGACTTGCGAATCGTTAAAACCAATAGTGTCATTATCCATTTCATTGGGATCGAAGGTTTCACCAGTTGGTCGAAGTCCTGTAATAGCGGCCACGTCGAAAAGCGTGGGGGTAACCATTCCACATGAGAGATGGAAGGTGTTGTGAGAAGCATCCCAAAAATGAACCGCTGCTACTAACATGGGTTGGTTGTATTCTAAACCCGTTCTTGACAGTTGAATCAAATCGTATATTCCTAATGTTTCCCAGAAGGATCCTTTTTGTTTCTCTACCTTTTCTAGCCAGGCATAGTACAAGTCAGGATCTTTGGCTAAAGGGATTGACCTAAACACTTTTACAGAATTGGTTATATAGTTTAACCTAATTTTGGTTAAAGCTAAAGGGGTTGCGGTTGAAGTTTCCTCAACATTAGCAGATTTGCCTAAAGGAGAGCGACCGTCTTCATCTATCTTAACTTTGCTAACTAATGGTCTAGTCTTGTAGTAAGCAGGAAAAAATTTATTCACAGATTGGATACTTTCACTCGGTAACGGACCCATAAAGGCAAGAGTTTTTCCAGAGAGTTCAAAGGGAATGATTACCTGGGAAGCGTAAATAGCGCGTATTTCTTCAGTGTTAGGGTTTGGAACGAACTCTCGTTCCCCAGAACGTGTTGTTGATTGGAGCTTCAAAGCGGGTTGAAGAACATTTGAAGATGAAGCCATGGAGAAATTTTTGATTAAAAGAACAAGATTCTAAAAAGAGTGAAGATGTTTCAATTTTTCGGTGAAGAAGATGAATGAAAGGCGGTATAGAGGCACAAGATCAAGTATTTAAAGGTTTAACGGAAACCTTTTTAAATCTTTTGGGTAAAGCCCGAGAGACACGTGGCGGCTGGTGATTTAATCCAACGGCGGTCGAATGAGTTAGCTTCACTCCTAGTATGTAGGAGTAATGATCAGGAAGTAAGGTTAAAACGTGGGAATGTAAGTTATGAGAAGACATCTTTGAAAATGACAAGACGTTTCGGAAACAGTGTTATCAGTGATTATGACGTTAGTCAGCAGTCTTGGAACTTTCAAGGATCATAAAAACGAAATCTTATAATGACAAGAAACGCCTATTTCTGTTGATTCTCGAAACAGGCATTTATTGGGGGCAATTTGTTAGCTGAAGATTTCGTTTTATATTATTTGTCCTTCAAAGGAGTTGAGAATCGGAGGAAAGATGGTTACTGATGGCCATCCTTTAAAAAGTAAAAGAATGACTACTGATGGTCATGCTTCGAGAGTAAATATTTCTAAGTTCACTATGAAGATAATGAATACTGAAAGCTAGTGAAAAGTATGTGTCTTCGGGACTTAGACAAAATTCATAGAATATGTATTTAAGTATTACTACTTAGCGTGTTTTCGTAGTGTTTGTTTAATACACTGCCACGCGTCGAAGACGGACTCAGGCGGGAGGATTTGAAATTCAAAGACGGTTTCGTAACCGTTCAACAACAGATGGCTTCGCTGGAAGTTCTGATGAGAAACGTGGCAGCAGATTAGTATAGGACCGTTAAGGTCGAAACTAGTATAAATAGGAGTCTTAATGTTAGGATTCCGTGTGTTCATTTTGTACAAATCACTCACATATTTACTCAAGTATCAAGCGTTAAGAGAAAGAGTTCGCTGAGAAAATGTACGTATGACACCACCATTTTAATACATGTGTATTATCCTTTGCTTTTAAATATCTTTCAGAATTACTGCATTTCGTTTACTTCTTGCCATTTACATTTCTGTATCTTTACTTTAATGTCACTTACTTTCGAATTACTTTCATGCTATTTACTTTCAAAGTCTTTTATATTTCTGCAGTTTAAGATTCTTTACGTTTCAATCGTCCTTTTAATTTTCTATGTTATGTTACTTATCTTTTCGTTGAAGTCACATTTATATGTAACAAAGTGATTGTCAAGACTATTTGTTCTGTTAATCGAACAACGCTTATTGAAGAAGACAAATAATGAATATGATTCGAATAAACATTGATGACAATCTTCTTGACTATGTGTCCTAGGATCAATCTAGTCGATCCTGCGAGTAACCAAATCTTATTTATTATAGTTTGGAAGACTAGCGGTTGATTACCGGAAATCACCGTAAACACGACGTGCTCACAATACGAAGGAGCCCGTGTAGTCGAGTTGTCATTCGGTGTAGGCTTCAATTTCTTCGGAGCACCCTTTGTCTTAACCGGTTGAGAAGGCGGTTTCATGTCGGTTATTTGGGATACCCAATCTTCCGCAATTGCTCTTTGATATGGAGTTTCATGTTGTCACCGGCCTTCGAAAATCTCTCTTGTATCGCTTCCAATTCGAAAGTAATCGAGATATTCAATTTTTCTCCTTCGATGCAACCATCATCATCCAAACTAAGTATTTTCTAACGAGGGATAACTTCGTCCATTCTTATTGCCTCGCCTAATTTTATATTTTTAGCAATAACACACGCACACGGGAGACCATGCGTTTTAGAAATAGTACAACCACACTTTGCGCTATCGGAACCTACAACTTCACCTCGTTTTGGCCTTGTGAAAAATATAGTTCAACCTGGTCCGAGACACATTATCGATCAATTGAGAATAAAGTATGTTGTCCTTGAATCGATGTTCCAACACCGTAATGCTCCTACCAAATGTAGTTTGTATCTCATTGTGTTGGTTTTTAATCATGAGATTTACGGAGTCTCAATCTCGACACAAGTCACCCTTGCTATTAACCAACCAATTTTTTAAACTACCATGTGCCGACTCAACTCTGTTGGTGGTTGTATTTCCAAGATTACGGACATTATCAGTCCCTGCACAAACAACATTCTGCTTCACCTTATCAAGAATGGTGCTTTCAAGTTCAACATGTTTCAATAAATCAGAATACTTTCCACACACTTTCTAAAACTGCATGACAGAATCGACATATAATTCTTTTGTCGAAGAATTTACAATACGACTCCATGCATCTATTATTTGTTCAACAATCACACTGGGGTTCACCGATTTTCCACCTTCAGTCTCTACTTGTTTCGTCCCTACTGCGGGTTTAACCTTACTTTTCACATTACATGTTATGTGATATCGACAAAGTAATGCATCAGAAGAAGGAAATATCTTTGCCACTGTATTCATCAACGCGGTATCGCGATCCGTAACAATTGCCTTAGGCATCTCGACTTGTTCCTTCAAAAGTGACTAACACACCTCTAATGCCCATGTAAAATTATCCTCTTTTTCGCACTCCAAAAAAGAAAAATCAACCGCGTATGTCTTCTCGGTGGATGTAACATCGACCATCTCAAATAACAAAAGTCTATACTTGTTGGTCTTGTAGGTAGAATCGAGAATAAACACTGTCGAAAACGTGTTGAACAACTTTATCGAATTTGGATGAGTCCAAAAATATCTCGGACCATAACTCCATCGTCGCAAGTTCGGTACCGTGACACGTATTTGTTATCATCAAACAATTTCAACAATTGTTGCATCTCACTTCTATCTCCACTATTCGCCTTATTATTGCGGTACAAGATGTTATACACTTGCCTTATATGGTATTTCCCGCTTCTTTCGCACAACATTGTTACGAAAATGTTTCTTCTTGCCGTACCATTATCCGATCTTCCTATTACCACACCAAAATCAAGGTTTGTTGCATTCTTACGAATCCATGTGAACATGCTTTCACGATCATCAAACTCTTACTTGTTATTAAAGTCACCGCCGATATCTACCACCTTTACGACTACCCCTTCAACATTCAGAGAAATAATTGCGGAAAGAACTAATTCTCTTGAGATATTATTAGGGTGCACCATACCTATTTGTAAACAATAACACAAACAACACAAAATCACAAGACTACTGAAAAAACAACACAAAATCGTTCTGTAGATGGACAAAGATAATTATTTACCTGAAATTCAGTATTCTCTTGCTCCCTTTGATTTGTTGCACCAAAAAGTTTGAGTTTTGAAGTGAAAAATGATACTGATGATGTAGGATTTTTAGGTTGTGGAGAGTGAGTGTTGAAGAAGAAATATAACAATGGAGGAGTGATCAAGCTGATTCAAACTATATCTGATACTTTTGTAGATACATCTACGGAATATTCTGACGCTAAGCCGTTCCGTAGGTGAATCTACGGAAAAATCTTTGAACTGAATTAAATTGTATTTTTGCCAACGTTCACTAGTTTAAAATATTTCGTAGATGCACCTCCGGAAATATTCTGGTGCTAAGCCGTTCCGTAGATGAATCTACGGAAAAATCTTTGAACTGAATTAAATTGTATTTTTGCCAACGTTTACTAGTTTAAAATATTTTGTAGATGCACCTCCAGAATAATTTAATTTTTGAAAAAAAAAAGTACTTTTGAGTGTGTATATATGAAAGCAGAGACAAAATTGGAATTTCACCGTATACCTAAGAAAATCAATGGTGCATTGAGAATTTCTCGTAAAATTGCTCTCTTTCCTTTTCTCAATAATCAATTTAAATTATTTTTACAATTTTCTATAAAACTTTTTTGTATGAAAAACACAAAAATCTTAATGCAAGGTGTATAGAAGGAAAATTTTCTCTTATTGAGGTAGAGAAAATTAGGCACCGTACATGAGTCATTGAGAACTAGAAGTTAAAAATTAAAGTGAAAAAGTGTGTGAATCCCTGTAAAAAAAGCTTGAAAATGAATGGACAGGACCCAACAATGTTACTGAAAATTCACTCAATCACATGTAAACAGGCCAACAAATCCAAGTACCAGTACAAAAAGCAACAAGCGACGTGTGTGCTAGATTTAAGCAGAATTATATAACACGGCACAAAAAATTCAATCAAACCATGCCTTGGAATTCAAGTCATTTAGTAGTAGTTAGTAAATGCAATATCAATATCAATTTCAATTAATTAAAATCACATCAACCTTAACTTAGATTAAGATCACACAATAGACAGAGAGAATATAAACTCCGAAATCCAAAGAAAAAGATAAATATAAATAATAAATTAGAAAAGACCAAACCAATATTGGTGTAGTGGAAACATCCACTTTTTCTTCTCATTCTAATTCTTTTCTCTTCTCTTCACTCCATTCCACTACAAAGCTTCTTCATTTCTCAACACTTTCTTTCATTTCTCAACACTTTCTTCTCATCTCACAATTCACAATGACCGAACCAACTTCCAAACCTAATGTTAACGGTGCAATTAACGGTAACGGTAACGGTGCCGCCACAACTAACGGTAATGGAAATGGAAATCCGGTTCCTGTTAAAGCTCAGCTTTACAATCCAAACCGTCAAGTTTACCGTCCGCAATCACAATACAACCGTCGCCGTCGATCTAACCGTAGCCTCTGCTGTTGCTGCTGTTTCTGGACAATCCTCACCGTTCTCGCCGCCGCACTTCTCGTAGCGATTGTCGGTGCTGCAGTCTATGTACTGTATCATCCTCACCAACCGGAATTCTCCATCACGAACCTCCGCATTGCGAAGATGAATCTCAAAACCTCGACAGATTCACCTTCGCATCTCACCACACTCTTCAACCTCACTCTCATCGCTAAGAACCCTAACAACCACCTCGTTTTCTTCTACGAGCCTTTCACTGTTACTGCTTTCTCGGACTCAGTTCAAATCGGGAACGGATCGTTGCCAGCGTTTGACTCCGGGAAGAACAACCAGACGAGTTTGCGGTCGGTGCTATCGGATTCTCAAGATCTGGATACGGATTCGTTGACTAGTTTGAGATCGGGTTTGAAGAAGAAGAAAGGCTTCCCGGTGGTGATTCAGATGGATACGAAGGTGAGGATGAAGATGGAGTGGTTGAAGAGTAAGAAGGTTGGGATTAGAGTGACGTGTGAAGGAATTAGAGGAACTGTTCCCGCCGGAAAATCGCCGGCGGTGGCGTCGGTTATCAACTCGGAATGTAAGGTGGATCTTCGAATCAAGATCTGGAAATTCTCCGTTTAGTTTTGTGAGTGATGTCATTATCATTATCATCTTTGATTATTGTTATTATTGCGGATTATTTGTTAATCAATACTAATAATCAATCCAATCATCAAATTTCTTTTATTTTTTTTTCTTCTTTTTTGGTTTCATAATTGCTTTTTATGGATTGATTATGGTTATCATGAAAATGTGTTGAGAAGGTCAAATTTGTAAGGAAAAAAATTGATTTGAGTTTTTTTCTTTTTTTTTTTTCCTTCGGATTATTGTAACTTGTAATCTGTAATTGGTTTTAATAGTAATGCAATTGCAAATTATAATGTCTTGATTTGTTATCTTGATTAGATCTATGTATGATAATTAATCCATCACCTGTGAAAATATATTTTCTTCTTTTTTGTAATAATTTGTATAAAAATAAGATAAGATTATAATTTTTCAAAATTATAATCGTTACTAAAAATGAAAAAATTAATGATCCATCATTTTCTTAGAGAAAAAAGAAGATAACGAGGGAAATGTATTTTTTTTATTTAAAATTGAATAAAATGGAAAATTGAAATGAAAATGAATAAAGAAATTTAAAACATGTTGAAACAAGTCATGTCTGGTCCTATATTATTGGATATTATGTATTTTGTTTTGTTTCAAAATTTAATAAAATGAAAATTTGAAATGAAAGTGAATAAAAAAATGTTGAAACAAGTTTTGTGCTGTCGTATTTTATTGAAATTGTTGTTTGGAAATTCAAGCATACAAAAGACAACCATTTCGGAGATTTATATCATTTTAAATTAAATTTATTTTGCTTTGAAACTATGAAATTGTCATAAAATACATTATAAAATTTTATTAATTTTTAAATAATAATAACTTAACTCTATTTATTTATAAATATAATAGTGATTAAATGTTAGACTTATAATTTACACCCTTTTAATTCAATTATCACATAAATTACACAATTCACCCACATTATAAACCTTTTGAAGAAAATGATTTCCAATTATATCAACAACAAAAATTGATTCTCACAAAGCATTGAAAATAATATAGAAAAGTGTTGCATGTGCCATATAACAAAAAACTCTATACTCACATCACATGACGTCTAATTTTCTTTAAAAAGGTTAAGATAATTACAAGTATTATCATAAATTAATCACCTAATTAGTAAGTTGTTTTATAGTATACTCCTATATCCCAATTGGTGTGGTGTGGGGCACAAATATACCTTTTATTTACAAGTGGTATGGTCAAAAAAATATGAATTTGAGGCCAAAGCATAGATCCCAAAAAAAAATAGTGTCCATAGATCTGAAGGCAGTGGGTCGTGGTTTCTGAACAATCTTTAATTGCTTTCTATTTTCTACCCTTCCTATGGGTACCTATCTCACCTCTGAAAATCACTCTTTCCTCCAAAACCACATGTGAAGACGAAAACACTCATATCAGATTAGATTCTATGGCCCTACCCTGCTCTTCATACATAAAATTATTTTAAAGAATAAATAGTATACTGTAAAAGGAGATAAAAATAACATGTATAATTGATATAACTGTTACTAGTTTAAGTGATTTTTTTCATTTATGAGCATCAAATGAAGCGCGTGATAGTAATAGGTTGCCTTAATATGGGTGCACGTGGTTACTATGGTTCTTCTGAGTTTGGTCGGCAAGTAATTGGATTTGGATCTGTCTTCCAATTCTTTTTTCTCAGTTTGTGTCCCACTATTGACTTTATCTTGTACTTTTCTTTTTCGCATTGTTTCTGGTGTTACTTTGCATATATGTATTTGTTGGAAAATAACCTTCATAATTTTCCTCCTCTTCCGTGAACTCAAAATTTAGGCATTAGCGGAAACGTGAAAAATATAACTGAAATGACACACGAATTTTTAGCGTGGAAAACCTTCTCAATGTGAGAAAGGAAAAAACCACGGACCCTTAGGCCTCTTAAAACTCCCACTATAATGATAATGGGAATACAACAACTTCACCCTTAGGGGGAACTCTCTACAATATATCTCTCAATTTGTAAGAAACACTCTCACAAATTGGCTCACTATTTCTCTCACAAGAAAACTCTCTAAGAAACAATTTTCTCTCTTGAGAAAAACTCTATTTCTCTTGCTTATTGTTTCTCTTGTGGTTGTGTGAATTGAATGCTTGTTCTTGGTCCTATTTATAGGAGAAGCAAGGCAAAGACCCCTTACATGCATAAAGACACTTGTCTTTTGCCATCCATGCACCATAACAAGTGTACTTTGCAATACATGCACCACAACAAGTGTATTTTGCAATACATGCACCATAACAAGTGTATACCATAAACCTTGCTAGATGGCATCACATGCAACCTTCCATTTCGTCAAATGTGAGTTTGCTATGTGGAAATGGCTGGACCCCACATTTCTCCCCCTCTAGCCATGGGGGAATGTCCTTGATAAGTTTGGGGTTGCTGCCAATCCAGCAACATGTTTGCAAAACTCTATCTTCTCTTTTGGTAGAGGTTTTGTCATCATGTCTGCCCCATTCTCATTGGTATGAACTTTCTCTACTTTCAATAGTTTACTCTCCAACACGTCACGAATCCAGTGATACCTCACATCAATGTGTTTTGACCTTGAGTGATATGTTGAGTTCTTGCTAAGATGAATTGCGCTCTGACTATCGCAATAGAGAACATAACTTTCTTGATTCTGGCCTAACTCTTGCATGAACTTCTTCATCCACGGGATTTTCTTATATCCTTTAGTGATTGCAATGTATTCAGCTTCTGTGGTACTCAAAGCAATGCACTTTTGTAATCGTGATTGCCATGAGACAGCTCCCCCTGCAAAAGTAATCAAATATCCGGAAGTAGATTTTCTTGAATCTACATCTCCTGCCATATCTGCATCTACATACCCAATGAGTAATTTTTTTCATTGCCAAAGCATAAACACTGTTTGGAAGTTCCTCTTAGATACCTCAATATCCATTTCACAGCATTCTAATGCTCCTTTCCTGGATTCAACAGGAATCTACTCACAACTCCTACAGCATAAGCAATGTCTGGTCTTGTACAAACCATTGCATACATAAGACTACCCACAACTGAAGAATAGGGTACCTTGCTCATTTCTTCTTTTTCTTCTTCATTGCTTGGACATTGTGTCTTACTGAGTTTCAGATGAGCAAGTAGTGGTACATGCATAGGTTTAGCATTATGCATGTTGAACCTCTCAAGGACTTTCTTGATATAATCTTCTTGTGACATCCACAACATTCTTTTGGGTCGATCTCAAATGATCTTCATTCCCAGAATCTTCTTAACTACACCCAAATCTTTCATGGCAAAAGATTTGCTCAATTCCTTCTTTATAGAAGCTATCTCTGTCTTGTCTTTCCCAACAATGAGCATATCATTAACATACAACAAAAGTATGATGCGTTCACCGTTATCATATTTCTTCACAAACACACTATGGTCTGCGGATGTCTTTTCAAATTTATGTCGGGTCATGAAAAGTTCAAACTTTTTGTACCATTGCCTTGGAGCTTGCTTCAACCCATATAAACTTTTCTTTAAGCGACACACAAGGTGTTCTTTGCCTGGTTCCGCAAATCCTTCGGGTTGCTCCATGTATATTTCTTCCTCTAAGTCTCCATGTAAGAATGTTGTTTTAACATCAAGTTGCTATATCTCCAAGTCTAACGTTGCAGCTAGACTAAGAATTGCTCTTATGGATGTCATCTTTACTACTGGTGAGAATATGTCTTCAAAGTCTATTCCTTTCTTCTAATGGCATCCCTTCACTACAATTCTTGCTTTGTATCTAGGGTTTGGGTTATTCTCTTCAGACTTGAGTTTGAACACCCACTTATTTTTCAGAGCCCTTCTTCCTTTTGGTAATTTCACCAAGTCGTAAGTTTGGTTTTCCTTCAGTGATTGTAATTCTTCTTGCATGGCTTGCATCCATTTGTCCTTGGCATCCGTCTCAATGGCTTCCACGAAGCTTTGGGGTTCTCCTTCATCAGTGAGAGTGACATACTCATTTGGGGAATATCTTGTTGATGGTTTTCTTACTCGCACGGGTCTTCTCACTTGGGGTTCTTGGTCTCTTTGATCAGTATCTATCATTTTCTCTTCCTGTATTTCCTGGCCTTGTTCTATTTGGTCAGGTTCCTCCATATGATGGGACTGTACTTCCTGATCAGGTTCAATATCTCGTTGAGGAATCTCCCCCCCTGAGTTTTGTACCACTATGGTCTCTGGCTTCTTAGATTGAACATCATGGATTGTTTGATCTTCATAAAATACCACATCTCTGCTTTGAACAATCTTCTTGTTTTCAGGATCCCATAATCTGAAGCCAAGTTCATATCTTGGTGAACCAAGGTATATACACTCCTTCGTCTTAGCATCGAGTTTTGCTCTTTCATCTTTCGGGATATGGAAAAATTCTCTACATCCAAATACTCTCAATTGATTGTAGGAGGCTTTCTTTCCATTCCACACTTCATCCGATATCTCTCCATTTAACGGTCTTGAAGGAGACCAGTTTATCAAATCAACTGCAGTTCTCACCGCTTCACCCCAAAATGATTTTGGAAGTTTTGCATGAGAAAGATTGCTTCTTACTTTTTCTCCAATCGTTCTATTCATCCTTTCAGCTACTCCATTCATTTGGGGAGTCTTCGGAGGTGTCTTCTCATGTCTTATTCAATGAGCTTTACAATATGCTTCAAACGGACCTAGGTATTCACCTCCATTGTCACTTCTTAAGCATTTCAACTTTCTTCCAAATGCTCGTTCTGCAGAGGCGTGAAACTCCATGAAAGCTTGTAGAACTTGATCTTTCCTCTTCAATGGATACACCCACACCTTTCTAGAGTGATCGTCGATGAAGGTAACAAAGTATTGTGCGCCACCAAGAGACCTTTCAGATGTGGAGCAAACATATGAGTGAACAAGATCTAGGATTTTCTTCTGTCTTCTTACATCATCTGATCTTTGAAAAGATACTCTGTGTTATTTTCCTACTAGACAGTCTTCACAGGATTCAAGTGGTTGTCCCTTGATATTTGAAAGGTGATCTTTAGCAAGAATCTCTAAACCTTTCTCGCTCATGTGGCCAAGTCGTTTGTGCCACAATTCTTTGGTTGCATCTTGAGAAACATTAGTCTCTCCCTTGTTTATCTTTCCTTGCATAATGTACAAGGAGCCTTCCTTTTTGCCACGAGCAATTGTCATGCTCCCTTTGCTAAGTTTCCATCTACCACTACCGAACTGGTTTATCCTCCCCAGATCATCCAACTTTCCTACGGAGATAAGATTTAGACGCATTTCTGGTACATGTCTTACTTCCTTCAACACGAGCTTATTGTCATTTTCTGTGATCATAGTCACTTCACCAATACCAACAATCTTGCTTGTGACATGGTTTCCCATCTTTAGCGTACCAAAATCTCCTCTTTGGTATGATGAGAATAGTTCTTCGTGAGGTGTAACGTGGAAAGATGCTCCTGTGTCAATTATCCAAGTGCAATCATCGAATACAACATTTAGATAATTGTCATCTCCGATAAGGAAGAGATTATCATCATTCGAGACTACTGCAGTTGTCGTTCCATCTTCCTTATTCTTCTTTGGGTTTATCGAATCTAGATGGACTGTTTCAGCATGTTGATCTCTCTTCAAGAATCTACACTCAGGTCTTCTATGGCCAGGTTTGCCACAATAATAACAACTTAGTCTTGTGCGAGACTTGGATTTAGCTTGTGATCTCCCACGACCTACTCTTTCACGATTCTTACCCCTTCCTCTATTATCGATAATGTTGGCTTCAAACTGGTTGTTGAATCCTCTTTCTCCCCGTCTTGACTCTTCATTTAGCAAGGAATCTGTAACAGAATCCATGACAAGTTTTCCGTCAGGAACAGAGTTACTAAGAGTAACGACTAGAATATCCCAACTCTCAGGTAGAGAACTTAGGATTAGAAGAATTTGTAACTCATCATCTATCTTCATGTCAGCTTTTGTCAGTTGATTCACAATACCTTTGAAGGTATTCAAATGCTCGATCATGTTTTGGCCATCTGAGTACTCCAATTTCACCAGTCGTCTAACAAGGTGAGCTTTGTTTCTCGGTGTCTTATTTTGAATCAAGGATTCAAGTTTGGTCCATAACTCATACGTGCTGAATGCAGTATAGGGCAAGCAACAAAAATGATTTGGAAATATTGATCCGGGAATTATCGTCCACAGAGATGGAGAGATGCCATTCAACAGTTTCTACGGTTTCGAGCTTGGGTTTGAATGAGCAAAAAGTAAACAAAGATATAGACAGGAAAAGAATAAACACATTCTTAGAAGAGAAATAACTTATCAGGAATGTTAATATATTCACTCTTCACAAACATACACTTACCAACCCATTATACTCAACCTACGATACTCATCTATGTCATCACGTATCTCTCACATAAGCGGCCATCTCTGGAGCACAAACGAGATCATCTCACAACTAAGGTTATCTCTAACGCGAAGTCACGAGAACATCCGTATTCTCGCGTCGGCGATCTCTCGCGCGCCGCTCAAACACGAAAACATTACGTACAGATAAAAACTGTGAATGCTATCTCTAAATCTATCTCTAGAGTTCAGAACCAATAGATTATCATCCTAGATAAGGATTCAAGAAGTTTATCTCTAAAGCACCCCAAATCCCCAGCATAGAGCAAAAATCCAGAATAATATCAACACAGATTTGTAAAGCAAGTTAAATATAACATTATAATCGGTAAATATACATAAGATTCAAGTAAATATACAAACAAAACCCAACCAAAGAGAAATACACAAAGAAGAAGAGAAATGAATCGAAGATCTCCTAGTTTGTCAGCTTCGTTCGATGCTCAATCCACCCCCGATCATCCTTATGCAACCTCCGAAGTTGTTTTCTAAGTCAATCATACTCTAAGAATGAAGTTGATGGTGTTGGGACTCAAAAATACCCAACCCATGACCTAAAAATTATGTTTTGGCTCCTTTTAACGAGCTGCTGTCTTAGCAGGTCCGCTTAGTGGACCCCCTCCGCTCAGAGGACTCAAAATTGCATCCAGACTCTGATTTGCTCCGCTGGAGCTCCGCTCAGCGGAGTCTGCTAAAAATCAGATTTTGTTTTCGCCATAACTCGAGAACCGTAACTCCGAATTGCGCCCGGTTCGAAGCGTTGGAAAACTTATTCAATGCTCTATCCAATAATGAATGAATGGAAACCAAAATGATAATTTTTATCATCCTTATTTTGAACCTATGGAAGTCCGCTTGACGGTGGCTAAGCGGGCTTTCACCAAAATTGCGAAATCGAAGCCGTGCCTTTGACACTTTATTCCTCAAGGCTCCAATAAGCACGAATACCTATAAAAACAAAGGGAAAACTATTAAATGATACATAAAATGAATCAAAACTCAATTATGCTAATATTTACATAAAAGTGGGGAATTTATTACAAAAATGGAATGAATAGAATCGATAAGTGCCACAATTATATACTCAAAATATCGACATTTTGGCACTTATCAATACGCATTGGTATAAGTTGATACATGCTCGAATAGACTTCTATCTATGTATTTTCTAATCATGGCAACTGCCTTCCGATTTTGGAGCTCCCAGTCTTTATCTTTCTTCTCAGTTGGCTTATCCTTTTCGGAAATTGGCTCGTGCAAATCTTTGCAATATATGTGGTCTTCCATCATCGGCTTCCAATAAGTATAATTATCAACCGTCAGCTTGAACATATCTCCATCGTGACTGGTAGAACCCTCCATTTTGAGAACACGGGAAAGTAGTTTCTTCAACTAGGAAATTTTCTAAATAATACTGTACACTGGAAAAGTCACCATAGTTTGTGAATAGTGCAACTAGGAAGTTACCAGGAAATAGAGGTGGGTCAATATTGACACGCTTAAATACCAAGTCTTTCCTTAGCCAGAACTTACAAAGACACACTTTCGCAATACTACGATTTAGTTCCAACAATAAAAAAAAATCTGATGTGGAAGATCAAACAATGTTGCAACCACAGAGCATACTAAGAACTTTATTATAGGTACAACACCGTAGTTACCCAGAGCTCAACCAGGCTCTGATACCACTGTTGGGAAATAACCTCCATAATTTTCCTCCTACGTGAACTCAAAAATTAGGCACTAGCGGAAACGTGAAAAATATAAGCGAAATGACACAAGAATTTTTAGCGTGGAAAACCTTCTCAATGTGAGAAAGGAAAAAATCACGGGACCCTTAGGCCTCTTAAAACTTCCACTATAATGATAATGGAAATACAACAACTTCACCCTTAGGTGGAACTCTCTACAATATATCTCTCAATTTGTAAGAAACACTCTCACAAATTGGCTCACTATTTCTCTCACAAGAAAACTCTCTAAGAAACAATTTTCTCTCTTGAGAAAAAATCTATTTCTCTTGCTTCTTGTTTCTCTTGTGGTTGTGTGAATTGAATGTTTGCTCTTGGTCCTATTTATAGGAGAAGCAAGGCAAAGACCCCTTACATGCATAAAGACACTTGTCTTTTGCCTTCCATGCATCATAACAAGTGTACTTTGCAATACATGCACCACAACAAGTGTATTTTGAAATACATGCACCATAATAAGTGTATACCATAAACCTTGCTAGATGTCATCACATGCAACCTTCCATTTTGCCAAATGTGAGTTTGCTATGTGGAAATGGCTGGACCCCACAGTATTTAGTAACAAATAATTTGGTTCTGTCTTAATTAATGTAGATTAGTATAACTCTTACTAGATTCTTGTTAAAATGGACTTGTACCTATAGTTGTGGAGTGTGAACTTTGATATTACACTAAAATGTGGTCAAGTGCACAAAAATCAACTATAATTATTTTTCTCTTTGTAGAGACTTCTAAAAAATTTAACTTACAAGATCTTCCACTCAAAGTATTTTGCTTCTACACGCTCGTGTTGGAGATTATATACGGGTAGATCTATTTTGACATAGTTGTTAAATATATTTGGATTTTAATGTTTGACGGCAACTTCACCCCTTTAAATTAGTTTTTGGGATTAAGATTTAAACATATTTAACATGATATCAAAGTTGGGTTAAAAATTGTAATGTGGGCATTTGACTCAAGTCCTTGCTAGGTGTGAGGGTGAATGTTAAAATTGGTAGTTGTGTTGTTGTGTTTGTTTGAACTTCTACATTACTTAGATTTTCAGGTTGTTGAGTGTATAAATGTGAGAGGGAACCTCACCCCTTTTGAGAGAGCTTTTGGGGTTGAGATCCAAACATATTTAACAATAGTAACATTGGAATCCAGTGTGAAAGAACCATGCCAATATCTTGGAGAGTACCCTCCAATAAGTGTGTGGTTTTTAACTACGTGAAATGAGGTCGAAAGAGCCATACATAAAGAAACAAAGGTGACCCCCTTGGATTCAAACCCAACACACCCTAAGTTAATAGGCTTGCTCAGCCAAGTAACTTAATAGTGACATGGATAGGACATTCCATTTAGGGATACAAGTATTTAGACAAGACATTCAAAGGAGATTAATGTACATGCTCAGACAAGGGAACAACAACATTGATGGTCATTAACTTGCCTTAATCATACAGATTTATTGAGACATATAGATAGTCATAAGGAGGTATCGAAGAAGGCAAACAATTCAAATTACCATACAATTGAGGCCTTATTCGTCTCACAATCACTAAAGCTACATCATTGTACTTTCCAAGTACATTTGGCATCCACCGTGGGCCTTAGTAAGACTGACTAGGGCCACATACATACAACCATATTGCGAGGCCTAACATCATTTTGTGACGGTGAGGGTTATCACAAGTAGTACCAACAGTGACCGATTTTCAATTGCGGAGATGCTAGCCATTATGGAGGAATTGCATCGTCAAATTGAAATATTGTAGGCCAATGTCTGCGGCCTGGAGCAACAGCAAACTCAATTGATAATTAACAAATACGAAGAATTCATAAATCCCCAAGCTTTTCGCCGAAATATGGGATGCCCCATTCCTAAACAATTTCAAATCGCCATCTTCAGTGATGTTCGATGGAAAAAGTGATCCCTACGAACGCATCGTTGCTACCAACACTCATATGGCGGTAATTAGTGCGACATATTCATTGAAAAGCAAGCTCATAGCCATGTACTAAAAAGAGGAGGTCCTTTGATGATATAAGATTCTCCACATATTCTCAATATCGAGTTAACATGATCTTAGAAAAATGATTAATCTTTTATCGGCCAGCAAGCACTGGAAAGTCTCCACCACCAGCTTATTCAACGTACGTCAAGTCTATTAGGAAAGTATTTGGTAATTGTTATACCCCAAAATTTGCCCGCATATTTTTTCAAGAAAACTCCAATCTAAAAATTAGGAGTTTCATATAATCATGGATTTTTATTTCACAAATATCCTGACATATGAAATACTTAGTTTTTAGAATTTTTCTTATACAGTATTTTGGCTCGCTGTTGGATTTACTCTTACGCAAACGCCAAGTACTGTTTATTGCTTCACACACGCTATTTATTTGATATTTGTTTACAGATAAATAGTACTGACACAATTGGTACAGAGTTAAATCTTTTGCAGGCGCAGAGTCCGGGATTCAGACTGTACTGGTAACAAGTAAATTATTACTAATTTTTGTTTCCCACTAACTTTTGTACTATATTCCATTATTTTCAAAATCTCTTTTCAAATCTCTTTTTCAAAAATCAAATCTTAACTTTATTCCATACATCTCTCTTTTTCCCAACACTACCATACACTTTCTTTCAAATCTTACTTCCACTCAAATTTTCCTTTTGTACGGAATCACTTCATTCCCCAACGTCTCTATCCTTCTTTCCATTCTATAAATACCTCTCATTTTTTCCATAAAATCTCACATCAAATTCTAAATCATTTCTCAAATTTCTACTTCATATCCATTCTCTCTTCTTCCCCCGGCAAAATGGCGAAGCGGATGGAAACATGTTTTCTTATGGTCATCACCATTGCTACGGTGATCATGTCCTTCTTCTGTCTGCATAGTCCTGAAAAATGTGGACCTGCGATGGTTACACTCCCGATCATCTACTTTCTGTTGGTCATAGCATGGGTTATTAATCGTCACTCTTAAAGTTTGCCGTATCTCTTATTTTCTTAAAAGTACCGTTTACTCGTCGTACTGTTCATTATAGTATGTAATGTTTGTACTGTCAGTATTAAATGTTGTACTATTTGTCATATTGTTGCTTAATTATTCAGATAATATTTTGTGTGTTTTCTGCCAGTCAAATATTTATGTTTCTGTGCATTAAATGATTTTCAGGGTTATTATCGGTAATTTTGCTCGCGTACAGTAAATAATAGTTATTTATTATGTTTGTGTTTTTTAACAAGTCATGTAAATAAACTTTCATCTTTCACATAAAACAAAAACAACAAAAAGAAAATTAACTTTGACTGTTGATTTTTCACTCTAGCTGTTACATGCCTGAATAGTCAGTTGACAGTCAAACTGCTGACAGTACAATTCTCCGTGTTTTGTACCATCAATCAAATCAAACTTTTGCATTTCAAAATTCCAAGATTTTTGTCCTAGAAGTCTTCTGAATATCACATGATTAGCAGAGACTCAGCACTGCACAAAAATCAGGTACGCTTAACTGTCTCCTACACAAACAGTCCCTGATTAGGGTTTCTTGTTTTTTCAGGAGAAACAAGTTTTTGAGACCTCAAATGGATTTCATGGACCTCCATATATCTCAAAGTACCATCATACAAATTTTCAGATTTCAATTCACTCAGACGCACCGTCAGCAGCTCAAACAGTCAACAGACGACCCGTTTGACCAAAAAGTCAACAGACAGTCAAAAATAAAATTTTTTGTCAACATCCATATTTTGTCAAAGGATTCATCATTTGATCATTGTATGATCATAATTCATCAAGGAAAGATCAAAAATCAACAAAACCCTAAGATTCAAAATTAGGGTTTTCTCCTAAAAAGTCAACTGAACTTTGACTGGTCATAACTCTCTCATCCTTCATCCAAAAAATTCAAACCAAATCTCATCTTGAAGGAAATTCAATTATCTTTCAAATGCAATTGGTCCCATGGTCATTAGGTTCACCATTTGAAAAATATGAACCAAGACATTACAGGTCATTTTCAAAGTCAACAAAAAGACACTTTTTTCAAAAGGATACACAAGGAGCATCAAAAATCATTTTGACATGAGACCAAAGACATTGGTTAGAGGACTCTTTGAGGTTTCCAAAAAGTGCAAGATCTCCTTCATATGACAAAAATTGAGGGATTTACACCTTGTTTAAGTTGGCTAAATTTTGGGAAAATGCATAAAACCAACATTGCTCAAAAATGTATTTTTTCCAAATGGGACCAAGTTTTCATAGTTCAAACATGTTTGCCATGATATAATGGGCCTCCCACGACCAAGACAAAGCCCACACCATTTTTATTCATTTTTGGTTTAATTTTATCCTATTTTAAGATTAAATGAAAATGGAAAATGGAAGGATAATGCATAGCTTAGTTTCTAAGCATGAGTCACCAAAGAATCTTTAATTTTCTGCAGAAGATTGAAGTACAAGGCAAGAGAATTGAAGAGGAGCAAGACTTGGTCAACAATTCAAAGGTTTTTAATATTTAAAAATCAAGAATTCAACAAAGGCAATCAATGCTTCTTGGCTTGGATTCTAAGCACAACATGGCCTATAAATGAAGCTGCAAACTCCATCAAAAAAAGAAAAGGGGAGGGGGGACACGAATACAGCAAGAGCATAGTCATAAACTCCATAAAATTTCTCAAAAATTCCATACACTTTGTAATTTTCGAATTCTATATTCCAACCATTATTAATACAAACCAATCATTCCAATCATCTCCTGGGATCTAATATAGTAAGTTGAGATCATAATTCGTGGTTACATGTACATAAAACTCATGCTTTAAAAGTTACATATTCATGCATTTTTCTAACTTTCGAATCTCACAACTTAACATGTTTTAATACCAACTAACACTTCTAACAAGTTGCTAAGATGGTTTAGGGAAGATTTGAACACTTACATGCAAGTTTTAACGTGAGAATACACATGTACCATTCTTGAAGTTTCAAACATGTGAACGTTCGAATCCCATGATGCAAGCGTTTTTAGCCAAAACTAATGCCACCATCATGTTCAAGAGGTCATTTTAAGGTGACCTGGGTGCCCCTTGTTTTTGTTAATAACCATTTTTGTAGGTTTTTTGAAAGCATGGAAATCTGAAAGAAAATCCGCAGGAAAATCCGCAGGTAAGTCTGCAAGAAAATCCGCAGATACCAAGGAAGAAGATGATGAATAGTGAGGTTGAATCTTTGACCGCACGCGTGGCATATATTTCTCTTCCCATTCGCTGGTCAACCAGCGTGGACCCCACGCTGGACTCTCAAAGTCAGCATGATCTCATGCTACACCTTTATCCATGCGCCTCATGTGACTCTCAATCTGAGCCATAGATCACCTCATAATCTCATCCAACGTTCCAAAACACGCAGCCACACCATGTTCCCTCATAAATCACCACACAGGATCACTGTTTTGTTTTATTTTCTATTTTATTTTAATTTCTTTGTTAAATTAATTAAAAATAGTTTTAAAAATCAAAAAAAATATAATAAAAATATTTTTAAGTTTCTAAAATAATGTTTTATTTTTTAATATAAAAATATTTTATTTTTCTTCATAATTTAAATATTTTGTATAATTAATTAGATAATATGCATATATTTATCTTTTAATTATTTTCAACCAATCAAAAATCATAAAAAAATTGTTCTTTATATTAAATATTGTTTATATATTGTGAACTAATTTTGTACAAATTTTGAATAATTTTCTCTTTAAGTTTTAATTATTTGTGTAATTATTTATATAATTATGTATTAATTAACTTAATAGATTTCAAATCAATTTCAAAAAAAACAAAAAAAAAATAGTTTTGTTTTAAAATTAATTAACAAACATTTTGAACATATTTTAAGCTTAATTTTTAGGTTTAAATTTATTTTCATCTTTTTTTCATTTTAATTTAATTAATCATGCATTAATTATAATTAAAACAAATCATGAAAAATCCAAAAACATTTTTTTATTTTCTTGCAATTTAAATTCCTAGATAAATGTATAGGTTGTCAAATTCTTGTAAATAGCGTAGTTTACATTTCCTGCACAATCGATGTAATAGCGTAGATTTACTTTCCGCATTTTACATTTCCGCATTTTAAATTCCAGTACATATAAACTGCGTGTATGTCAAAGATTAAAATTGAATCGTTAGATCACTAACTTCAAAGATAAAATATCTGAATCCAAACACAATCACACTTGCACCTCTTAGGGTAATCCCTTTCTCATTCTTTTCAAAATCAAAATCAAATTCTATTATTTCAAACGCAAAATCGAACTTTTGTTTATATCCGGTGAAAGGATTGATTTTTAAAGGAAATAGGATAAAGACCTTATAACTCAGGGTAGATCTCCTAATTTGCTTGCTCAAATCAAAACAAACAAATCTCTCATATATCATTGTTTTTTTTTTCAAAATAAAACTTTCAAAAAGACAATACTTTGTATATATCCAAACAAGGATCATTACGAAGTTAACGCTCTTTTTTCCAAAGCATCTTTTGAAAGATAAAAACACTTTGTATACATCCGCACAAGGATCATTACAAATTCAATTTACAAAGGTATTTGAAACCACATACGAGCATTTAAAAGCAATTGAAAACAAGTGAGCTAAGCAAATTAAAGAGCCCATGGATAACCATGGATACAAAGGGTGCTAACACCTTCCCTTTGTATAACCTACCCCCTTACCCAAAATTTCTTAAAGGTCTTTTTTCTGTTTCTTTTATAAACCTTTCCTTAATTGGATAAAATAAAAGGTCGGTGGCGACTCTCTGATTTTCAAACACAAAAGCAGAAACAAAAAGAGTCAGTTCGTGTATCTCTCCGCGAGAGGTATGGCAAAAAACCGAGTGCGCGACAGTAATGTTTATTGAGGAGACTATAAAAGTCATCGATCTGAAGAAGGATATATTCGTTAGAGCCTTCCAAAAAAGGCCTCAAGGCCATGAATTTCAACGAATTCCTTACCCATGTGAGGAATACTACATAAAGGAATAGGAGATCAATGTAAAAGAAAAGAGTCTAATATGCAAAATAGTGGGGCGCCAAAAAGGTGCATTCAAACCTACCTTGAGACCTCTAAAAAATTACACACCATTGGATACGAGGAGGGAGCAGATCTTACATGAGGTGTACGAGACTCAAACTACTCCTAAGCCCTCTGCCCTTAGAGGGGATGTGATGGAAAGTGAGCCCGACATTATTGAGGTGAAATCTAATGTGCTCCCAAAAATTTCTATAATTATTGAGGTTATATCATAAATCAATGAATGTAACCGACTCTAAGATAGATGGTAGAATCTATCCATTTCGAATGTGTTATGTGTAATTTTGAACGGTGTTAGCACCTCGGTGTAGGTACTTGTTTAATAGGTGTGAGTTCACAAGGAGATATCAAAGGTGAAAGACCGTATAGTGTCATCATATGCTGCTGAGAAGGACACTTGTAAAGTAGCTATAGACCTCGCTATTGGATTTACTGTTTATTCTAAAGTATGATTTTATTTAGTGATTCATGATATGTTTTGAATTGTGTTGTTTAGGTCATACCATTGTATCTATATATATTTTTTATAGTCCCTATAACCAATGTGATTTGTATGTTCATTTCGGCTAGATAGTTGATTGACCCTCATTGCTATAGTTCAATACTATGTAAACTAAATTAATCAATGCATTTTTCTGTTGAGTGACAACTCTACTAGTAATTACAGTTGCAAAATTCAAAACCAATGTCAAGCACAAATTAAATGCATACTAGTTGTTGCGGTGGTTCATGCTAGTAGTTTGGTGACAAAACACTATTTCTTGAAGAAAAGAAAAAATGATTGTGACTCCATAACATACCCGTGGAGGAAAAGAGAACATCAATCAAACAACAGTTGCTTGTGTTTTGGCGTTAATGGTCAATGCAAATGATTTGGAATTGGCATTACACCAATTATTGAAAGCTTTTTGTGTTCTACATTAACTATTGAACAGTTAGCTTAGTACTAACGACTTTGAAATATAAATATAATTTCGGACTAAGTTTTATATGGACCCGGTCTGTTTAATAAGTACTAATCTATCATATAAGAAAAGTCTACCATTTGAGACTTTCTTAGGCTATCCACATCAGCAACTCTTCTATGGTTGATCCACATCAGCTTTGGTGGTTACTACAAAATTTTTGATCCTTCAACTGCCTGGTGGGCTGCGGCAGTTATTGCTGTGGAAGTTTCACCCTCACAGCTTCTCATGTTGCTGCAGTTATGTAAGGTCCATTATTCTGTGCCTGTCCACGTTCCAAACTGCACAATTGCAGTAATTATGTGTTTAAATGGCTTGCCTATTTATCAGTGATTTTATTCTTCTCTTTCCATGCTTGCATGTCAAGGCCTGTTGAGAGAATAGCAGAGATGGTGGTGGTCTATGTGGGTTATCACGGTTTGAAGCGGCATGATGTGGAGGTTACGCCCGGTGTTTCGTCGGAAACGTTGGTAGTTCTCCCGTGTGTTTTCGGACCTGTTTTGGTTCCTTCTATACCATCGCTTTTTTTAATTTTTTCTTTTTTACTCTGTTGTGTTGTAACTTGCAGGCTGCATCTCATAATCATTTTTTCCAGATTTTTTGAATTGGATTGATTAATGATGATTGTTGGTATACAGTTGTTATTCTGTTTTGATGCAGGTTTTTGTGTGTGGTTTGGTGAAAGTTATATAGCAACGTATGTGTAGTGTGATCATGGTGGTGCAAGGGCGGTCTCTTAAAGGTAGGTACATAAATATATTATTAAAACTGTTGATGAATTAAGCATGCTTTGTCTGATTTCTATTTTAATTTGATGTTTCGTTATGTTTTTTTATAAGCCTACATGTGCAGGTCTAATGAAATATATATATATATATATATATATATATATATATATATATATATATATATATATATATATATATATATATATATATATATATATATGGATTGCATTCCTCCTTCCCACAAGCATCATGTTTGGATTTAGCTTCACATTTGTTATTATTACAGGTCATGTCAAATCAAGAAACGGATGATACTATCAAAGATATCAAGGATGTTCGGGCTGCAGCAAAGTAACTTACTGAAGAAGCACTTAACAGAAAAAACTCTGATGATATTTCTTGCATTGTTGTGAGGTTTCACTCATATGTAAAATTTATTTAGATTGTACTATGATGGTTGTGAAATTCAATTTTTATAATAAATCCAGTTTTAAATCATCATGATATCACAAAAGGATGCTTTCAATATTTTCTAATTGCCTCAAAAGGAATAATGTAAATGTCCTAAAATATTGTTGGCAAACTGCCATAATAATAAAGCAAAATCTTCAATTATAGTAAGCTATTATATTTATATAAATGATTATAATATATTTTATATGATTTTATATAATAGCAATTTGACAGAATCATATGTTATATGATTTTAAATATAAGAAAAAGTTTGAATTAAGAAAAATGGATGAATATGTATAGTTTTGAAATAGAATAGCAAATTTTTTAATTATTTAAAATGAGAGTCAACTTTCTATTATTACTATATAGGAGTAGACATAATATATTACTTTTAATATTTTTTTTATTATTTTTGAATGATGATATATGGAATACTATCGCTTCAAATAATTGCACGTACCATAAATTTTGCCCCTTACACTTGACAAACTCTTTATTTATGTTCAGACACATGACTCTAATTATTGTTTTACTATTTTTTTTATTAATTTATTAGTTGAACGAAATTTATTCTAATTAAATATGCAACAATATTATTTAAAATTTTCCAAAATTATTGTGATACCAATTATCTTTTGAAATTTACTATAACGGAAACTGAGTGTTAATTTTATCATTTTTATGAGGAATTTGATAGTAAAAAATTAAATTAATTTCAACTTAAAACAACAATAATTATTGATACTTAATAATTATATCCTTTGATTATTTTTTTTAAGATGATTAAATGTATGATTTTAATACTTAAATGTATGAATTTAATACTTATTATGTGAAGGGGATTTAACTTTTCATTCTTCATAACAGAAAAATTTTGAAATAAGAAAAATGGATGAATATGTATAGTTTTGAAATAGAATAACAATTTTTCTAATTATTTAAAATGAGAGACAACTTTCTATTATTACTATAAAGGAGTAGACATAATATATAACTTTTATTATTTTTTTATTATTTTTGACTAATGATATATGGAATACAGTCGCTTCAAATAATTGCACGAACCATAAATTTTGTCCCTTACGCTTGACAAATTCTTTATTTATGTTCAGACACATGATTCTAATTATTATTTTACTATTTTTTTTAATAATTTAATAGTTGAACGAAATTTATTCCAATTGAATATGCAACAATATTATTTAAAATTTTCCAAAATTATTGTAATGCCAATTATCTTTTCAAATTTACTATAACAGAAACTGAGTGTTAATTTTATCATTTTTATGATGAATTTGATAGTAAAAAATTAAATTAAATTAATTTCAACTTAAAAAAATAATAATTATTGATACTTAATAATTATATCCTTTGATTATTTTTTATTTAAGATGATTAAATGTATCATTTTAATACTTAAATGTATAAATTTAATACTTATTATGTGAAGAGGATTTAACTGTTCATTCTTCATAACAATAGCTATTTTGTATAAATATTTTATCATTAAGGATACAAATAAATTATATATTATTTGATTTTAATTGCACTACCTTTCAAATTTCTCATTGATTATTTGACTGTAAGTGATAATCTTTCTAATTCTAATATTTATGGTTTCCATTTAAGATACAATCTTTTTTAAGATAATAATACATGGAATTAATTTTTATTTTTCACAATTATCAATTTTCAATGCCTATTCTCAATACTTATTTTAAAAATAACTATTGTTACAATTATAAATGATGTCAACATACGGGAATGATTCTAGCTACGTGCATTCAATGCAATTGATAATGATTAGATAAATGGAAATAAAAATAGAATTTAACACTATTATGTGGATAAATTAATAGCATTATAATAAAAATAAATAGAATTGAATGTATATTTATAATATAAATAAGTGATATAAATAATGAAAATAAATAGAATTGAATGAATATTTATGACATTTACATGAACATATTATACAAATATAATATTGGTGAATTCTTATCTACCCAACTCAAAAAGTTGGGTAAGATTACCTCATTTGTAAAATGCTTTAAAAACAATAAATATTTATAGTATTTCAATAAATAATTAAATGTGTTAAATGAGATGAAATCATGTGATTGGTTGAAGGTACGTTACCCATCTTTTTGTGATGGGTAGAGAAGTTGTCCCCTATAATATTTTGGTGAATTCTTATTTACCCAACTCAAAATGTTGGGTAAGGTTACCTCCTTTGTAAAATGCTTTGAAAACAACAAATATTTGTAGTATTTTAATAAATAATTAAATGTGTTAAATGGGATGAAATCATGTGATTGGTTGAAGGTACACTACCCATCTTTTTGTGATGGGTAGAGAAGTTGTCCCCTAATATTTTATGTCTTATAATAAAAATTAAAAGTAGATATAATAAAATTCTATTTTGGAGAAATCTATATATGAAACATATTAAATTAGAATGATTTTATATATAAGAAATTTTGGATAAATAACTATTCCTAATAGTTAGTATAACTATTTTTAGTTTATCGTTATTTTATTTGTGATATGAATAGATATAAATATATCATTAATAAAGATTAATTTTATAAATTATTTTACTATTTTAATATTATTTGACTACTAATAATGATTTGAATTCTCTAAATATAATGGTGATAAATTTAAATAAATCCACGTTATATTTTATTGACTTTATTTTAAAAAATATTATTTTATTTTATTTTAACTTGAAACATAATTGTCCAACTTCTCTAAATATATTTAGAGTTGAGTATGCAGGCTAATTCTTTAATTATTACGCATAAATCCGCAAATTAAACAAGTTTAGCGTTGTTTATCTGCAACTATTAACTAATTGTGAGTAGTATGTAAAAAAAAGATAAAACATTACACAAAATATTTATTCAACTTCTCTAACTATAATGGATTAATAATAATACAATAAAAACTAATTATAATAATTATATTTAATTTTAGAAATTACTTTATTATTTTAATTTAACTTGAATAATAATTATTTAACTCCTCTAATTATAATTAGAGCTGAGTATGTAGACTGCCCCATTCCGTTTAACTTGATACACATAAATTCGCAAATTAAATGGTTCAAGTTGGTCTGTTCATAACTATTAACAGATTATATTTATTCAACTGCCCCATTCCGTTTAACTTGATACACATAAATTCGCAAATTAAATGGTTCAAGTTGGTCTGTTCATAACTATTAACAGATTATATTTATTCAAATTCTTTAATAATAATGCATTAATTACAATAAATATTAATTATAATATCTGTATTATTTATGATTTGATTATTTTACTATTAATTGACTACTAATTATTCACATTAACCAGATATATTGGTGATGTCAACTATTTTTTTGGAAATTCAAAATAAAATTATATCGCAAAAGGTATAAGATATGCCAATTGAACACACCAGTAAAATATTCTCCCCTATTCAAAATAATTATACAATTCATTCAAATATTTTTATATATGAAATAATATATTTGATTTGTAAATTGATTTTAATTCAATTAATATTAACGAAAACATTAAGTTAGGAATCAAAATATTGAATATTAACCGGAATATTAAATTAGTGATCAAAATATTGAATATTAGCGGAAACATGAAGTTACAAATTAAAATATTGAATATTAATGGGAACATAAAGTTACTGATAAAAATATTGAATATTAACATGAACATGAAGTTACTGATCAAAATATTAATATTAACGGGAACATGAAGTTACTGATCAAAATATTGAATAATAACGCAAAAATGAATTTACTAATAACGGGAACATGAAGTTACTTATCAAAATATTAATATTAGCGGAAATATGAAGTTATTAATTAAATTATTGAATATTAACGAGAACATTAAGCTACTGATAAAAATATTTAATATTAACAGGAACATTAAGTTGTTGATTAAAATGTTAATATTGACGAGAACATGAAATTACTGATCAAAATATTGAATCATGGGCAGAGCTATAGCCCAGCGAGCCCGGGATATACTCCCCACACTAATAGTCGATTTTTAGACAAGGGGTAAAATTAGTAATTTTTAGACAAAATTAATAAAAACATTGTGTAAAATTTTTGGACAAAATCAAGGACAAATTTTTTAGACAAAATCAAAGGCAAAATTAGTAGAAACAAGATGTAAATTAATAAAAACATTGTGTAAAATTTTTGCCCAAAGGCTCCCTAAAATTTCTGACTCCGCCACTGTATTGAATAATAACGAAAACATGAAGTTACAGATCAAAATATTGAATATTAACAAAAACATGAAATTACTGATTAAAATATTGAATCTTAACAAATACATGAAGTCACTGATCAAAATATTGAATATTAACGAAAACATGAAGTTATTGATCAAACTATTGAATATTAACGAGAACATAGAGTTATTAATTAAAATATTGAATAGTAACGGGAAGCGATGTTAATATGTTGAAACAATAGTAATCCATTAATTTTCTTTACACTTATTATTTTTCAATAGAATCTCTACATTTCTTAAATGCATTCTTAATTTTATTATTCAATCTATAACAATATCAATATTATTTTCTTAATTACTTTTTATATTTACTGTTCGATTTTTTTACATTATAATTTTTCTAACTTTTCTTTTAAATAATTTTTTTTATTAATACATTTTATTTAGCTCATTCCAAATGTAATCTTTTATTTGCTTTATTATATTTACTCCAATGTTTATTGCATACTAATAAAACAACATATAAACTTTATTTTCTTAATTACTTTTTATTTTCAAAATTCAATTTTTTAATATTAGCATTTTTTATAACTTTTTCAATTTTAACCCAAATTTAATCTTTTACTGATACCTTTTACTGATAATTTTTTTGAATATTAACGGGAATAAATTTGAAAAATTAACGGGAACACGAAGTTATTGATCAAAATAATTAATATTAACGGGAACACGAACTTACTGATTAAAATAATGAATATTAACGGGAACATGAAGTTACTGATCAAAATATCTTAACGGGAAGTTACTAATCAAAATAATGAATATTAGCGGGAGCATGAAGTTACTTATCAAAATATTGACTATAACATGAAGTTACTAAATAAAATATTCAATATTAACGAGAACGTGACTTACTGATCAAAATATTAAATATTAACGGGAACACGAAGTTACTGATCGAAATACTGAATATTAAGAGGAAAATAATGTTTATTAATCAATATATCCCAAACTTTGGTCCAACCTATTGAAAAGAAATTTCTATATTTTACATATTTGTTTTTAGGATATTTACTTCAACAATAATATCTATATTGAACAAAATAACACTTTCCCTATCATCTTTTATTTCCCTCAATCACAATGCGCGAAAACGACGGGTACCCGTGGGAACGCACGGGTAAGACACTAGTTATTAATTTATAAAGAATGCATAATGTTTGGATGTATATCTTTTGTCTCGGTTGCAGACTTGCAGTCCCATTTAGAAATATGACCTCTAAGTTCATTGGATAAAAAAGAAAATTAACTAACTAGTAACAAAATTATTTATTGTAAAACAATTCACTAACTAGTAACTTTATCAAAAACTTTATCACAATCTAACTTATTTCGGTTAGAATTTCCTTTTTAATTTGTTATAGACTATAGTCATTTCATCAAAATAATTTTAACATATATATATATATATATATATATATATATATATATATATATATATATATATATAAAGAAAGAAGAATTTATAGATGTATACTAGTGTGCATGAGTTATAGATAAAGTTTGAATCATTTTTAAAATTAAACACCTAGAAACAAAGCTCACCTTGTTAGACGACCTATGAAAATGGAGTAATCTGACGATGATTGAGTATCTAAATATCTTCAACAATATTGTAAATTTGTTGAAGGGGATTGAAATGAAGACAAATGACGAGTTGCAAATACTTTTTTCTTCAATTTACTATCTGAAAGATAAACATGGATTTTGTTAATGACTGCATGTTAATTAAGTGGCAAGACGGAGGGAAAGAGGCTTGAACAATTAGTTCGAAGCCAATGTATTTGAAAATAGAGGAAGGAGTAAGAATCTAAAAAATGGTAGCCGCAAAAAATCCTAAGATAGATTCAAGTCTCACATTAGATTTAATTGGTATAATTATGGTGAACCCGACCATAGAAAATTTGAGTGTCAATTCCTAAAGAGATATCATCATACCAGAAAGGAGATTTTAGTACTATGAAGATGAAAATCCATGTTACACGTAATATCGTTGGTATTGGTGAAGTAACTCTCATTATAGACAATGGAAATAAGCTTGTGTTGAATGAGGTAAGTCATGTCTGAGACATGCGTCTAAACATTTTCTCAGCATGTAAGTTAAATGAAGTTAGCATGATAAATCAATTCGAATGTGATATATGGAAGATCTGTAAAGGAAGCATGGTTGTTCCTCGTGAGAGAAAACCAAGGTTGTAAGTTTAAGAGTGCGCCTAAGAGGGGGGGTGAATTAGGCTTTCAAAAATTTAATAGGTTTTATGAGAATACTTATACTAATTTTTGGTTAAGTGTTTGAAGGTTTTGAATGGTTCTTTTCTTTTCTTTGGTAAAGGTGATGAAAGCGATAAAATGCGGAAAAGTAAAGAACGCAAGGATATATACTGGTTCCCCTCACAATCCGAGAGTACTCCAGTCCCCTTTCCAACACGAAAGAGATTTCACTATAGTTAGAATTATTGTACAAGCCTATGCTTTACTATCTAACCTATAGGGTGATCAAAGGTTCTTAACACCTTTAAGATCAAAACAATACTAATGTGGATGAAGAACAATCCTCTTCAAACACAACACTTACTTCCAACAATCCTGGATAGTAAGGGAACAAAACAATCTTATTTTCAACAATCCTGAAAAATAAGATATAATTTCTAAGTATAATTTGAGTAGAAGTTTGTATAGCAATATCAATCTTGGATTGATCTTCTCTTTCAAATAAAACAATTCACAAGGATATGTTAGTGCTCAATGTATATGAATGTATGAGAATATTTTTCTGAAATGATATGTAGCAATGCAGAAAATTTCTCAATGAAATTTGAATAATATGGAACACTTTGTTTGAAAATATTTGTGAGAAAAAGGTTGTGAATATTATGAAAGAGGTAAAAAATAAAATCTGAAAATGTATAGAATATATAGGTGACTTTACACCTTTTAGAATGGTTGCATATTGATGAAACAATGCAATGGTTAATGGCTTGAAAGACAAATTCGTTTGGTTTCAAAACATTCTGAAAAAGTGCCACTGGTTCAGATGTAACCGGTTACCTAAAGCATGTAACCGGTTACATGATAACGTTATGCCCAGAAAATTCAAATTCACGACCATGTAACCGGTTACCTAAATGATGTAACCGGTTACATCATGTTGAAAAACATCAATAACAAAAGAGAAACGCTACTGCCAGCAATGTAACCGGTTACATGTTTTTGGTAACCGGTTACATCATACTAAAGATGTTTAAAAACATATTTTAAAAGGGCTAAGACTTTATGGTGTGCATTTGTATAAACTTTGATAATGCATTTGTATGAAAGTATATCTTTTGAGCACTAAACGATATCAATGTAAAAGAGTTTTAGTTTTGTACCAATATTTTAAGATCAATCAAACCAAGTCTTTAATCTTCATGAAAGTTGTAAATCTTGATGTTCTTATCCATTTATCTTTGCTCATCCTTTTTGAAATATGTTGTCTTCATCAAAACTAAGTCTTCAAGTAATTATGGAGAAGCTTGAAACTACAAAGGTTCCTTGTATATTATGCATGGGAAGTTAGACAAGGGAGATATCAATATTGCTCAAGACATATAAGCAAAGATTTATGATATCAACAACAATGACACATGAGTGAGAAAGTACGTGAGGGACTGTGGATTGGGATAACTTTCATTTTGGCATAAATAACTATGACAATTGAGTTATCCCAACCCACTTAGAAAGTGTTTGAGGAAATATGGATTGGGATAACTTTCATTTGGGCCTTAGAGGCGAATAGTATGTGATTATATCAGCCTTGAGACTCATACCGAATGTGTGACTTCTAAGTTCCTACACATGACCTCAAACGCCTTGATGAAGGCATGTCTGTTGGGTGATATTTTTTAGAGGAGCGATGTTGATGGCACTAAGAACCTCAAACTCAATTAATGTGAAGGGGATCACCCCCCCCCCCCCCGGATCATATATTTTATGGGGTGCATGTAGAAGAAGTTTTCTTCAGAGTCAGCAGGGGACGCCATATTAACCTTTTACTCTTTTAAATAATGTTCTTTGAGGACATCTTTTTTGTCCGTTGAGCTAGATAGGTTTACGCTCTTACAAAACGAACCCATTTTCTCCTGGGTTGTATAAATCGTCTCGTAATCTTCAACTCCCAAATGTTTTGAAGAGTTGGACAACATCAATGGTCTTGATTTTACAAAGAAAGAATAGTGGAAAAGGGGTCACTACCACTACTAGAATCATAGTTACTACCGTAATTGCCAAACATCCCTAATTCTACAAGATTGTAATCAAATTTCCTTTTTTGTCACCTCGCATTCCTAACACGGTGATCCCATCTATATATATAATCTACACGATTAAAATGTTCTATCACATTGTTATTCTCGTCTAAATTCCAAATAATCTTCATTCTAGAAAAAGAGGACAATGGAAAAGGAAAATTTCAACACATGTTTTGATTGATGGTGATGATGCGTCAAAGATGGGGAAGTTGAACTTGGAAGGAAAGTTTTAATGAATTTTACTACAAAAATGAAGAAAGTGTGAAGAAAGGAGGGAGAAGCAAGTGAGACTCAACTATTTATGAAGCCAAGTGCCTAGGTCGTATAAGCTATCATTGTTCGATAATATATTCACGCCTATTATAAATGTTCAGGGCATATACATTCCAATATCAATGTATGAACTTTGTATAAGAGCTCACAATGTTTGTGTCATCCTTAGACAGACTCATCATGACAGGGCAATTAATGTTTTGCATGTTCCCCGCGTTGATGCTTGAGGGAAACACCCATTCAAGCCTTACTTAAGGGACTTTCCTTCCAAGTATGTCTTGAGGGACTCACCCTTTAATATTTTCTTAAGGGAATCATCCCTTCAAGCCTTGCTTGAAGGGATCTCCCTCAAAAGCCTTGCTTGAGGAACTCGCTCTTTAGGCCTTTCTTAAGATTCACTTCCCTAAATTTAATTTAAAGGGAACCATTTCCCAAGTTAATCACTTCACCCTCTCCAACCTCATGCTTAAGATATTGTGGGATATGATGACTTTTAATAGGACTTAAAGGAGAACACTCCATGATTTTATCTTCCCAAGGAAGTCAGGAAAGGGCCATAAGAGGAAACAGACGGGCGTGACTCAGGTCACCTGACTATAGCATGGGTTTTCGTACTAGATCTTAGGTCGCCCCAACCGATTCTGTGTCCATTTCTAGTCAACTTCTACCAAATGTGATAGACAAGGTGTCTCCAAAAAAGTTATTTTTGTCAAAGTTACAAAGGAGGAAATCGCTCTTTCAATCTAGGAGGAAAAACATATCTCCTTATTCCCATGTATTCGTTGAGAAGTATAGGAAATATTGTTTCCTTCCATGATACGAAACATAGATTGTATCTATAAATATCACAACCCTCGTAGTTTGGAGTATCATTCGTTAGCTTCTTAAATTGAAGTACATGGCTCTTTTGATGTCGAATACGTAATAAGGTTTTGCCACCTTATTGTATTTACTGGAAGTACATAAAGGTTTGGATATTCTTAATATCTTCTTCCAAATATAAAGGATCAAACACTTGAATCATGTGAATATTTTATAGAAGTAAAGCAACGTATAATATCTTTTTAAAGGTTAGATAGTACATGAAGAAGAAGGAAAATTCTAGATCTAATTTACTCAAATGTATGCGCAACATATGAATGGTTCTTAGTTGTGTTAAAACTATGTCACCTTCATTTAAGATGACTATATGGAAGTTTTAATGTATCTATTGAATTCAAAAGATCAAGTTTTAAATGTTTTCAAAGAGTGTCATGCTTCTTTTGAACGAGCTTCTAGAAGAAAGTTGAAATATTTGTTGTCTAATAATGGTGTGGAGTACATGGTTTCATTTGAGGATTATTGAAATACCCATAGAATTATACATGATAAGCTACCTCCCAATATTCCTCATATGAATAATTTATTTTAAATTATGAATTGAACCATTGTTGAGAAATTTAAAGGATGAATATACCTTGGTTCACTAAGAGATAAACTTGGGTTTCAATTATAGGATCTTACAAAGAGGATGGTTGTTTGAATTAGAGATGTGGTATTTTATGAAGACCAAATGATCCATGACATTCAATATAATAGTCCCAAGACCATTTTATTACACAACTTTAATTTAGAGAATAATTAGTATGATAGTTCCACAAAGCTCTATCATATAAAGCAACCTGGTCATATAGAACAATACCAGACAATGCAAGAAGAACGGTTGGTAAAGGATGATGAGATAGAACAATAACCTCAAGTTATAATTTACTAACAATGATGAAAGGGTCAAAGCTTCATAAAAACTATTAAAATTGAAGATAAGGAGAAATGGACACAAGTTATGGAATAATAAATTAATATCTATAGGATAACCAAACATGAGATTTGATAAAGGTACCAAAAGGAATAAAGGGATTTAAAACAAGTGGGCGTTCAAACTCAGTTTGAAGATACAAACTCAAACCCCAAGTACAAAGTAAGGATTGTCATAAACAAATGTCATTAAAAAAAAGGCATAAATTTTGAAGAAATCTTTGCACCAGTGGTGAAGATGACATCTATTGTAGCAATCCTTTCTCTAGATGGGGCTGTGGGAGAGATAGGTAGGTGGGTGGAAGGTAACCTTACTTGAGAGATGAGATAAAGGAGCCCCTTTCTTATTCATGAAGAACCTTTAGTTGTTGAGTTCTTCTCGATTCTTCGTGATGTCCGATTTCATGAGGAGAGACATAGGTGGGTTTTGAGGCATAATAGGGAGGTATTTTTTGTGTTGCATCTGCTTATCACTTTCAATTAAGCTTTGTCCCTCTTGTTGCTACCTGAGCCGCGAAAGAGTTCACAACCCTTCCCTTGACCTAGGATAGTTGGGGGCCCTCCAAGGTGAAGATTTTTCTTAGAAGATTATGCAAGATCGGTTCCCGTCCAGAGAGAATCTTTTAAGAGGAAAGTATTAATTGATCTGAAGGTGATCTCTTGTATCATGTGCACATAGCGGATTAAGTATGCTTCCCATCTGTTTGTTACCTATAGTCTTGAGCCCAGTGTTTGGTATAGGATTTTTAGTTGGATGGGCTTCCAAATTGTTCTTTCTATGAACTCTAGTTATCTTTTTGAGCTATTTCATTCTCTAGGTGATATGGCTAAGGTTATAGGGGGTTTCTCTATGATCTGGCATGAAGGGGTTTGGACCATTTAGGCTATGCACAATGATAAGTTTTTCAACGATGTTTCAACAAATGTAAAAGAGATGGTGGATAGTATCTTTTTGGCTTGGACTTGGTTTTCTTGCAGATTATTGTGATCTCTTTTCTTTTCTCAGATTGGCTTAAGAACCCTATCACATGCTTAAATCAATAGTTGTTCTAGAGATCAGTCTCTCTCCTGAGGTCCACAATGGTTGGTTTTTTTGTCTAATGGTTCATTTTCTGTTGTTGGTGGATTAGTAGTTTGGAGCTCTAGTTTGGTTGTCTTGGGTGGAGTTGTGGTAGTGGTCACTTATGATAGCTTCCTTGTTTTAAATGATCTGTGGGTTTTTCTGGTTCTTTTGGCTTATTAGACTTGGAGAATTAGACTTCAAAAATATCTTGATTTAGATGCAAAATTAGACTTTGAGATATATCAACTTAATTTTAAAACGGCAGTCTTACATGAAGTCATCGAAGAAGAAATGTATATGGAGCAACTAGAAGGTTTTGTTGAACCAATAAAAAACCCATTGTGTATTGTTTGAAGACAAGTCTTTATAATTTGAAACAAGTATCAAGATAATGGTACAAGAAGTTTGATCTCTTTATAACCAAATATAAGTTCATAAAGATAGCAACTTAGCACTGTGTATTTTTGAAGAATTACGATAATTTTGAGCTCATCATACTTTTGATGATATGATTATTATTGGAAAAAAGGATAGATGAACGATTAAGCAATATGTTTTAAGAAAGATTTGAGTGTCGCGGAAATGATCATTGGAATGAAGATTATTAAAGATGATATTAAAAGAGTGTTATGGATGTCATAAGAAATCTAAAACAATAAATTCTTTAGAGATTTAACATGCATAATGTCATACATGTGGATCTTTCACTACCTGGTCATTTAAAACATAGTAAGGTAAATGCCCAAACAACGACCAAGAAAATCAAGAAATGAACAATGTGTCATATTCTTCTATTGAGACTTGAGAGTAGAGCTGTCAATATGGGCTACCCGGCCCATATGGGCTTCGGGCTTTATAGGGCCGGGCCCAAAAAACTCATTTTTAAATGGGCTCTAATTTTACTACCCAGGCCCAGCCCTGTCTGGGCTGCGGGCTACCCGGCCCTAAATGGGCTTCGGCCCTAAACGGGCCCATTTCTATAAAAAATTAAAATTTTCTCCTTATTTTTGTAAGTAACCATATAATTGCATGCAAGAATACATTATATATATATAGGGCATATCATATGAGAATGCCTTTTTTATATGAGAATGTGAGAATGAATTTGAACCATTGGATTTTAAAATAAATTGTGGAGATTATGGGTGAATTTTTTTTTCTCTCTCCTACATCATTTATTTCAAAATCTAGGAGAGAGAGAAAAAAAAAGATTCATCCATAATCTCCACCATTTATTTTAAAATCCAATGGTTCAGATTCATTCGCACATTCTCATATAAAAAAAACATTCTCATATGATATGCCCTATATATATATATATATATATATATATATATATATATATATATATATATATATATATATTTATATATATACAAAATTATAATTTCTAAATAATCCATATAAGTTAATAATTAAAATGTAAAACAACACATTAACTTAATTTAAACTATCCAAAATACATCACAAATTATATAATGTAGCACAAATAATTAAATAACTTGTTCCAACAAATTTTAAGTTATAAATATTCATAACAATTATAATTTTATGATAATTATAACAACAAAATGTTATAAATTTTTATAATAATTATAATTAGGAAAGGATAAATTTTAATTATATTAAAAATATTTAATTTTTTCGGGCCGGTGGGCTACCCATGGCCCATACGGGCCGGCCCATATTTTTTAGGGCTTTTTAGGGTCGGGCTAAAAAAGGCCCGGATGTAAATGGGCTCGAAAAATGAGGCGCATGCCCTAAAAATTTTCGGGCCAAATAGGCCGGCCCATGGGCTTCGGCCCATTTTGAGAGTAACCTTTTATGCAAAGTGGTCTGCACAAAACCAGCCATTATATATATATATATATATATATATATATATATATATATATATATATATATATATATATATATATATAGGATCAAATGACACCAAAGGTGTCAAAGTTTAATTTGACACCAAATTTCAACCGTTAAAATAATTGATCAAACGGTGATGTTAAATGAAATAAAATAATAAAAAAAAATACATAGCATATTTTTCTCCTAAAAAATAGGCTATAGCCGTGGAATTAATATATATATATATATATATATATATATATATATATATATATATATATATATATATATATATATATATATATATATATATATATATATATATATATATATATATATATATATATATATTTGGAATTATGAGTATTCTTTTATCAAACATATGACAATAGCAGTGGAATATTGTAAAGTGGATATTAAGGTATATGAGAGAAATATCCAAAATAAAATAATTGATCAAACGGTGATACTAAATGAAATAAAATAATAAAAAAAAATACATAGCATATTTTTCTCCTAAAAAATAGGCTATAGCAGTGGAATTAATATATATATATATATATATATATATATATATATATATATATATATATATATATATATATATATATATATATATATATATATATATATATATATATATATATATTTTGGAATTATGAGTATACTTTTATCAAACATATGACAATAGCAGTGGAATATTGTAAAGTGGATATTAAGGTATATGAGAGAAATATCCAAAAAGTGCTTATGTTTTGGCAATGAAAGTGCATTTCTCATCGACATGGAGATTTTTTTGGTATTCTCTCTTTAATTTGTGATAAATCATAGTCAAGTCATCAAAATAATTTCAATATGTTAAAAAGGGGATCGACATTTGAAGGTTTAAATAATTTGTTTGAACCTTGAGGTTGAGGCTGCACATTCCAACATAAGAAATATTAAGATGAGATTTACAAATAGTCGTGAAATCTAAGCATTGATGATCATTATCTTCCTTGAACTGATAATGAGCAATATGGTTCTAACTTCTTTGAGAGAAAGAGAGAATCTTAAATATATTTTCTTGTATCAAGAAAGTTTGTAATCATACTTTTCTATAGTGAAGATATTTTATTGAATTAAATCTCGTGGTATTTCCTTTTCACATTGAGAGGGTTTTTGGAGGAAAAAGTTGATGTGATCTCACTACTTTATTATCCTTAATTTTATTATTTGCTTCTACTTAATACTAATTTTAAGTTCATATAGAAATATAGTACCGATAAGCATATATGCATAAATGCATATATATAAATAAATAATACCCTAAATCAATTATTTAATCTTTGACTAACATTAAACTCAATTAGCACATACGAGTTGAGTTAATCCTTGGTTACACTCCAAAAAATAAGTGATTGGCCTTTTTATCATAGGAGGCTTTTTAGTTAAGTAAGAGAGATTGTGTTTTATCTTTAAATGCTTGCAACTATTTTTGTGTGATTAATTGTAATATTCTTTTATTCAAATTGATAGACTAAAAAGAAAATAACATAAACTTATTGTTTTAAAACTGAAAATAAAATCTGCTAACAAATTCACATCAAGTATTTTAATAGCATAAAATTACAAAATAGCTACAAATAGGACAATGGCAAAGTTACTGACATATGTGTCTCTGGGATATGGATCCTCGCAGTTTTTCTTCTCCTGCCCTTTGTTCAGCCATAATTGTAACCTTTAGATTATATTTTGTGCTTATCTCTCTTCTATGTCATTATTATTTTCTTGCTTAACTTCGTTGGATTTAGAGCTGAATAGGAGCTGAATGAAAAAAATTAGAGAGAACCCATTTTCGTGTCTCGGAACTTAACAAAATGGCTCAAAATTACTATCCTGTAGATAAAGAAAAAGGAAGTATAAAAAAGAATGATTGGTTCTATCTAACAAATTAGTTCTTGAAGTTAGTATCTTCTCTAAAGCATTTATTCAGACTGCAAATTAGTTCTGAAAAATCTCAAACATGTGTCCATCTTCATCATCTCACACGAGAATAAATAATGAGAAAAAAGAGTAACGTGAAAGTTTAAGATAAAAATATGATTGCAGTTCTGACGGATAATAATCCTATATAAAAGTAACAAGACAATTATTAAAAATAATAATGGGAACTCCTACAAGATATTTCAACTCACTAAAATATGGGGTCAGCCTGACCCTGAATACAGTCGAGTTCCATGGACTGAATTTGATGGAACCCACAAAAACACAGTCGAGTTCCATGGACTGAATTTGATGGAACCCACAAAAACACCGATTAATTACTATCTGCACATATTAATCCGGTAGTGATTATTTAGCATCGCCAGTTTTCTGCGCTAAGATCCTACTGGTGCAACTCCTTGAGCTTTTGCAGCAGCAGAAGCTGCGGCTGCAGCGGCCGCTGCTGCCGCAGCAGCTGCTGGATTGGGCCGAGAATTTCCCTGAGCTTCGACAACACGTGACTGCGGTTGTTGCTTCTGGGATTTGACCTTTGCAATTAATTCATTTATCTGACTTCCTGTAAGTGTCTCATGCTCCAGAAGAGCATTTGCAAGTGCATGAAGCTCCTTTTCATGGGTGGTTAGGATAGTTTTTGCATTGTTGTAAGCTCTCTCCAGTAAGTTCTTCACTTCTTTCTCAATAAGCAGCCTAGTTTCTGAGCTCATACTTCTTCCATTATCATAGTAATTGTGAGTGACCGGACCAACTTCAGTACTCATACCATACTTTGTAACCATTTCCCTGGCCAAAGAAGTTGCCTGTGAAAGATCTGAGGATGCACCAGAAGTAACTTCACTTTCTCCAAAAATTAGCTCTTCAGCAACCCGACCTCCCATACAAACATCAAGCCTAGCAAGCATCTGTTTACGAGAGTGACTAGTCTGATCCTTGTCCGGCAGTTGAGAAACCATGCCAAGAGCCATCCCACGAGGAACTATAGTTGCCTTGTGAACAGGAAGCGCACCGTCAGTGTGAACTGCTACCAAGGCATGGCCACCCTCATGGAAAGCAGTAGTCTTTCTTGACTCCTCAGATATAACAGCTGACTTGCGTTCACTTCCCATCATGATTTTGTCCCGGGCAAACTCTAAATCATGCATGCTCACAGCTTTGGAACCATTCATCGCAGCCCTGAGGGCAGCAACATTAACCAAATTTGCAAGGTCAGCACCAGAGAAACCAGGTGTACACCGAGCAATGATCATCAGATCAACATCATCCGCTTTCAGAACCTGCATTGTATTGGGCAAAGAATCACACAAAAACACGGGTTAGAAGTTGTCTTCTAAGTTCTGAGAAGTCCATATCTGACACAGCCTTACTATATCTCACAACTGTGCACATTCACAAGTAAATTTAGAAACTCGAATAAAAATAGACATGATTCAAAAAGTATCATGAGTTGTCATGGATGTTAGGCTGTTAGCTCATGTGATGTGGCGTATCCAGCAGACATCCTAACATAGCTGAAGGAAATCATACTACACAATTTTTTGCACCAATATAGTGCACGGCTGCACACACTGCACAAAATTCTTAAGACATCCAACCCAAAATAAAATATTCTTCCAGAAGAATAAAAGCATACCTTTGACATGTGAGATTCCATAATCTGTCGCCGTCCTTCTACATCTGGATTGGGAACAACGACATGGCGATCAAAACGCCCAGGTCTCACCAGAGCCTTATCTAGTGACTCAGGAAAATTAGTAGCACCAATCACAATTATGCCTTCATTTTGTTTGAATCCATCTAACTCAACAAGCATTTGATTTAAAGTCATCTTCATGTACATTTGGTCTTTTGGATTTCGACTTCCGCCAATAGCATCAATCTCATCAATAAAGATTATACAAGGCGACCTCTTTTTTGCAGCAGTAAAAAGATCTCTCACTCTTCGTGCACCAACACCAACAAACATCTCTTCAAATTCACTTCCACTGCATGAAAAGAAAGGAACTCCAGCCTCTCCAGCAATGGCTCTTGCCAACATTGTTTTTCCAGTGCCAGGCGGGCCAACAAGCAAAACACCTTTTGGGAGTTTGCCACCTAGACGAGTAAAGCGCTGTGACAAGGGAAAAGAGTTATCTAAATATAGTACAGAACAGTACAGGCCAGAATATGATCAAGAAAAAAGTATATACAATATAATTTAAAAAGTAAGAAAATGATATGTGATAACAATAGTCACACAAAATTTAAGTTCTATAAAGAGCACTTTAAGCATTTATGTTAAAACATCTTGTACGAACTTTTTGTCAGATTCTAATATGAAAAATATTGGCCACCAATGGAAACAGGAACTGAGCCAGATGAGACAGAATAAGTTTCACGCAGAAGTAAATCTCAAACCCGTTATTCCAGTTTGTTCCAGGACAAACTACGTTAAGTAGCCGGATAAAACACCAGCAGGGTAGTGCAGTAAATAGGGAAACTGTCGCATAGTTACCGTGCACATAATAGCAATAAAGAGACACAGAACAATTTTCTAATTACAACTACAATTACGCAGATCCTCAAGGGTCTGCACACCTCCCAGCCAAAGGCACCTGATTTTCTAAGAAATAGTGCTAATTATGGCAAACAGCAGATTATGGTTATAAACAAGGTAAATGGTATTGCGATCCATGGAAAAAACATGTAGATAGAATAAACAGATGCACACAAAAATTTGGACAAAAAATGCAACGGAAGAAAAAAAAAACTGATTGACATGCTAAAATTGGTAGAGAATTATAGGGCAGAGAAAAATGCATACCAACTAAAACATAAGATATAAACAGGAATTAAAAGAAAAGAGAGCAGAAAAAAAAAATGGTAAAACAAATAGGTATAATATAAAAAAACAGAATTAATTAGCATACTTCGAGAGAAGAAAGAGTGAGCACCAGCATCATTTGAGAGTTTGGCAGTTAATTTCAGGGTTGAGTTTTAACCACTGGGCCAGCGTTTCTAGGTCAGGATGCGTAACCCAACCCTTTTCTCTTTTTTTGTCCACAGCCACCGCTTGGGGTAGGAACCGGTTGGATCCGGCTCAAAATTCTAACCCAAAGCAAACAATGGAATGAAAATTAGCACCCATCTCCATCCAATGGAGGGAACGGGTAAGGCGGGTAGTCGTTTGGACAGAGTGCAGGTTTGACGGGTAGGTAGTATGATCAGTTAACGATATAAAAGGATGAGGAAAAATAAAACAGTACAGATTTGAAGGTTAAAAGGGAGGTTGTTTCGAGTGACTAACTAACGGTGGTCAAATTAAGGTTTCCGAGTGTGCACCAATTGCTTGGAGTCGCAGTATGTTGCGGTGGTGCTATTTTCTAGCCGAAAGAGTATAAAAAACATGGCTTAAGAGTGAAAAGAGTCAAGGAGAAAGATGATGCTCGTGACAGTGGTTGATGAATGACGACTTGAAGTGCATGAAAGTTGGATAGTTGGAAAGGAGTTCTGTTTGGAAATAGAAGAGTGTCCAAAATCAAAGATCATCTAAATGATGAATTGATAAGAGTATCTATTTTTTTACTAATTCCCAACTCCCAAAATTAATAGGTTACAGGCTATATTTTTCAACTACAGCGACTTTTGGTATATTGACACAGTACACCGACTTTTTGTTTCTGCCACGACAACTGATCCACCTGTAAGACAGTTTTTTTACTCTATTTTCACGGTTATTAGGCTGTGTCCTATTTTTGTCCAGTCCTAGCTGCCGCCAACCTCTCCTCACATTTATTGGCAACAAGCTATATTTCTGCTAACTAACTCAGTCCAACTAATCTAACAGTTACAGACAGACAGCTACCCACGCTATATTAGGCATAATTCAATATTGAGTTAGAATATTGAAAGTTACAAACCAAGCAATTCATGAAAAATGACAAAGAAGCACATAGAAAACCTAAGGCAGAGAGTATATTCAATTTGTTGAGAAATTATTATCCAGAGCAATAAAATTGATTTTTCTCAGCAATTTTTACTATATACCGCTTGTATTAAAATGGCATATTTCTCATCAACAAAAGCATTAGCACTATTCCATAAGTCATAACATTGTATCAACATCTTCACGCCCCAAAGAATAACAAATTTCATGTAGCGTCATATATAAGTAACCAACAAGATTGAAATAGCTTATGACACATCTCAATCAAATAACTATTTCATGCTCGAGTGTGAGAAACGCATGCAAGAGAGAACATGGATTTGAGACAGAAAACACTACCTTAGGATCTCTAAGGTAATGAACAATCTCTTCAAGTTCCGCCTTTGCCTCATCCACACCTTTCACATCACTAAATTTAGTACTTGTCTCCACACTAGGCTGCACTTCTTCATTCATACCAAGACCTAAAAAATGAAAAGTAATATAGAAAAACAGAGAATGAGCCCATCAAATTCAGAATGAACATTGAATTAAACTGAGAGGTATGTAAGTTACTAGTTACAATGACACAGTATACCTTTACTAATTCCTTTATCCTCAATGAGAGCTCCTACACCAGAAATCAAGAGGAAGGCCACGGCAACAGATCTAATTGTACGCCATAACTGTTCCTTGAAATTTCCACCTTCTGATGCAGCAACCATATGAATAGGAGCAGTTGCAGTTCCAAGAATTCCATCTTTTGTAGATTTACCCACATTTCTGAGAGCAGCAAGGCCACCCAAACTACTTTCTTCCTCTCTCACAGAATTGGAAATACCTGAAAATTTAGATAGCTCGGGTTATATTATGTAGTCGGTTAATATTATTTAGATACGTCGGGTTATATTATGTAGTCGGTAAATATTATTTAGATACCCCAGGTTATATTATGTAGTCTGTAAATATGCAAAAGAAAGGAATGTTCAAATAGCTGATTGAAAAGAAGAATAACAAATTTTGACGAGTGTGCAATAGCAATGCCAACTTTTGAATTCTGAAGACCCCAACATAGATCTATATAAGATTTTGGATTCCGTCCATCCATCATTTATTTATCCCATCCATGAAAAGAAGTTTTATGAAATTATCCCTATTCCTTTCACTAAATGAAAGGTGAAAAGAGATCCCATGATTGTGACTGAAAGTCTGCAGCATTAGAACAAAGATAAAAGTATGACTCTCTTGTTCCTAATGATTAATAGAGTAAGATATTAATCAAACATCATAATTCCCATCTAAAGGTTATGATCAATGTGGCCTATTGCCATTGGGCTAACTTTACCATGTACACAATGGCTTCCACTGGTTTTGGGGGAAAACAAGATCCAGGACCAAAACATATACCAATTAGCTTGCTATGTTCCATAAGTCCCTTACTATATTAGTACTCATTGGAAAAAAATTGTCAATTAAATAAAAGTCTCATTTTAAATTACTAGATGCATTTTTTAAACATAACCCTAATTAATATTTACTAATATGTAAAGTTAATATTGAATACATATATACTCAAAGAACAGTTGGTATATGAAAGGTCAATATTGAATACGTATATACCCAAAGGACGGTTGGAATATGAAAAGTCAATATTGAATACATATATACCCAAAGGAAAATTTAGTAATACTCCCACATAAAATGGACGCATTAACTAGACTACCAATTTATCTTAATATATGTGAAATTTGCTATAGGGGGCTTGTGATTTGGGACAGAGGGAGTATTTCAAGAAAATATTGCTGTCATAATTTATCCAAAATATTTGCTAACAGGATTCCCTCAAAATATAAATCACCAAAAAGTTAACAGCAAATGAGAGAAGAAAGTTAAGTAGTAATATTCAAATCATTAAAAAGAATATTGTCAAGTGAACTTTTTTAGCAATGTTTAACCTTAAATCATGACACTCAGCAAGTTTAGATTCTATTTTGTGGCACAACCATGACATAATAGCAATTAACTCAGCTTTCCAATCAAATTATAAACACTTCAAGATTATGTTTTGTTTCTTGGTCGGGAGGAAATTAGAAACTTGGTAAAATTGTCCATTAAATTCCATTTTTTAAACAAACAATTGAAATTAGAAATTATTTGAATACCACGAGATTTCTTTTAAGTTGAAAACAGTCTTCATTGAATACCACAGGATTTCTGTACTCAATTTTAAAAGTCTAGAAAACAATAACTGAATAACATTGACCTGTTATAAATTAAACAAAAGTCTTGAATGAATGAATACCACTAGACTTTTTCATTATAAAAATCTTTTAAAATCCTTCCAAATCCTAATTGAATACACTACTTTAATTCCCTGAACAAGGATAGAAGGTCTGCAAAATATTGGTCAAACAGAGAAAAGGCAAAGTATGGTCACATGTAAACACAGACAAGTGAAAATGAGCACCAAAAAGTCACCTCTTCGCAAAGTCTTGAGTAATTCACTTTCATCCAGCCTATCAACTTTAACCAATGCTTTAACATATTCAGCAAGTGCCGAAGAATTCGTATGCAGAGATGGCTGACTTTCAAATGCTCTAATCACAGATTCAGGATCATTTCGACGGTAAAGTTCTTTTAGATAAGAGGCTTCCTCAGCTTCAGATGAATCGCGTAGTCGTCGGGCCAGATTTCCAAGATAGCTGGACTGGGATCTTTCCTGGGAGAATAAAATCCCATTCCCTACATAAATTTGAAAGTGAGTCCAGCAAACAATAGTTAAAGCCAATAATACTTTCCTAATAACTTAAAACACAGATGTAAACAACGGGCATAACTAATTCAGAAAAACAAAGTGTCAGCAAACAAGAGAAACAAAAACTTATATTTTAGAAACAAAAGCTTCTTACTTGAACAGCCATCAAACTTATTATGTGATAAATAGCTTCTACTCAATATATCTTTGACCTTTCCAAATTCTGATTGACGCCTTTCAACCTGGAAAAATAAATTATAAATTATATAATACATAAAAGTAATACAAGATACATAATAGAGATCGAAATCGGCTTTATAAATATAAAAACTAAATTGGGAGTCCAATTAAGCTATCGGTACATTAGTAAAAACAACACCTTTAGCACTCTTTCAATTCAAAACAAAACAAACCCCAACCAATGCCCAGATAGGCTGATTAACATACATGTAATCTTTAACCCTAAGCAATATATAAGGTATGTTTGAATTGGCTTATTGGAACTTATTAACTTATACAAAAACAATTATCTTTAACTACAGAAATAATTTATTTATATATAGGCAATAAACTACAAATTAAATTGTTTATCCAAACAAGCCATACCATACAAAACATAGACAAAATTAGGGTTTCCCAAACGATAAGAAAAAAAGGGAAATTAGATTATATGAAATTGAAATTGATTGAATAACTGACCTGTGTTATCAAACGCCTCCAAGCCATGTGACCTTGATAATTAGGTTAATAGAATCGAATCTGTGTAGCAGAGCAAAACGACTGTGATTAACGGCGTTTTGGATATGAAATGAAAGATCAAACGAATTATCTTCGTTCTCAGCACCGAAACAACATTGCTAGCCTTAATAGGTTAAACCTTGTGAAGCTTTTGTTCTTGTTTTCTGCACTGGCTCGGTTTCGCAATTTTCTTGTTTTCTTGCGAGATTGGTGTTTCAGTAAAACATGGTCAGAATTTAGAGACCTTATGCGGAAAAGGATTGTCTAAGGTGAACAAATTTTCAATTACTTTAGTCGTTGGATCAATCCCACGAATCACAAGATGCCACGTCACAAACCTTTTATTTAAATAGAAAATTTTAATCAAATAAAAAGAGAAATTTGCATTAATACCCACACTATTAGGTAGGGGTGGCAAACGGGCATGCCCGCCCCGTTTAGGCCCGCGCCCACAAAAACCCGCGAAAAAATGAGACGGAGCGGGGCGGACATAGTTGAGAGTGCGGGTCTAAAACTTTGCTTCGCCTCGCAAAAAAGTGAGGGCGGGGAAAGTCCGCGGGCATTGAATTTTTTAGGCCTAAAAATCGTAAAATTGTATGAAAAAACTCATGCCCGCAAAAAAACAGGGCGGGGTGGGGCGGCACAGTAAAGGGAGCGGACCTAAAACCTCGCCCCGCCCTGCGAAAAAGTGCGGGTAAAACGGGCTTCTCCGTGGACCGTGCCCGTTTTGCCACTCCTACTATTACGGACCGTCCCACAAAAGCCCACAAAAAATGGGGTGAGAACTACAAATTTTAAGTATAAAAATATAAAGAAAAAACATATAAATGTTTGAGCCCGCATAAACCAAAAAAAAACATAACGGACATATTAGAGAGTGCGGACCCATTTGCTACCCCTACTCAATAGCACTTAATGGAAAAGTTAAGGGTCTCTTCTAGCTTTTGTAGCATTAAGCACTTCCTACTTCTTGTAAAAAGCATGGAAATTGAAAGTTAACTTTACTTGTACAAAATTACGTATATGTTTTTTGTTTTATATTGAGATTTTAACTTGATAGTAAAATCATGACTTCACGGAATTGAGGCATACATCCTTAAAATCGTTGTTATAATTAAATTATCAATAGTTTTAGAACTACATAACGAACGATTCTGAAAAATTGAGACGGGTGACCCATCCACTAAGCACAATCAGAGTCTCGTAGACTTGTGAGAGGTCTGATCCAGGTCGATTATAGAGGATTGCTGTATCACAATGAATATTATATTGAATCATATCGTGATCACTGATCACACAGTCATATGAGGTGTATAACACGTTCTCACTTACTCCGAGGATACTCGCCCTCTATATTTGAGTCATGGGGATAACACATTGGGAATTGTCATTATCGTCGTAGACATACATCGGCTTCTTCTTCATATGATGGCTCTAAGGGCAACAAAGACACTCCTTAAGTAAAAGGACAAACAATTATCCTCATTTATAAAGAACTCCATAAATCATTGGAGATGGGGACTTACGGTGGAATGACATATCCAACTGAACATATGGAACTCATATATTTCTTGTTGAATTTTAGAGGAGCAAAAGACCCAGAGAAATGTAAAGTATTTGTTTTTACCTTCAAGCTTAATATCATGGCATGGTAATGGGGCCTAAGAAACAAAGCCATTGACACATTAGGGAGAACTTTACATGCGGTTCACCGCTCATTTCACAAAATTTGAAGGCAAATGACCCAAAGAAGTGTAAGATATTTGTTTTTACCTTCAAGATCGATATTATGGCATGGTTATGGGGCCTGAGAAACAAAGTCATTGACATGTGGGGAGAAATCTACATGCGGTTCACCGCTCATTTCACAATATCTGAAGGCATCCAAAATCAGTGGAGACCTTAAGCAAAATAAGGCATAAAAATGGAAGACCTCTGCGGTCATGTATATGTATGTGTGTGTGTGTATATATATATATATATATATATATATATATATATGGAAGATTTAACCAAGAAACCATTTTTGTTAAAAGCACTAATGACGAGATGAATGAATATCTTCTAAGACTCGGGGCTTCAATCATGATCTAAGTTCGCCGAAAGCATCAGGATTAGGGCTCCAAAATCCTTTACAAATTGCTAGCAATGGCATGAAGGTATATACAACATGAAGAAAAATTGGTTGCAAGTAATTTTATGAAGGGTTAAGTATGTTTTTTGTCCCTAAAAATATTTCAAATTTTATTTTTAGTCCCTATTAAAAAAATGACATATTTTAGTCCCTATAAAATTTTTATACATGCAGTTTTAGTCTCTGCTATTTTTTAAAATTTTGAAAACTGTTTAATTACCCTTAAACTTTTAAGTTTTTGAATAATTTTTTATACGTGTTTAGAATACTATAAAATATTTCTTTACCAAATTATAAAAATTTTTAAAATGAGAAGAATTAAATATGAATTTTTTAAATTTCAAAAGATAATGATAAAAGTAATGCAAATTTAACCAAGCGGTTGAGCTCCATTGGCAAGGAGCCCCGTCCAAGGACGTACTCGGGGAATACCGAGTTCGATTCCCAGGCGGAACAATCTTGCTTGGCCAGTGCGCATGCCTCTCCGCACGAGCCGGATTAGTGGCCCACCTGTGGTGGGTCGACACCGGTGCGAATAGCAAAAAAAAAAAAGTAATGCAAATTTTGAGTTTCTTTTTTTCGAGGAACTTTTTATAACGTTTAAACATGTTTGTAAAATAATCATTCAAAAATACACATCGATTTAAAAGTAGGGACTAAAATTACGTGCATAATAATTTTGTAGAGACCAAAACATGTTATTTTTTTAATAGGGACCAAAAACAAGTTTTGATTATTTTATAGGGACCAAAAACATATTTAACCCATTTATGAATAAGTATCGAAAAGGATGAGGTTATTAACCAATGGGAAACATAGAACAAACGAGCAAATGGGGGAGAATAAAGGATAATTGATCCAGCTGTGAAAATAGAGGAAGCAAATTGCTCCCGTCTAAGTATCAATATTACACGCCCCTTCAAACTTCTATGAAACGAATTCAACAAGAATGTATCGATGTTGAATTCCACAAAGAAGAAGTGGAGATTCCCAAACATATCCATGAATATCCCAACATTGAAAAGTATATATGTTATCGTTACCGCAGTAGAAACAACCACAACATTGAGGGTTGTGTGCAACTAAAGAACGCAGTAGATGGTTTAATAATGAAAGTAAAGCAATCAAGGAGCAATTTAACAACAAAGAAAAACAGAATTGTTTGAGCCATATATTATAGTTGGAGGATTTTTAACTCAGTAGAAAAATCTTATGTGAGTGCACTTGCCCATTAGATGTTTTGTATGATGTCAAAACTTAGGAAAACTTTAGCATTTTTGTATATTGGATTGTATCTCTAAGTCATTATGTGTACCTTTGCATTGGGATTTTATAATGTACTTTGAACATGTTTGAAAAAGTCACCATGCATAAAAAATTAGTTACATGGCATTAAACTTCAACTGCAAGCTTTAAAAATCAATTTTTACTCAAAACTAGGGGTGGCAAAACGGGCCGCCCGCCCGCCGCCCGCCCCGCCTTAAGTCCGCCAAAAAACGAGCGGGGCGGGCATGCCCGCAAAGTGATATGGGCATAAAAATCATGCCCGCCCCGCCAAGATGGCGGGTTGGCGGGCGGCGGGCTCGCCCGCCTAATTTTATTTATATATTTTTTTCATTTTTTTAACCTTTAAATTAAATTTTTCACTTATTTTTTAAAACAATTTTTTATAAAAGCAACTTTTTAACAAATTTTAGTTAAAATAATATCACATATATTTACAAATAAATATATAAAATAAACCATCAAGAATTGGAATTACTAAAATTAACTAAAAAAGAGGGTATTTTGGAGGAGAGGCGGGCTTTGACGGGCGGCGGATATTGGCGGGGCGGGCTATGGCGAGCGGCGGGTTTTGGTGGGGCGGACTTTGGCGAGCGGCGGGCCTAAAATCCCAACCCAACCCGTCATTTTTTGGTGGGTGCGCGGGTCGGGCCGGCGGGCCACGGCCCGTTTTGCCACCCCTACTCAAAATACAAGTGTATGTGTCGACACATACATTGTATACGTCAACACATGTACTGTAATGATACATTCTGTAGCTTGTATTTTTATGTGTCGACACATAGAGTCTTTTAGGTCGACACATACTAAGAAAATTACTTCTATGTGTCGACACATACAATTTTCAGGTCGACACATGTGTTGTAGTTTTAAAGCCTGAACATCTATTTGAATGTGTCGACACATGCATTAATATGTTTCGATACATGACTTATATGTGTCGGCACATGTTGTAGTTTTTCTAAAAAACTGCATTCTTTTTCAAATGTATAGGTTTCCCTTTTGCCTCCAACTTGCACTACTATAAATACTACATACATGCATCATTCCAAACTTGATGAACCTATAAACACATACAAATATTGCTCTTTATCTTCAACCTTCCATCTATGCATACACACGAGCAAACTACACATAATTTAGGTAGATGTACCGAGTAACTGGGTTGAGAATCTTTGGGGGTTTCATTGAGAAAATTGTGAGGTTTTTTCCTCCAAGTTCAAGGTGTTGATTTGGGGGTTTCTATAAGAGTTACGTAATTTGGATTCGATCGAGTGAAAGCTTTGAAGAACAGAAGATGCTTGCAAATGAGTGGCGTGAGACGATGAATCAATTGGTAATCTTGGGTGACAATAATTCAAAATTTGGATTCGACCGACTGAAAGCTTTGAAAAATTATGGTTTCTTGAAAAGGAGTAGGGCGATACGGTGAATCAATTGACTTTTTGGGTGACTTGATATAAGCCAGATCAAGGGAAGATAAGTGCAAGGATCAACATCAAACATAGGGTTTATAGGGTTGAATTGCTACATTTATCTTCTAAAGAATTTCTTGCATAGTAAGATTGGTATCTTAATTCCACTTTGGAATTGGGGGCAGACGTAGCCATAGCGAGGACGACCGATGAACTGTCTAAACAAATCCTCGTGTCCTTTTCTTTATCTCTTGCATTTAAATTTTCATTAGCAAATTGATAAATACATTGATTAAGTGATCGATTCCTCACAATTTTCCATTGATTGGTAAAAGCTATATTAATTTGTTTATTGCCTTACAATCTAAGTGATTATAAGAGGTTTTCGATATAAACAAACTTGAAAGGAAAATCTGAAAAACCGATCGCACGCCAAGTGTTTGATAATTTGTCAATTTACGTTTTTCTTACTATTTTTGTTGGAAATAGGTTACCATAGCAAGGGTATTGAAACGATTGATTGAGAATTGTGTGTATCAACGTGCTTATCATTGTTATCCATTTCTTATAATTGTGCGCATATTTGAGTTTCCAATAATCAGTTTTATCTAGACGACTTAATGTTTCTAGGCCAAACCTTCTGCTTGTCACAGATTCTGTTAATGTTTGTGCTTTCTTGGCCAAACAGCTAAGTCGCGTAGCTAACTCTGCCATGATAGATATAGTGACATGTGTATATCGCTTTTTATGAGGACATCGAGCTCCCTCTTACGGGTCGCGCATGCTGTGATTTGGAGTCCCTTTTATAGATGTGGATGATTTACCACAATGGTGAATCATATAGCTTGATGGTGCATGGGAAGACTAATTTTTACCTTCCAAGCAGAAAATAAGAATATGAGCTCAGAAAAATTGGTTGTATACTGTTGGAAACCCCCCCAAAGAGGAATCTAAGGAGAAAGGTTTCCCTAACTTGAAATTAACCATCCAGGTGGTGTTATGGATGGAAATGAGGCTCAAGTCCCTCTAAATATCAAGAAACCAGACAATCTAGTCAGTATCAGGACCAGTAGGGATGGATGAACTCAAAAATTGAGTATCTGATGGCAGAGCAACATAAGCAATGGGTCGAATAACAGAGGCAAGGCGAAGAACAAGAACGACAAAGTGCTATGGTTAAAGACATACAAAGGTTATTACAAAACCTCACGTTGTGCTTCCCACCTCCTTAGTGAGGTGTTTACGAGTTTCTCTCTACTTCTCCCTACTTGAATTGAAACATTTGGGCCAATGTCCAGTTTAAGTTTAGGGGGAGGGTATTTCCCTTATTTTATTGCATTTATAGTCTTATTTGTTTGTTGTGTGATTTTGTGTTGGTAGGATAATTTTGATTAAATAAGTTGCATATACCATTGTTAAAACACCAAAAAATTGAGCCATAATTTTTCTCCTAAAAAAGTTGTTAAACTTGATTGTTTTATGGAGAACGTATATAGGTTTGTAATGAAGATTGGCTAAGTTTAGGGGCTCGTGGAAAATACATAAAATCGGTATTACACGTACACCCTTAGTTTCCCAAATAGGTTACGAGTTTAGCACGTGTTTTGTACCATAGTAATTGAATCTTGAGAAGTATTACCTAAATAGTTTATTATGGCAGTCTGGCATACTTTAGATTCACGTATCATGTATGATTGATTGGGAAAAAAATAAAATCTAAGCACCAAAATAGTGAAAAAGGCAATAAAAGGACACTTCACCTTCTAATTTGGGTAACCCTTGCCCGCTTACTCAGCCCAATTGTAATTGAACCTCAAACATCGTCCCAAAACGAACAATAAATAAGCACACAAAGGAGCGTTTCGAGCGAAAACTTCGTGAGTCCAATACGACCAAGCCGTTTCCCACGACACGGGTCATGTTCCACCCTTTGAAGAACCCCTATACAAGCAGCCAGAGGCTAACACAGCTAACCCGTGTCCCCTGACACGGCCCATGTCAGGCCTCATGCAGTTACAAAACTATTGATCTTTGGATGACTTTTGTGACGTTTTGACATCTATAACTTATATTTTTGTCATGATTAATGATTAGTGTCAATTAAGCTCGAAATTAGTGATTCGACCTTTTTAAACACGAGTATTATAAGGTTGTTTTATTTTAGTGATTAGTGTCAACCTTTTTAAACACGAGTATTATAGGGTTGTTTTATTTTAGGATTCGAATTCTAATCCATGTCTATATCGGTTGTGAAAGCAAAGGCAAAACAGATGTTGATCTTGTATCGAAAGATAATAATCCAACATCCAAAAAAGAATTGCTAAAAAAATGGTTTTGAGGTGCCACTGACAAGGCAACACTATCTCAGTTGAGAAACAATTTAGAATGCGGCGTTACATGACAACATGTACACTCTTGATTGATATGCATAATTGTGTCTGAAACATGTTTAGATGTACATGCCACGAAAGTGGGCGTCGCACATACTTAACAAGAAATTCTATAAAAATAACTTATAAATTCTTGTGATTGGAATATGGATGACCATAGGGGTAAGTCTTGATGGATACTCTTAGCTTATAGTCTTGTTTTTATTATTTGTTAAAATCTATTTTCAATTGCATCAAACCATTCTTTTTCGATCACTTTAGATAAATGTAGTTGAAGTAAGAATTGGTAATCACCTATCTCTCTATGGGTTCGATTCTTTTTACTACTTGACACAACAGTGCACTTGCGGTCCACACACGATCATTACCATTCACTTTCAACATTTTTAAATGTTTGCTTCATAATTATTTAGGTCTTGAAAGGTAATGTTTAAGTGTTAATAGTGTGGACAAAGCTGAAGTTAGGGACATCCAGATTTAAGAAGCTATCACACTAGATTTTTTAGACATCCTTAGATTTTTTTATTTGTCCAACCATAAGTTGAAGTTAAAGATAGGTACACCTATAATGCTGATGAGGAATTTGGACCAGTCTGAAGGCTTATGTAATGGTACAAGACTTATTTTGACAAAGATGGCAGATCATATTCTTGAGTCAAAAATCATGCCTGAAAAAAATATTAGAAATATCACTTATATTCCAAGAATGACTATGTCACCATTTGATTCTCATCGGCCTTTTAAACTAAGTAGAAGGTAGTTTCTTATCATTATATCATATGTCACAGTTGATGCTTATGCCATAAAAACATTTTTGCATTCGATGTTTCACCAACCCTTATTAATATCAATTTGTCGAAATTAGTTAAGTTCTTATAATTTTTCCAATATCTATTAATATGATATATTCTTATTTAACTTTTTTTCTGACTTCTTTTTATTTTTTTAGAAATTACAGGAAGACTTTGATCAATATTAAGAAATTATGACTATCAGTGTCTTCTTCTGTGTAGTGATAGCGACAAGAAAAAGTTGCTTACTTTATTAAATATCGCAGATTCGTACAAAACAAAATTGGCATATGAATGAGATAACTTTTGTAAATCGAATATGTTTAGAGCGGGAGACAAATTCGGTTCAAAATTGATGTTTTTTTTTTAAATCTTCGTATCCGATTTTGCGAACGACTAATCCAATAGGACCAAATTCAAAATCGATGTTATTTCAACAAACAATAAGTTTCATGTATATAAGATTCATCTATAAAAAGTTGTGTTACCGTGTTATTTGTTGCTTCTCATATTTTGTAAAATCAATGATTAATAAATTTTCAGTTCATCTTGCAAGAACTAAATTTCTCTAAATTTTTTATTTTATTTTTAACGAATAAATTACATAAAAATTATTTTTTCACCACTTAATTAATATAAATTTTTTCTGAAGATTGGGAGCGGCAAGCTGCTCCCAATATATAACTGAATTTAATATATAACTAAATATATCTATACTAAATTAATATTGATCTCTTACTTAAAAAAGAGCGGCAACACCACTTCCCATACACCATTCACGAATTACCACTCCCTCACGTGTCACACACGAATTACCTACTAGTTTGTTATTATAATCTAACATAAAATTTTTATTATTTAAATTTTTATTATGATGATCACGACATAGTTATCACATTTCTAATAATATACATTTTTGGATCCGAATACATTGCTTTAATAATGTCAACACAACTAAAATAAACTTTCTTTATTTTGATTATCTCAAAATAAAAACCAACAAGTTTCTAATAAATACATCATTTATTTCAAAATGTAGGAGACAAAAAAAAGATTCACTCATAATCTCCACCATTTATTTTAAAATCCAATGGTTCAGACTCATTCTCACATTCTCATATAAATATGGCATTCTCATATGATATGCCCTATATATTTATATAATTTTTTTTTTGTTTTCACTACTAGTATCTAGTCTACTAGGCCAACTAATCTGGTTTAGAGGTCAAGTTTGTCATCACCTTCGCAATCACAATCACAATTGCGGAGAATCGAACAATACTCCTAGAGCGTCAATGACCATTAAATATAAATTAATGTTTGATTATATGATTTAGTTTATGCATTAAACAAATATTTGACAATTAAATATATTTTATAGTAGAATAGTCTTTCACACCATGTATAGGATAGTTGTTCTTGAAGTATCATACATTTAAGTTGAATCTTTGTTTTAACACTCAGATTTGTGAAAACCACTGGTAAGAGGATCTATCATTTGGGGTGGTTCTAAATTTTATATAAGTAATGCCATGGCAAAGTAAACAAATTAATCATCGGTCAAACTCAAACACGGGATTCAACACATTTGAAGTAACGACCAAACCATGATTAAGCATATTTGAAGTATCGACCATACACGTGATTCAACACATTTGAAGTATCGACCTAACACGCGATTTTGCATATTTAGTATTGTCTACTTTGAATATGAGAATCCCACCATCTTTTTTCTTTAAAAAAGACGCATTATTAAATTAAATAACGTGAATGTTAGGTATAAATTAGTCTTACCTTTGATTCCAAGAAATATGGGATTATTTTGTCCAATCCAAAACAAATAATATGAATAAAATAAACATTAAAGAAACCATCACACATACAAACATTATTACAATTTGAATTAAACACCAATCAAGTACGCATAATTTGTCTACAAATACTATATCAACAAGTAAAACATGATAATAAGCAAATATAAATGTTTGCTTACAATTCATCATAAATCAAAAGAAAATACTCGATACGTTGTAATTATGGATGACAAAAAAAAAAGAGGAGTGCTAGCAACACTCTCTTTTCAACACTCTCTCCAACACTCACTTTCTTATTGGTTAGAACATGTGTGGGTCCCTCATTTTGGAAATGGATCCCACATAAAGTGGTAGGACCCACACATGTTTGAACCTATAAGAAGGAGAGTATTGGAGAGAGTGTTGAAAAGAGAGTGTCGTTAGCATTTCTCAAAAAAAAATCATACTCATAGATACTCACGGGTAAGATTCAACACAAATACAAGTTTAATGATTTAATGGGTATCCACGATATATATATTTAGTTACTTGTTTCACTACGGACACGGATTTGATGGTATCCGTACCCACGGATATTCGTATCCATTAATAATTAACAAAATTACTTAAATATTAATTTGTTTAATATAAAAATATTATTATTATTATTATTATTATTATTATTATTATATATTATTAGAATTATTTAGTTGAATATGTAATTATTATTATTTTGTTGAATTTATTTATTTGATTAAAAAACGAATGTGATTCATTTTTGTTATTATTATTATTATGGGTTAAATTTAAAAATATTGTCTTTAATAGGGATAAAAAATAATTATATATATATATATATATATATATATATATATATAATATTTAAATAATAGTATTCATGAATATCCGTTTAATATTCATGGGTATTTCAAAATTCACAGATACCCGTTTAACGGATACCCACACGGGTATGAGCATTGAGCGGGTACGCAATACGAATATCATATTTATTAAATTTAAATGGGACAGGTAGCAAGGGGCTTTGACTAATATGCATAAGGATTTTTCTTATGCACCGTGCATAAGCCTATATAAGCCATTGGATCATGTTTTTAATCCAGTATTGAGTATTGAGTATTAAGTATTGAGTAGTGAGTATTGAATATTGAATAATAACAATTGATATTTAGAATTTGATCCAATGATCCAAAGGTTCATATTAATCTATGCACGGTGCATAAATTTTTATCTATGCATGGTAACTGCACCAGCAAGGGACTAGTATCCATGCCCATGATGGGTACCCATTGCCATCTCCACAACTTTAAAGGTTTTTTACTTTCTCAAAATAAATGATAATCTCTGCATTTTGAATTTTTCCAATAGCAAGAAAATTCATTGTCATTAACATAAAAGACAGAGTGTGCATTGTAACCATTGTTTGCCAATAGCATAGAGTAATTTGCATCATGTATAATATTGAGAGAGTTTTCTATCAATATACAGTAATTAGCTGAGAGTTCAAAACTAAAACTGAACGGAAAAAGTGTGTCATTTGTAAAAATAGATTGAAAATGAGTGGAAGGGACAGGACCCAATAATGTGAGTCAGTTTTCCCTGCAGAGACATTCTCAACAAGCCAACAAATCCACTAGCTGCTAGGAAGCAACACGTGGGCTAGATATAACCAGAAGATGAATGCTATGATCACACTCCAATCTATTAATGCCACACTACCTTTTTTTAATCTTTACCTACTCACTGGTTTTGGTTACACGTGACTGCGGCTCCGACTGCTGGGATTTGACTTTTGCAAGTAAATCATTTATCTGACTTCCTGTAAGTGTCTCGTGCTCCAGAAGAGCATTTGCAAGTGCGTGAAGCTCCTTTTCATGGGTGGTTAGGATAGTTTTTGCATTGTTGTAAGCTCTCTCCAGTAAGTTCTTCACTTCTTTCTCAATAAGCAGCCTAGTTTTTGAGCTCATACTTCTCCCATTATCAAGGTAATTGTGAATGACCGGACCTACTTCAGTACTCATACCATACTTTGTAACCATTTCCCTGGCCAAATAAGTTGCCTTCGCAAGATCTGAGGATGCACCAGAAGTAACTTGGGTTTCTCCAAAAATTAGCTCTTCAGCAACCCGACCCCCCATACAACAATCAAGCTTAGCAAGCATCTGTTTACGAGAGTGACTACTCTGATCTTTGTCCGGCAATTGAGAAACCGTGCCTAGAGTCCCCCCACGCCGAACAATAGTTGCCTTGTGAACAGGACGCGCACCATCAGTATATGTTGCCACTAAGGCATGGCCACTCTCATGGAAAGCAGTAAGCTTTCTTGACTTCTTAGATGTAACAGCTGATTTGCGTTCATTTCCTATCATAATCTTCTCCCGTGCAAACTCTAAATCATGGATGCTCACAGAATTGGTGCCAACCTTTGCAGCCCTTAGGGCAGCAACATTAACCAAATTTGCAAGGTCAGCACCGGAGAACCCAGGTGTACACTGAGCAATGATCATCAGATCAACATCATCTGCCTTGAGAACCTGAATCATATTGGAATAAGAAACACAGGTGAAAAAATTTCCTTCTAAGTTCTAACAATTCTACATTACATTAGGCATTGCACCAAGCACTGCACATGTACCTCAAAAAATTTAAGCCATCCAACCCAAGATACAAGAAAAATATTCTTACAATAGAGTAAAAGAATACCTTTGACATCAGAGATTCCAAAATCTGTTGTCGTCCTTTTAAATCTGGATTGGTAACAACAACACGGCGATCAAATCGCCCAGGTCTCACCAAAGCCTTATCTAGTGACTCCTCAAAATTAGTAGCACCAATCACAACTATGCCTTCATGTTGTTTGAATCCATCTAACTCAACAAGCAATTGACTTATAGGCACGTGCATTTGGTCATTTGGATTTCGTTTTCGACCAATAGCATCAATCTCATCAATAAAGATTATACAAGGGGCGCGCTTTTTTGCAGCTGTGAAAAGATCTCTCACTCTTTGTGCAGCACTACCGACATACATCTTTTCAAATTCACTTACACTGCACAAGAAGAAAGGAATCTCCGCCTCTTCAGCAATAGCTCTTGCCAACATTGTTTTACCAGTGCCAGGCGGGCCAACAAGCAAGACACCTTTTGGGAGTTTACCACCAAGACGAGTAAAGCGCTGTGAAAAGGGAACAGAGTAATCTCTAGATAGTACAAAACACTACAGAATCTAATCTTGAAGAAAATGATATACATAAGAAAACTGGATATGACATCAAGAGAGTCACACAAAATTCAGGTTCAACATAGAGCACAAACCATTTTAAGCATTTATGTTAAAACTTGTCACGCGAACTTATTGTCAGATTCAAATAAGAAAAGGTTTGGACACCAATTAAAACAGTAACTGAGTCGGATGAGAAACATGATAAAAACAATTGCAATCCATGGAAAAAGCATGTAAATAGAATAAATAAATATATTACAAAATCTGACTATAAATACTAGGGAACATGCTGGAATCTGTAGGGAGTTAGAAGGTAGGGGATAATGAAAACTAGTACAACATATAAATGAAAGAGGATAAATGAGAGAGAAAATAACAGCATAAAAAAGAAAAAGTAGAACAAAAATAATTACTGTGAAATGAAGACATAAACAAGAATTAAAAGAAAAGAGAGCAGAAAAAAAACCAAGGAGAAAGAAATATATACAAAAGAACAGAATTAATGAGCATGCAACATGAGAAGAAAGTGAGCGCGGCAGCACCGTTTGAAACTTTGAAGAATCAGAATGAGAAACACAAATGAGAGTCTGGAAAATTTTGTTTTGGGGTTTTAAGTTTGAAGCATAACCCAACAAGAAGCTCTATTTATGCTTACAAACTCAGTCCAACTAATGTAACAGTTACCAACAGACATTTATCACACTATATTAGGCATATTTTGATATTGAGTTAGCATATTGAAAGCTTCAACCCTAGTAACTAAGAGGAAGCATGTAGAAAACCAAACGATAAGAGTATGTGCTATATACATCCAATTTGTTTTGAAATTATTATCCAAAGCAATAGAACTGATTTCTCAACAACTTTGACTATTTGCGTCTTGTATTAAAACGACATTTTCTCGTCAACAAAAGAATTATCACTATTTCATAACTTTGTATCAACATCTCCAGACCCAAAGAATAACAAAAATTCCCATGGCATCATATAAGGAATCAAATGTATTGGAATAGCTTAGGACACATGTCAATCATATAAATATTTCAATCGAGTGTGAGAAATGCATGCAAGAGAGAGAGAGCATGGATTTATGCTGGAAAAGCCTACCTTAGGATCTTTTAAGTAATCAACAATTTCTTCAAGTTCAGCCTTTGCCTCATCCACACCTTTCACATCGCTAAATTTAGTACTTGTCTGCATATTGGGTTGCACTTCTTCATACATGCGAAGTCCTAAGAAAGGTGAAAAATGTAAAAGAAAAAAGGGTAAAAAACAAAACAAAGGACATGCCCATCAAATTCAGTGGTTTGTAAGTTATGTTAACACAAAATACCTTTACTAATTCTTTCATACACGATGAAAGCTCCTACACCACAAACTAAGATGAAGGCCAGAGCAATCAACCAAATTGTATGCCATTGCTTGTCTTTGAAATTTCCAAGAATTTCATCTTTTGTAGGCTCTTTCACATTTTTAAGAACAGTTAGGCCACCTGTACTACTTTCTTCCTTTCTCGCTGAACTAGGAATAGCTGAAAATTTAGATATCTAACTTTAGTTGGTAAAATGTGCAAAATAAAGGAATATTCAAAAAGTTATTTCAAAAAGTAGCCAAATAACAAATTTGGACAAGTGGATAGTTGCAATGCCAAGTTTTGAATTCTGCACACACCATAGATCTACATAAGATTTTGGATTTGGTACATCCCATCCATGAAATTCAATTTTTATGAAATTATACGAAACGAAAGGTCAAAAGAGGTATCATGATTGTGATCGAAACGAAGAACCGCAGTATTCCAACAAAGATAAAAGTACGACTCTCTTGTTCACAATGATTATAAGTGAAATGCTAATCAAACTTCATAATCCCCAACAAAAGATTATGACTAAAGTTACCATAATACACAACAAGTTAAGCTTCTAAATGCAATGCAAATAGATCCACACATTCAATCATTTTACTTGGGGGAAAAATCTTAATTCCTTGAGCAAGGTTAGAAGATCAAACAGAGCAAAGCACAATGAGATGCAAACATACTCAATAGAAAAAATGAGAAAATTCTAGTCAATTAGTCACCTCTTATCAAATTCTTGAGAAATTCACTTTCTCCCATCCTGCCAACTTTTACTAATGCTTCGACATACTCAGAAAAAGCCAAATAATTTGTATGCAGAGATGGATCACTTTCAAATGCTCTAATCACAACTTCAGGATCATTCTGATCATCAGAGGCCTTCTTGGCTTTAGATGAATCACTCGGTGGTCCGGCCAAATTTCCTAGAAACCTGAACTGAGATCTCTCCCGGGAGAACAAAAGCCTACTCCCTACATAAATTTGAGAGTAATGCAGTTTATTGCCGTTTTTTTCTGTATAAACTTTGTTATATATTGCTATAATTTATGAATATTACCTTGAAACTTATTACGAGATTCATGATTTCGACTCAATAAATCTTTGATTATTCCCAATTCAGATTGACGCCTTTCAACCTGCAAACATAACTCACAAATTCAAGCATCAACCTAAATGTACGCATTGATTCCATTACAACGTCTCCAATTCAAGAAAAAGAAAGATCACATTGTAAACCCTAACCTGCGTTCGAGCTCGAAAGATTGAAGGAGTAAGCTGCTTTGCGAAACGTCTCCAAGCCATGACGTCGTGATAGAGCAAAACGACTTTGATGGAAGGCGTTTTGGAGAAGAAAGAACGGAGCAGTTGAGAAAATGCAGAAAAGAAGCGATAACAGAGACGATGGATGATGAAAAGAGAAACGCAGAAAAATGTATGAACTTCTTCGCCTAACAGAAATGATTTCAAGAATCACTGTAACTGAATTCTCCAAGGACTAACTAACTCACGGATCTCTTTTTCTCTCTCTGCCACGTCATCGTTAGTCAACGGGTTTTCTTTTGAGTGTATGATTGTTGCGTTGACTTCCGATTTTGCAAGAACCAATACTCCGAATCTTGAAGATTTTCTTTCCATGCCTTTAGGAAACTCCTCCTTTTATAATTTATTACCATATAAGTGGCGCAAGTTATAAATATACATTTTTTTAAAATGGAAAATGCTAGTGAATGCTATACTATACTCAGCATTTTCCAAGGCCTAAAACAAATTTAAATTAAAGCCTCTTAATTAGAAAAAAATTATAATAAAATTAAGAGAATGTTTAATGTGACAATAGGATATGATAAGATAATTGAAATATTTATTTTATCTGGTTTATGTATTGTAAATTTTTTCTCTTGAATGTATGATTGCGTTAGAAACTATAGAAACTAACCCTCATAATAAAATAAGAAAATAAAATACTAATTTATTTCTATAAATGTTAAAAATAAAAAATAAATAAGTTATAAATAACTAAAATAACATTAGTAAAAATAATAATTGGTTTATTGTTATTAATGTTAAAATTTTTGTTTCACAAATGTAATATTATATTTGTTAGGATCATTATTTAATTAGTTAAAATTATGATGCTCTAAGTAATATTAAGTCTTTGAAATTCTAGAAAATTCTACAAATTGGAAGATCACATACCCACAAACCTTCAAATATTTTAATGACAAACTCAGATACGTTTCCATTTTTATTCTCTGATTGAGTTCTGATATGAGTTTAAGGAATTGGATCCTCTCCAATTTTTTCTCTCATGCTCTCTCTCATGTGCAATTATGAACCACTAGATTAATTTAAAGGTTGATAACAATTGAGAAAAAATATCATTTAAAGAAGAGAGAGAAATATATTTGAGTTTTAATTTTTTTTTTATTTTTTATCAAATAATTTTTTATATATTTTTATTTGATAATAATGAAATTATTTTTATACATATTTAATAATCAATTAAATTAATTTTTATGTTTAATAAAAAATGAAAAAAAAAAGAAAATAATAATTACTTATTATCACATCATTGTATAAACGTTATTTTTTTTAATAATGACTCCCAAAAAATAGGGGTTAAGGTGTACAATTTATATATGAGAAAATTATCTATCACTAATTTAATTAGTTAAATTTATTTATTTTTGTATTTATTAAATAAAAATAAGAATAATTTTAATATATTATAAAAATTATACAACAAATTAATAAATAATATATCAACTACTATTTTTTCAAATTTTAAAATTTTAAAGTTCTTTTATTTAAAAACTGAGTCATTTGAAACATATAACTTGTACATTGAAATTTTTTATTTATCATAAATCATAACTAATTAGTTAATTTATCATTGTATATTTTCTAATTAAAAACAAGAATCGTTATAATATGTATATATATAAAGCAAATGTTGTAACTAAAGAATTTATTACAATAATTAATTTTTAATCACATAATATTAAAATGAGATTATGAGAGACCACAATTTTTTTTATTGTATTAAAAATAGATTTTAATTTTTTTATGACACTTTTTATCTTTATCCACGTGAAAATGATTTTGATTTTTATAAATTAATTTTGAGACAATACTTTAATTAGCCAGAATCAGTTTGAAATTAAAGAAAATAAAAACATGTGAAGCATTGTTATTATTAAATGTATTCATTTTTGCATAAAAGAAAATAAAATAAAATAAAAACTAGTATATATTTCTCTCTCTTCTTTAAATGATGTTTTTTCTCTTTGTTGTCAACCATTAGATTAATCTAATGGTATATAATTGCACATGAGAGAAGGCATGAGAGAAAAAATTGGAGAGGATCCAATTCCTGAGTTTAAGGGATGTGAGTCGATGACATATTTGACTCACAGGGATTATCTTACATTTATGTTATTGATTTTTTATATAATAGAATTCATAAGGTTATGAACAAATTCCATAAATGGTATCAGAGTCGCCCATATCTAATTCAATTAGAATTTGAAATTTTTATATTAAGGTTTCACAACTGAGATCTCTTTTGATCTTCCTGTTTTGCGTAAGGTTTATGTCTTTTATCGTAATACATGATTTTGGTCTTAATTGACTAAAATGTATTTATAGTTTTTAATCATGTTGCCGTCAATATATTTTGTCAACCGAAATTGTAACTGGACATGAACTAATAAGCTTAGAAATCCGCTGCAAAGTAACATGTTTTTTTTAAGATCGTGAAAATAACATGAGTATCAAAAGTTTTTTTTTTTGTCAATATTCACATTAGTCTAAGATGTTACATTTGTTGTAACATTGTTTGATAACATATAATAATAATAATAATAATAATAATAATAATAATAATAATAATAATAATAATAATAATAATAATAATAATAATAATAATAATGTTTATTATTATAATTAATAATATATGTGATTTGATGTCAACTTTTTTAAAAGTTTTTTTTCTTCTTTTGTATGAGTTGGAATTGCGGTGTTTTGTTGTGCTTCGCACAACAACGCAAATACAGATTGAAACAAGGTCAAGTCGTGTTGGTTTGCATGGCCGTGTCCCTTAATTGTTTTATCCATTAATTTGGTACATTTATATTAAAATTTTGTCTACAGTTTGAATTATATATAATAGTTTAACATTTTAAATGAGTCAATTAAAATGAAAAGTCACCAAAGTAACCTAATTTATGGAGATTACTTATGATAAATGTTAAATGATTTCTCAGTTTTGTGTGTATTTTTATTCATGAAAGTCTCAATTGACCTAAAAGACAGTTCGTGTTTGATTGGATTTAATACACGCCTGTGATGGTAAACATGTGATAATTATAAGGTCTCACATGTGAATAATAAATCAATCCAAAAGGGATTTATTATTTGACATGTTTTATTATCTTGACCATTACAACAAGAGTACGACTAGCAGTTAACATTAATGTCCAAAGATTCGATATTGATGGTGCACTAGGTATCTTGAGATGAGTTATGTCATTATTTGAAATAGTTGATGATTCAAATGTTCTTTTATATGAGTATATTTAAAGTGTTTGATTTTGTTCTATTTTCAGCTACAATTGCTTAAATATATGCTAATACGAATTCGATTTCGGTCTTTAATTGGGCAAATTTCTAGGACTAAAAAGAGAACATGGAAATTTTTCTTGGCTACATAGATCTTAACCTTGCATTAAGAACGAAGCAACCAACTTCTCTAACAGAATCTAGTACCTATGAACAAAGGAAAGATTATGAGAAATTGGATCAATCCAATAGCATGAGTCTCATGATCATTAAATGCGTCGTTTCTGAGGTTTTTAAGGGGTACTATATAGGAAGATATAACAAATGTCAAAAATATCCTTAGTGAGATTGAAAAATGCTTCAAGAAAAGCGAAAGACAGAAACACATACTCTTCTTCAGAACTTAATTCCTATAAAATATCAAGGATAAAGAAATATAAGGGAATACATTATGGGCATTTCAAACATTGTTTCAAAACTTAAGACACTAAAGCTTGAGTTGTCTAAAGACTTACTTATTCATCCTTCACAATTCAGTCAGTTTAATATATCTTATAATTGTCAAAAGGATAAATGATCTTTTAATGAGCTCATTTTATTTTTTGTGCAAGACATAAAGTGCTCAATTTGCTGGCACCTCTAAGAACAAGGGAAAAAGAAAGAAAACTATTGAGCCCAATAATGAAGTTGCAAATGTTTCATCACAAAAGGAACAAAAACATGAAGATAATTGTTTCTTATGCAAAATGTCTGGACATGTGAAGAAGAAATATCCTAAATATCCCGTTTAGCGATCAAGCAAAGGTACATTTCTTAATTTTGTATGTTTTGAGGTCAATTTAGCTTCAGTGCCTAGAAACACTTGTGGTTAAACTCTGGTGTAACTACTAACGTCGGTGTTTTTACGCATGGTTACTTGAAATACTAAAAGGCAAATGATGTTGAAAGATACATCTATGTTGGAGATGGAAAGTCGGTGAAGGTGGAAGCTATATAGAACTTTAGATTATTATTGTGTAATAGATTTTATTTAGATTTGAAAATGGCTTTTGTGGTGCTGTCATTTAGACAAAAATTAATTTTAATTTTTGTAGTGTTATATTTGTGGATGCCCTAAACTAGAGCGCACTCGCCCAAAAGGTGTGTTGCCTGGGTGATGACCCGGAAACCTCCCTAGAGGAAACCCAGACGTGTAGGTCAAGAAAGAAAGAGTCCCTATTAACTCCTGAAATATAAACGGTCAATTATCCCTCTGGAGAAGGGGGTGGTTGACGCCACTAAAGGTGATTCAACAAGGCCGTCTCAAGTTTTAAGAGGGCCCTGTGTAAATCTGCCACAGTTTAACCATAAAAAACTAATAGAGGCCCTTTGTACTCATGATTTAACCTACCAGATATTTTATGAGGCCTTATTTAGCTATTTAATCCTAGAAAATTTGAGGCCCTGTGCGGTAGCCCGCTTTGCACACCCTTAAAGACGACCCAGATTCAAACCCTAGGTCCCAGAGAGCTCTATAAATACATCTCCTCAATAGGAGATAGACATATCTCAACTCATACTCATTCTCTTCACTCTAAAAAGAACCACACTCACTAAAATCTAAATACACTACCACCGGTGGTTACACGCTTGCTCCCAAGCATCATTAGTCATTAGTAGAGCCTCTCACCTTACAAGAGCAAATCTCCTAAATCCCCTCAAAACAACATTGTACATGACTTCTCACCGCCGCAGGCAAGCCGTCAAAACCAAAATGTGTTATAAACCTACTAAGGTCTCTGAGTCTCCCTGCCATTGCAGGGGGAACAAGAACATTTGTACTTTCTAACCTGTATAGTAGTTCCCCGCTAAAATAACTTGGGCCACACTTTCTTCTATCAATATCATGCTTCTTATTATTACCCTTCACTCCTACATTTAAAAACCTTAAATAATGTTTAATAAGAGAGCTTTATCCCGTACGCCAAAAGGTACCAGCAGTAGCAGTGATGCTGACACCTCGGAGGAGATGCGTGCCACCTAGGATGAATTACGCCGCCATAACCATACGTTAGAAGATGACGTCCACAACATCAGGAAACTTCAACAAGATCCCAAACTTTTGGAGGAAATGAAATTGTAGGACCTCTAGTCACTCTCAGATGAGAGATAGGAGCGCCTATCCTTGAAGGTTTGAAACCTTCATCCTTGGCCAAGTTGGATGGTGTCATACCCCAAAATTTGCCCAACCAAAGCCTATTCTCAAGGAAATATCATTTTCTACAACTTTGATGTTGGGTCTAAAGTCAAGAAATGCACCAGTTGGATGATACAAGCTAATACATTATAGGTCCTTTTGAAAGTCAACAAAAAAGACGTTTTTTCTCAAAGGATGGTAAATGAACATGGTAAGTTCAATGAAGGTGAAACCAAAAGTATCTTTTAGAAGACTCTTTGAGCTTTCTAAAATGTACAAGAACACCTTCATATGATAAAAAATGAGGGAGATATGATTGGTACAAGATGGTCGATTTCAAGAAAGGCGTGAGAACCTAAGTGACAAAATCCATATTTTTGAGTAGTGGGCCATAGTCCTTGCACCATCCACGAAATTCCAAGTTTATCAAAGGCCCATTTGTCATTAGTTTATTTATTTTATGATTTTATTTATTTATTTTTGGATTTATTCATTTAAATTCACTATAAATCAAATAAAAATAAAAATAAATAAAATCAAATCACACCAAAACTTTCCATTCATGTAAACATGACCCAATTCACTCAACAAAGTCTCATAACACGTGAAAAAAGGTTGGAAAATAGATTTTTAACAAAAAAAAGAAAGTTTTCATGCATAATTAAGAACAAATATTTTCCAATCAATTTGCTTGATCTCTCTCCCATTTTGTTTGACCTAAATCTTCCCATATATAAGCATAAGAGTGCAGCCACACAAGACACGAAACCCTAGCCTCCAAATACCATTCCCACACTTGCAAAAATAAAAAAAAAGGGCGAAGGTTGCACAACCAAGGGCTGCGAGTTTCAGTACCAATCATACGTCCTGATCTTTTCCTGAGACATCTAAGGGTAAGAATCAATCAAGAGACATGCGTTGAAACATCTGAAACGAAGCATCCCATATTCATCGTGTTTATCTTTTGGTTTTTTTTTTCGTATTTTTACTATTGCTTTATTTTAATCGAACCTAATGCTTCTAATGTGTTCATGGGATGATTTAGTGCAGGATTAACGTAAAAAATTCGAGCTTTAAGCCCTAAACCGAAACATGCCATGGTTATGGTTTTAAACTTGCAAGCATTCGTATTATATGTTATAAGCCAAATTAGCCAAAACAGACCTCACCATTGGATTCAGGGCGTCGTTTTACATTGATCTGGGTCCCGTTTGTTTTTGTTTGCATTGATTTTTGTAGGTTTTATGATTCGAAGGATTTTCCGCAAGAAAATCTGCAGCTGATTCCATAGAGAAATCCGCAGGAAAAAGGAAGGAGATGATGAATAGTTCTCTTGACTCCTTGACCGCTGCGTGGCGCTATCCCATTCGCTGGTCAACAACACTCTCCCTCCCTCTTCGCGTGATTGGCCATCCAAAGGGATAGTGGGACCCGTCTGACTCAGCGTTTGACTTTCTCTTCAAATCATTCAGTTTTACCTTTTTTATTATTCTGTTGGTTTTTTTATTTCAGATGATGATGCTGGCACGGTTGGTAATGGAAAAACGCCTGGGACCACAAGGGTGTGGGTTCGAAACCCAGCACCACACATTATTTTATGTGTTTTTTTTTTGTTCTAACCTTGTTTTTCAATAAACCATTAATCAACCACTAATTTAACTTTACCATCAAATTTAATTAGCTTCTAAGATTAAACAAATTAATTTTAGGTTTTTAATAATTTTAAACTTTTTTTCTATTTGTCTTGTAATTTAATTTAATAGATTTAAGGTAGTTAATGATTTAAATAACTTAATAATTAGTTTTAATTTAGGAATTAATCAAATAATTCTAATTTAATTTAATTAACCATCAAACCTTACTTTCTCCCGATTTCTTTTCTCATCTCTAAAAAACCCTTGTATGGCGCATGTTTGATTTATTTTATGTTTTCTTTTAGACATTAGAATGTATATAGGTCAAAGAATGTAAATATCATAGTGAACTTATTTGCTTTCCCGTACTTTTTAATTCCCGCATTTTTTATATATATTGTGTTAGATGTATGCTAATTAGGGTGTGTATGGCAAGACTAAAAACAAATCGTAGTTAACTTTAACTCAAGATTGAATATAATTGAATCCAACACATTTTCACGCACTCACCCTTAGGGTACGCCTCTCTTGGTTGCCTTCGATAAAAAGGTCGTGTCCCTCGAAATGTAAAGGTACCTATTAGTAAGAAATCCCTCGATAAAAAAATCATTGTAAAGATCATAAGTCCCTCGATGACCCACGATGTTGCCTCGACAATATGATCTAGTCCCTCGAACGGTTGCCTACGAAACAATGATTGTCCCTTCGAATATAGCTAAAGGTATCTCTATTTGTTGCCTTCAAACGACCTCGATGACCCACACGTCCAATATAACAAGGATTCCCTACTTCTATATAGTATGGATAATCCTGGGAATCGTAAAAAAGTATAGAAAAGGACCAATTAGTTAGGGTAGTGCTCTTAACCTGCCTAGCTCAATAAAAATATCTTTTCACTACTATTTTAAAAATTAAGGCTACGCATTTACGCTAAAGTCCTTATGCCTCTTTTCAACTTAAAACAAACAAACACGAGCTAAGCAAATTAAGAGCCCGTAGATAACTACGGATGAAAAGGGTGCTTGCACCTTCCCTTTTCATAACTTACCCCCCGAGCCCGTTTTCTTTCAAAAAAGGTCTTTTTCTGTACTTTTTACCTTTCCTAACATTGGACAAAATAAAAGTCGGTGGCGACTCATGCTCACCGCAACATTGTTGCATATAAAAAATAAAGTCAGTTCACCGAGTTACAGATGGACACACCGATCCCTATTCATGTTGCCTCCATCAATACACGCATGTCCATCATAGGAGCTCCCGACTCTCTAAAGTGCAAGCTACTATATGGAAATTTGAGAAAAGTCACCCTTCGATGTTATACAGGTTTACCTCATGTCTCTATCAACAGTTACCAATAATTTGTAACGAAGCTGGTACACCAGTTCGCTGTCCGCCGCCACAGGAAGATGTCCACTACCAGTCTGTTAAATATACGCCAGGGTCCGTTGGAATCACCGAGGGACTACCTCCCCAGCTTCAATGAGACCTCCGTTATTGTCATCCCATAAAACCAAGAAATATTTGTGGGGGGTTCCTAAATAGACTTAAGGTAGTGCACTTCAACGAACTCCTCATCCAGAAGCCAACATTGTCGTTGGCAGAAATGATTATTAGAGTTGAGTGTTACAAAAAGGGTGAGGAAAAGTGTTACAAAAAGGGTGAGGAAAGCAATCCTCAAAAGAAGGCATGAGATTTCAAATACTGTGCTCTCAAAGCTGAAAGCTTGCATCATCATAGGAAGATACCTTGCCCAAAAAGGACATCAGCATGATGGGTTCCGATCCAGGAATATGGTGCAAGTTCCACAAGGTTAAAAGGGACATCACATTAAAGACTGTTATAAGCTCAAGAAGCAAATCTAGAAATTGATACAGGAGGGGCACCTCAAGAAATATGTGAAAGGCGACTCCTCTTGTCCATCATACAAATCTGGCTCACGTGGAATATACGTTGGATCCTCAAGTGGGATCCTTTCCGCCCAATGAGACGATTAATTGTTGGATGCTTAAGTGGGATCCTAGCCTCCCAATAAGGTGATCAATTGCTAGATCCTTAAGTAAGATCCTTGTTGCCCCTCAAGGAAATCAATTGTTGGATCCTTGTCTCCCAACAAGGTGACCAATTGTTGAATCCTTAAATTAGGATCCTTTCCGCCCCTCGAGGAAATTGATTGCTGGATCCTTAGGAGGGATTCTTGCTTCCCCTTGAGGTAATAAATCGATGGATCCTTAAGTGGGATCCTTGTTGCCCAATGAGACGAACAATTGCATGATTCTCAAATGGGATCTTTACCGCCCAATGAGACAATCAATTTTTTAATCCTTAAGCGGGATCCTTGCTTCCCCTCGAGGCAATCAATCGTTGGATCCTTAAATAGGATCCTTTCCGCCCAACGAGGTAGTTAATTTCTATATCCTTAAAGTAGGATCATTGATTCCACTTAAGGAAATCAATTGATGGATCCTTAGGTGGGATCCTTGTTGCCTATCGAGGCAATCAATCATTGGATCCTTAAGTGAGATCTGATCCACCCAACGAGGTGACCAATAATTTGAATCTCAAGTGGGATCCTTACCGCTTAACAAGGAAATCAATTGTTGGATCCTTAAGTGGGATCTTGGTTGCCCAATAAGGCAATTAATTGTTGGCTCCTTAAATTGTATCCTTTCTACCCAAGGGGAGGTCATTTGAGGGATCTTTAAAAGGTATCCTTGTAGGGCAGTCAAAATAAAAAACACCCTCAAACAAAGGTTTAAAACAAGCAGATAGTGATAAAAGTAGGTAACATAAAAGGCGCCTAAAGGGACGCCGCTGTTCATAACAGTTACAAAAGCCCCTGAAGGGGCATAAGAATACAAACAAAAACCCTTAAGGGAACACGAGTACTAGAGCCACTAAGAGCTAAGACAAAAATAAAGCCATTAATCTTACTCAAGGGTCACCACTCCTCAGCAACATTCCTTGGCTAAGGGACTTCAAACTAACCTTTCGGTTTTCCTTCCTTGCCAGAAACCTACTCGACAGGGGTAAGGTTTTTTTGGAGAGGCCATTGTCTCCTTATCCAATAACGCACTATCTTGCACGAATTTGAGAAAACCCAGGAGACTCAAGTCTAGGATATGATATATGAATAGAACCTACTTTTTAGCACGCTCAAAGTAGACATAGGAAACAGACACATCCTCGTCGGTTAGCTCTGCACATCCTTCTCCTGATCTTTATGGCAAATAAGAGCAACATTCAAAGAATCTTGTAAAGAGTTCTTCTTAGCAAATACCTCTTTTGCCTTGGCCTGAGTATTCACCAACCTTTTTTTCTCACTTTTCCTTATCCTGTTGGAAGTAGTGCAACATCCTTTGGCTCTCGTGTTAGGCGTCCATCTGCTCTTTGAGTTTCACTTCTAGATATTTTACCACCTTGTCACATCTTCCCTGCTCCACAGTCTCGACTCGCTCACATTCAAATCACACAAACACACACGCACATGTTTTCATACAAATTATTTGCAAAAATATCTTTGGAGATTTTTCGAGTTAATCTCACTAGCTTCATCAAAATCATGATTGGTTTCCAAAAACACTGGTAAACACATTCTTGGTTAACATCTCTCAGCTAACAGGGAACACCTGGAAGTTGACTCTCTAGTGAGGGGCATGAAAAATTGACACCTTTAACTGAGGGAATTGCCCCTAGATGAGAGGCTCAACCACTTAACATGGTTATCCTCGCCTTGAGAATTTAATAAAAGGGCAATGGGGCGCTATGAGAGTTTAAAAAACTCCGCCCTTAGAAAAGTCCTCATACTTGAAGGACTATGTAGTGTTATATTTACAGATGTCCTAAACTAGGGCGTCCTTGACCAAAAGGCGCGTCGCCTAGGTGATGACCCATAGACACTTCTAGAGGATACCCTGATATGTAAGTCAAGAAATAACGAGTCTTGATTAACTCTTGAAATATATGCGGTCAATAACCCCTCCGGAGAAGGGTGAGAGGTTGACGCCACTAAGGGTGATTCAAACCCTAGGTCACATAGACCTCTATAAATACTCCTCTCCAAGAGATAGACATATCCCAACTCATAATGATTATCTACACCCTAAAAAGCACCACACTCACTACAATCTAAATACACTACTGCCGGTGGTTACACGCTTGCTACCAAGCTTTCCCGATCACTAGCAGAGTCTCTCACCTCATGTGAGCAGGTCTCTTAAACCCCCCAAAATATGTTATAAACCCATTAAGGCCTATGAGTCTCCTTGCCCTTACAAGGGGGACATGCACACATGTATTTTTTTTACCAGTACAATTTCTTATTTGGACAAATCAAGTTATTTGTGTATATTTGGAAATAATATGTTGAAGTTGTCTTTTAATTCATATATTTTTGGAATTTGTTCACTCATGGGTCATGATAATATATATTTGCTTGACATAGTAGCTACCTATGACAAATCTTTAAATGTGAAATCACGTGGTACTAAGCGTAAAATTGATAATAATGATTCAGGAACTAATACAATTGAAAAGAGGAACTAATACATTTGAAAAATCATCATATTGCTTACTTGATATCAATTAACTAAATGACCAAGAGTTATATGAAGCAATCTAATTTTATTATATTAACAACTATTAATCATCAGTTAGAAATCCATATTAACTTTATCTAATCAAGATCGTGATGAGAAAATGTTGATGTATATGTGATAAGTAGGGCATATATGATAAGTACAAGAAAAGTGTCACTAAGCGCGTGTATCTTTTCTTCAGTGAGGAGTCATTCAAATACAGGTTCAAATAGACAGGTCTTATACCATATTTTAGTGGGTGTTATTTGTTTTTTCTATATAATAATCATTTTCATATGGGTTGATGAAAGATATTTGTTGATATTTAGGATAAATAGTCTATGGTAGTCTGATCATGTATCCATATTTACCTTGGGGAATAATGAGGCAGTTTAGATCCGTGTATACCATCTCAAGGGATGCCTACATTGTTTCTCCTCCTACTATGTCTCGTGTTAAAATTGATATCATATTTTTCAAATTTGAGGAGCATGTGTTTGAAAAAGAGATGTGAGGTGTACCTCCTACTCATCCACGTGTTACTTCTCATGGTTACATGTCGTGATTTTTTTTCAGTTGCGAAGCACCGACACCTCTAAAATCAGGCGTGTCGGTGTCCGTGTCGATGACGGACACCTACACCGACACTTACAATTACATTTAATTTATTCATTTTTTCGAATAATTAACGGTGTCGCCGTGTCAGTGTCGGGGTCTTTTTAGGGGTGTCCGTGCTTCATAGGTTGCAACACTTGTACCTGATGCTAGTATCAGTGGGAGAACCACCAAGATCAACTTATTAGGAAGTGCTTGAGGAGTCACAGACTAAGGGAGATCATGCAATGCTTGTGTTGCTTAAATGTATTAGAATCAAGAACATTCTTAAGGGGTTTATTGTTAGAGGAGAGGTACATGAAGACACCTGCATATAAGTCTCTGTGCAACATGAATTAGCTAAAGTACATTACAGAATATGATGCATATGAAAGGAAAAAAAGCAAGATTATAAGCCAAAATAAATTTTATTTGTTTTTTCAGTTTTTATTAATATAAAATTGTGTATTTTCACAGTGTAAAATATAGAATTAGACTATCTATTTTATTTGTTGAACAAAAGTTTAGGTGAGTTGGACTCCGGAGACTCACCAGGATCAGGACAAACCTCGAAACTCAAAGAGTGTTTATAGAGGTACTATTTTAGTGGGTGATATTTGTTTTTTTTCCTTCTGTATAATGATCATTTTCATATGTGCTGATGAAAGATATTTGTTGGTATTTAGGATGGATAGTTTGTGGTAGTCCGATTATGTATCCATATTTACCTTGGGGAATAATGAGGTATATAGAATTAGACTATCTATTTTTTTTTATGAACAAAAATTTAGGTGAGTTGGGTTCCAGACTCACCTGAATGAACAGACCTCAAGACTCAAAGAATGTTTATATAAATACTATTTACATATCACCTATACTATTTACATATCACCTATACAAGAATATCACCTATCAAAAGATCCCCACATCAACAACGAGAATTAAACTCACGACTTTCACGGATGTTAGCGGTAAATGATAGTTGACTTTAAAGTATACTTGTATAAAATGCATTTTTTTAAAGACAAACAATACAAATAATATGTGAATCTGGATAATCTGGGGGTTGACTTCACAACAAGAAAATGGCTTTTGAAAAACAATATTTTATTAATTCAACTAAAATTCTGTTACAAACACATACAATAAAACATCTTATATTTGAAAAACTCATGCTATAACTTTTGGTGCAACGACTCCATTCTGTCCAAGAAGGATATATTTCATTCAATCCAAAGTCTAATATAGCCACACATAATCATTTCTATGTCAATCAAGAGATACCTTTGTTTTAAATAAAATGAAGATGATTGCTTAAAAATTGTGAACTAAAATTTGAAAATGTGAAGTATTTTGTATCCTCTCAATTAGATTGATGTATAAGATTGATAATATGTGATTACAGTTTTGATGAATCAAAATCATATATAATACTACTAAGATAATTATTAAAACAAATCAATGGAAACTGTTACAAGATATTTCAACTCACTAAAATATGGAGTCAACTTGATTCTGATTACACGAGTCCAGTTCCACTACTGAAGTGAAACCCACAAAAACACCAAATAAATTACTATCTACTCAAGTTGAGTTCGTTTTTTTAAAGCATGTGTCACCTTTCTTCTTCGCTAAAGAGGCTACTGAGGCAACTCCTTGAGCCTTAAGCAGAAGCTGCAGCTGCAGTGGCCACGGCAACTGCAACCGTAGCGGCCCGGGCTGCCAAATTGGACCGTGAAACTTCTCTGAGATTCGTCTACATGGGACTGCGGCTGTTGCTGCTTTTGAGCTTTCTAAGTAAATCATTTATCTGACTTCCTGTAAGTGTCTCATGTTCTAGAAGAGCATTTGCGAGGGCGTGAAGCTCCTTATCATGGGTGGTTAGAATAGTTTTTGCATTGTTGTAAGCTCTCTCAAGCAAGTTCTTCACTTCTTTTTCGATAAGCAACCGAGTTTCTGAGCTCATACTTTTTCCATCATAGTAATCGTGAGTGACGGGTCCAACTTTAGTACTCATACCATATTCAGTAACCATTTCCCTGGCCAAAGAAGTTGCCTTTGCAAGATCTGAGGATGCACCAGAAGTAACTTCACTTTCTCCAAAAATTAGCTCTTCAGCAACCCGACCTCCCATGCAAACATCAAGCCTGGCAAGCATCTGTTTACGGGTGTAACTCGTCTCATCCTTGTCAGGTAGTTGAGAAACCATGCCGAGAGCCATCCCACGAGGAACAATAGTTGCCTTGTGAACAGGAAGCGCACCATCAGTATGAATTGCCACTAAGGCATGGCCACCCTCATGAAAAGCAGTATTCTTTCTTGACTCCTCAGATATAACAGCCGACTTGCGTTCACTTCCCATTAGAATCTTATCCCGTGCAAACTCTAAATCCCTCATGCTCACTGCTTTGGCACCATCCATTGCGGCTCTCAGGGCAGCAACATTAACCAAGTTTGCAAGGTCAGCACCAGAGAACCCAGGCGTACACCGAGCAGTGATCATCAGATCAACATCACCCGCTTTCAGAACCTAAATCATATTTGAGTAAGAAACACACATGTAAGAAGTTTCCTTCTAATTCTAGCAATATCATTTTCCACAACCTTACTATATCTCATAATGTTGCACTTTCTCGTTTAAACTACAAAATTTGAATAAAATAGACATAATTCAAAGAGTATCACGGGTTATCATGGGTGTTAAGCTTTTATTAAATGTGAAGTATCCAGAAGACACCCAATCATAGCTTAGGGAAATCATACTACGCAACACTTTGTATCAACATAGTGAAAGCACTGCTCACGTGCCTCAAAATATTCCTAAGCCATCCAACACAAGATACAAGTTAAAATACATTCTTCAAAAAGAATAATAGCATACCTTTGACATGTGAGATTCCAAAATCTGTCGCCGTCCTTCTACATCTGGGCTGGTAACAACAACATTGCGATCAAATCGCCCAGGTCTCACCAAAGCCTTATCTAGGGACTCTGGAAAGTTAGTAGCACCAATCACTATTATGCCTTCATTTTGTTTGAATCCATCTAACTCAACAAGCAATTGATTTAAAGTCATCCTCATGTACATTTGGTCTTTTGCATTTCGTTTTCCACCGACGGCATCAATCTCATCAATAAAGACTATACAAGGCGACCGCTTTTTTGCAGCAGCGAAAAGATCTCTCACCCTTCGTGCACCAACACCAACATACATCTCTTCAAATTCACTTGCACTGCATGCGAAGAAAGGAACCCCTGCCTCTCCAGCAATAGCTCTTGCCAGCATTGTTTTACCGGTGCCAGGTGGGCCAACAAGCAAAACACCTTTTGGGAGTTTGCCACCAAGACGAGTAAAGTGCTGTGACAAAAGAAATGGGATATTTAAAGATAGTATAGAATAATATAGGCGAAAATGTGTTGGAGCCTTGGAGGATACCGGGAAGAATTCTCCATTTACAACTACAATTATGTAGATATTTATGGGTTTGACCACCTCCTAGCCAAAGGCCCCTAATTCTCTAAACAAAGAGGGCTACTAATGGCGAAGAGTGGATCATGGCAATAAACATGGTAAATGGCATTGCGACCCAAGGCAAAGGCCTATATAGAACAAATAAATGTACACAAATAACAGTTTCAGGCTTGAGAAAGCATTGATTTATGCCGGAAATGTCTACCTTAGGATCTCTTAGGTAATGAACGATTTCTTCAAGTTCAGCCTTTGCCTCATCCACACCTTTCACATCGCTAAACTTAGTGTTTGTCTCCAAAATGGGCCGCACTTCTTCATTCATACCAAATTCTAAGAAAGTTGAAATGTATTGTATAAAATAGAGCAATGCTAAATCTTATGAACACCAATTATACAAAATTGGACGATATTTGACCATGGCTTACCATACATAAGAAAAATGGTCATATAGAAATAATTGACATATAAATAAGTAATTACCAATGTAAAGGTGTGCATTTCTTGACTTTCATTAAAATTTTGTTTGTAACAAACAGCACTAATCTAAGAGAGAGAAAAAGGCAAGTTCTATGGTGCACAAGGGAGAAAACTCTTGCATTAGGCACCGGTTAGTTTCCACTATTGAATCAATAAATCTCACCATTGGATCAAATGAGATATGATGAGACCTATTGATCTAATGGTATAAAAACAAACATGTGCCTGGTGCAATAACATTTTACTTATGCACATTAGACGAAGCCAAAAAAATAAGAAAATAAGGGTGAAAAGGAACAGAGAATGTGCCTATCAAATTCAGATTGAACATTGAGTTAAACTGAGTAGTTGTAAGTTACAGTGACACCGTAATACCTTTACTAATTCCTTTTTCCTCAATGATAGCTGCTACACCAGAAATCAAGAGGAAGGTCAATGCAACGGACCTAAATGTACGCCATAGCTGCTCTCTGAAATTTCCACCTTTACATGCAGAGACTGTATGAATTGGAGCAGTTGACGTTCCAAGAATTCCATATTTTGTCGGTTTCCCCACGTTTTTAAGAGCAGCAAGGCCACCAATACTACTTTCTTCCTTTCCCATTGAATTAGAAATACCTGAAATTCAAATACATCAGGTTATAACTTATGGTCTGCAATGAAGAATAACAAATTTCAACAAATGCGCAATTGCACGATAGTTACCTCTTTGCAAAGTCTTGAGTAATTCACTTTCATCCAGCCTATCAACTTTTACTAATGCTTTAACATATTCAGAAAGTGCGGCCGAATTTGTATGAAGATACGGCCGACTTTCAAATGCTCTAATCACGGCTTCAGGATCATTTCGATGGTAAAGTTCTTTGAGATAAGACGCTTCCTCGGCTTCAGCTGAATCGCGTAATCGCCGAGCCAAATTTCCTAGATAGCTCGACTGCGATCTCTTCTGGGAGAAGAAAAGCCTATTCCCTACATTAATCTACAAAATTGTATGATAAAAGTGAGAAACACAACAAACATGCATCCCTTGAAGTAACCAAATTAGGGTTTTTGGAATTCTAAAAAGGTTGATCGATTGAATAACTGACCTGTGTTATCAAACGCATCCAAGCCATGAATGTGAAGGATTTGGATACTCGGGGAGATAACCTGGAGAGAATTCAATGGATTGAATAAACTCTGGTGCAGTGAACAAATGAATTCATAGAGAGAGAGAGTGAATTTTATTTTTATTTTTGAAATTGAGTGATGATGATTCTGTTCTTCATTTCTTTTCTCCCGCTTTAAACGTTAATCAGTTACAAACAGACTCAACATTTTCTGCCACGTCAGCAAAATCAAACCACCTCAAATTAATATAAGTTAAATATAAAGTATTATATTTAATTAATATGCATCCCGAATTAATAGAGAAATGGATGAGAAGTTGAAAATAATCATCGGAAAGATTTATTGGGGTTATAGTCTCTGTTGATCAAGAATATCGGTAACATTAACACTTCAACATTCAAATCAATATCGGAAGGATTTATTGGGGTTATAGTCTCTGTTGATCAAGGATTTATTTAGGGATGTCAATTTACACCTGCTTGTGCCAGTCACCGCAAGGATTGCCCTATTTGAGACCCTGAGATGGAGAATTTTCTCTAACAGAAAAGGAAATGGGGAACATAGTCCCTCAAAAGCATTTCGGAGGCAGAGACGTATAACATATGCCCGGTCTCAAAGATGGAGAATTTGGTGACAACACTTTCATGAGCATGTATTGTTAAAAAAAAGATTGAGCATAGTAAATAATTAGTTTCTATCGCTTTTGGGTAGTTTTTGAATTTTTGTAGCATTAATTTGATTAAAAATAATAGATTTATTTTTTATTTTATCGAATTTATGGAAATCCATGGGAAAGATGATGAAGGAAGGAAGTTGTGCCCCTATATGATACTTACTAATAGAGGTCTCCATGCACGTTAGTCAGTGGAGCGCTCTAATTAAATTTGGCCTATGAAATGGGTTTGCAACATTTTTTCATCCCGAAACAGTTTCCCCTCAAGTCATTGCTATCAGATATGAAGTAAAGAATGTTGAAGTAGAATTCTCTGAGACCAGTCTAAAGATAAGTTATGTTGAAGGTGTTTGCTTGTTGAGAAGGTGTTTCCAAGAAGAGAAAGATTTGTTTTGACGCTGAGTGAAGTATCGCGACGCAATAAATACCCGAGCGAGTAAAAGCTCGAAAGTAATGAAGTCGTCAACAAAGTTTATTTTTAAAAAAAGAAGGAAAAACGTTGATAAAATCCTTAAAGAACGAAAATATGGTCACTACAACCAAATTTAGGTTCGGGAGTCGATTATGCGTTAAGAAGTGTTAGCATCTTACGACATCCGTTTAAATAACGATTAACCTTTAATTAATTTTTGTGAAAGATAATGTTAACCATGATGTATTTGATTTCTCCTAATTATTAGTACATATTAACAAGAAAGGGAAAAAAGTTTTTATTATTATTAGGGTGCTTGACAAGATGCGAGTATTGCTCCTCCAAATCTCTCGGTGTGATGGAGAATTCAAAGCTACGTAGTTTTTAGTATCAAAAACTTGTGCATTGGTTGATTTTAAATAAAAAGTTTGATCGTGCAGTGGCGGTAAGAAAATTGTCCGTTGGTCGAAAAAAAGGACTACATTGTTTTGTGGCGGTAAGAAAGTTGTTTGTTGGTTGAAAATAAAAAAGGATTTGATCGCGCCAAGGCGGAAAAAGGTTGTTTGTTGGTTGTAGTTGTTTTTAGGATGAAGACAAGCATTCGAACAAGCAAGCTATTCAGCTCGTATCTGAGTGCTCGAGATCAGAGGGATATACATCCAAATGATCCTTTTTAATCTTTTTTTTGTTTATAAAGAAAAATCCAAGACTAATCGAGTCGTAATTTCTTAAGGGAAAAGCAATTGAACGAGCAAGTTATACAGTTTGTGTCCAAACACTTGAGATCAAAGGGATATACATACAATTAATCATGTTGCGAATTCAATGCCAAGAACAAAGTATAAAACAAGGGATGAATAAAGAACAAGGAGGTATCTGTCGAACCAAGAAGGTATCCTTCGACCATACTAGAGTTCGATCCAATATCCCACACATCATTTTTAATATGATAAGGTAACGAACTTGAAATGATGTTTATTGATTAATTTTTTTGAAAGGGAAGACAAACACTCGAACAAATAAGTTATACGACTTGAGTTCGAATGCTTGGGGATCAAAGGCACATACGTCCAATTGATCCTTTTTCATCCAATTTTTTATTGATTAAAAGAGATCGGAGATGATTCATTCGGGATCGAAGTCGCTAGAGCGTCTAATCCTAATATTTCTTAAAGTTTTTTGTTGTGAAATTGATGCCAAGAACAAAGTATAATACATTTCTTTTGTTGGCAAGAACGCCACAAGGGTAAGAAATAGGGAAGCAAGAAGAACACAATGAAATTGGTTATAAACTGCTATTTTTCCTTTCTCTTTGAAACAAGATTACAATTGTTACAGAATAACAAGTAACCTCTCTCACCCTAATAAGGATTTGCAGTGTGCAATGATGAGAGACTAGTATGCTATTTATAATAAAACTAAAACACTAAACTAATGAGCTTTTACACACAAACCCATTACACAAGCTAACTTAAGGAACAAGCTAACTTAAACAATTGGGCTTAACAAACAGGCCCAATTCGACATGCTAACAATCCTGGTATTTCGACTACTGCATACTTGAGCATACTTCAACTACAGCACTGTCGACCTACGACTACAGCAAGCGAACAGACTTCGACGACATACTAAGATTCTGTCGAATTGTCGAACCAAGAAACTATCCTTCGACCATACTATATTTCACATTTGTAAATAAACAAAAAGAGATACGAGATAACTAAATGGATCAAAATCTAAACCGATAACGATCGGACCGGAATATTTAACATAATAAATAAAGACACATATCACATATAATAATACTAAATGAATAAATGGTTACCAAAAGTCTCCTAATATAATCTTGTATACATAAAAAAAAAAGAACTTTTTGATTTCTATATAATTTTTAAATTTAATATTTTTCAAATAAAATATTTATTTTACTATAAAATATTAAAAAATCATATCTAAGTTAGTCATTTTTTTAAAAGTTATGATATTCTTTTTTAATTTCTCTTAAACTTAATAATCTAAGACTAATAGAAAACAAGAGAGAACACACAAATAAATTATCCTTATTATATTCACTAGTATATAACCCGCGCGTTGCGCGGTAGTCCTGTAATATATTGTTGTCATTGTTTATGAAATTGTAAACTTCATCGAAAAAATTTATTATATTGTTTCGTTTGTGGAGTGTTTTTTGAATGATTTTAATTATTATATGTAGTTTTATAAATACATATTTGAGAAAAAATTTAATTTTAAGAATAATATAGATGATCAGTTGATTATATTTGTAGGATTTTATTCTAATGAGTTTATTTGAATCAGTATTATATATGAGTTTATTATAATATTTAAGAATATGTTGAATTTTAAGGAGTAATAAAAAAGATCAATGTAATTGTAAATAACATAAGAACTATATAAAATTTTATCAATTAGTTTATATCTTAAAAATTTAATGATTTTAATGAATGAATATTATATAAAACAACAATTAGATTAGTTGGTAATTTTTTTTAGTGATTATCATTATTATTATTATTATTATTATTATTATTATTATTATTATTATCTATTACTATTATTTATTATTATTTTTATTATTATTATTATTATTATTATTATTATATAAATATATTATTATCTTAATATTTAAAATATATTAATGTTAAATTAATTATCAAAATTAATTTATAATTATGTGAGAATTAAATTTTAGAAAATGAACAAAATATTAAAAATAAATTTCAATATAGCAGATAATTTTTTTTAGGTGCCAAGTCTCGAACTAAGTACCCCAAGGTTGAAGGGTAAGTTTACAACTAACGGACTTCTCAGAAAACTGGCATATATCAGATAATTTAGTGCAAATGTAGGAATGATATATTTAAATAAGCATCTGATTACAATTTGTTTACGTAAACATTTGATTACAATTTGTTTAAATAAGCATTTGATTACAATTTATGATGGGGACAACTTCTCTACCCATCTTAAAAAGTTGGGTAGTGTACCTTCAACCAATCAGAATATCTCATTTAATTTTAACATATTTAATTAATTATAAAATAATACAATTATTTGATGTTTCCAAGACATTTTACATTGGAGGTAACTTTACCCAACTTTTTGAGTTGGGTAGATAAGAATTCACCATAATAAGAATGGAGAATGGAAAAGATAGGAAAAGAAAAAATCTTCAAAATTACATTCCTTTCTTGTTCTTCCGAAATAAACTCAAACAATATATTAGCAGTTTCCAAATATATTTCTTTGATTAAAAAAATCTTATATATGATTTTTTAATAAAACGAATGGATATATTAAAGATATTGAAAAGAAAATGATAAAAAAAAAAACAATCGTTAGTTGGTCCAGTGGTGATTGGCGCTGGACTTGGTAGGGAGAACCACGGTTCAATCCCCTGCAACTGCGATCGGGAGTGGGATGGAACCACTTGATGCCAGAACTCGCCCCCGAACCGGACTAAATCGGTGGTATAAAGCCAAAAAAAATGATAATAATAAATATATTAAAAAATATAATTATTATCAACATATTAGTATAAATAAATTCTCTATAGTATCATCTTCTATATTTAAAAATTCTTAAGTAAAATTTTATAATTTCAAATTTAGTTGATGCAATTAAAATGATTAGAGACTAACTTATCTCTAAGAGGTCATTTGTCATCGATTTTTTGAACACTAAAGATGCAATTGAAATAACAATATAAACATTAGATCAAGTTACTTGAGTTAGTATCATATAACATTAACTAATGAATAGTCAAGATAATATAAAGATTAAGAAAGATAAAAATAATTATAATACAAAATTAAAGTTCTGCTACAAAATTACTGCTAAAAAGTGATTACAAATCAAAATCAAACATTAACTGATAAAAATCAAAATCAAACATTAACTGATAAAAAGTGATTACAAATCAAAATCAAACATTAACTAATGAATAGTCAAGATAATATGAAGATTAATAAAGATACAAAAAAAAACAATACAAAATTAAAAAACTACTACAAAATTGAAGCTTTTATAAAGTGATTACAAATCAAAATCAAAACCAACTTCTATATTCAACATTTAGTATATATACATAAGGGTGGGAATAGGCCAGGCCGGCCTACAGGGGCCTACGGCCCAGCCTACATAGGCCTAGGCCAGGCCAGGCCTATTTAATAAGAAGGCAAGGCTTAGGCTTTTTTAAAAGCCTATTTTATTAAATAGGTCAGACTTAGGCTATTAATAAAGCCTATGAAGCCTTATAGGTCGGCCCATATTTTCATATATATTAGAAATATGTTAAATAAGTTGGATGTATATTTCTTGAAAGAGACAATCTAGAGAACAAATTTAAAAAGAGAAATGAAAAAAATTGAAATTGAAGGCCATTTTTTGAGGTATTTATGATGAATGCATAAATTCAAAGAGATGGAAATTTTTTATTCTCTCTTTAGAATTCTTTAATTCATTATTATTGCACTTAATAAAATTAAAAAATGTCAAAAAAGTTTAAAAGTTACATTTAAATTCATTCTTATTAAACGTTTTTGTACAATTCATTTTTATTAAACTTTTATGTGAGTGTTAAATGATATATATTATAACTGTTAAATGCTAAATTTATTCTTAAAAAAGACATGTAACTGTTGCATTAATTTTTTTATATTCTACACAAAAAATTCTCCACTTTTATAATCTTTATTGCAATCAGAATAAATTAAAAGAAAGTTTAATAAAATATATAGAAATAAAAATTACATTTTTATAATCTTTATAATCTTCTAAGTGCAATAAGAATGAATTATAAAAATGGATTTTTTTTTTTTTAGAATATAGAACATATAGAAATAAAAGTTTAATAAGTACCATTTTTAATTCAACTTTATTAGATGTAAATATTGCAACTTAATAATTCTTAATAGCTCATTTTTATAATCTTCTAAGTGATTTTTTAATGTAGAGATATCCCAATTAATAATGAATATTAAAAAGTCGCTTATTTTTAAAAATAATCAATATTATTATTATTATTATAATACTATTATTATTAGTTAGATATTAAATTATTATTATTATTAATTATTAATAGTGATGATTTAATATTATATTATATTATTATTATTATTTATTTTAATATAGAGTTTGTACTTAGAATTGTTACAACATGATTGGTCTATATTATGTTAGAACCTCAAAATGTTATTCTAAGAATGTTTATAAATAATGACAATTTTAATTGATATTGAAAATTCTATGAGATTAACACATCAACATTAGTATTATATTAGAATGACACGTCATCATTAGGTTTAGGGTTGTTACCAAAGGTTGTCATCATGACAATCTTGAATTTATAGTAAGTAGATTAAGATTAAGATTAAGATTAAGATTAGTAGTTCAAAAACTCAATAGAAAATAATTAATCAAAATGAAATAGAAAAATAAAAGAAAATAACTAAAGGTTGGAGCGATATAATAAAGGCATAAAATTATAAATAAAAACTGAAATAAATTTTTTATAATATTAAAAAGGGTCATGCTAACGAGTGCCCCAGGGTTACTGGTTAAGGATTTCAAGTATAGAAAATATTTTTTAAATGAATCAATAATTTAAACTTCCAATGCATTGAATACAAGTATTTTCAAGAAAACACATACCTTTTATTTCTTAGAAAAGTCAATTATTTTAATTTTCATTACATTTAATACAAGTATTTAATAGACAAAATATACCATTTTAAACTCTTAACCAGTGCCCCCGGGGCACCGTTAGCATTGTCCATTTAAACCCTAGGGAAGTATAGACACAAAACCACACGCTCTATAGAGAGAGAGAGAGAGAGAGAGAGAGAGAGTATGCAAATAGAAACAAATCCACACGATGTAGAGAGAAAATCTTTGAAACAAAAGCAAAATCAAGCGCAGAGTAAGCAATCCTTAAGACAACACTAAAACCACATGTTAAAAGAGAAAGAAAAATGGTCATAGACGTTAATGGATTCGCGGTAGTGCAGTGGTCGGAATCAAGCGGCACGGTTGTCTGATTTGAAAAGGAGTTATGGTATTCTGCCGAGCTCCGATCGCGATCTTGTAGCGACGACCGGCATTTTTGGGTGATGGAGCTTTGAATTGACAGTTTTTTCTAGTACATAACCATTTTCAGGATGATCTGCCGAGAGTCAATGACTTGGTGTCTCGTATGGGAACCAAAAGACGATGAGAAAGTTAGTGAATTTTTCTTTGCAGAGATGGAATCAATTTTCACGCAAGTATCTTCATTCTTTGAATTAGACTTTAATTTGATAATGAGAAATACACTAGGAGTACAACCAGAAGGCCGTTGAACATGTGTTGAAGAAGCTTCTTGTGTTGTGGGTTGTTATGCTAGAAGATGATTTTGTGAAATGATGGTGATGAATGGTTTTTAATATTGTAGAAAATGGTGGTGTTTATGATATGGATATATTTGCATGTCCCAAATATATTAATGGGAGCACCCCAATACCATTTTGTTTCTTGCATTATTGCTTTTGTTTTGTTTGTTATTGTTTATTGAGTCTCCTTCATGATTGCACATCTCTGAAAATAACTTAATCACAAGATATGACTATGCTAATCTAAGAATTTCACCTGTCAACATCAATTTTAATTTTTGTCATAGTTCCTCCTTCATATGCATTAGTTTATTTTTGAAAAATGAACCACCATGATGAATCAACAAAAGTAAATCTTCTTCCATTACTATTTATGACCAACAAATTTATAATTAGAAACATGGCGAAAACCTAAACCTCACATACTGCTACGCATAAAACCCTAAAACCTAAAACTGACGACGATAAAACCCAAAAACTTTAAACCCTAAACTATTGAAAACGAAAAAAATCCTACTATACTTAAAATAGGTACCAGTTGACAACGAAGATATATATTAAGAGAACAACACGATAAACACTAAACCTAAATTAGAAAAAGGGAAAATTTACTAACCGATTTGAAAACAAAATCTTCAATTGCGTTGGAGACTAAGCCTATGTTTGGTTTCACGTTTCGGACATCCAGAATTGATTCTTGACGCTTAGAATTAATTTTGAGGTGTTTGGTTGATCTCAAACAGAATTGATTATGCTTTCAAGAATTGATTCTACTTAAAACTAGGATTTGTGGCTTTTGATCAAACGTGATTTTTAAACGTGATTTTTACACTGGAATTTATTCTTCAACTCACTTTTGCAAGAATTTCTCCAAACATAAATCACTTTACCTTTAACTCACTTTTATCCATAATCAACTTTACATAATCAATTCACTCAAAATCAAATTTTTTCACCGCAGAACCAAACACATGCTAAACCTTTGTATTCCCTAAAAAATGATTTTTCACATTCGATTTGGGCTAGGAAATCCTTATCTCCAACGCCTTCACCCTCGTCTCCTTTATTAGGATTTTTTAAATGAACAAATGACATCACAAACCCTTTACTTAACTTAAAACAAGGGTCAATATTTAACATGTACAAGCTGTGCTGTAGCACTGGGCCCCCAAATTTTGGGGCCCGATACTTTTTATTATTACTTAACAAAAAAATGTAGAAAATAACCGTAAATCCTAATAACACAAATTCAAACAGAAAGTTTCAACACCTTTAAAACAAGAGACATGCTATTATCTTTCTTTCATTTGGTTGCTCTTCTCCTTTCGTTTATTCACTCCAACCTCCGTCAAATAATATATACGCTAAATAATATAGATTTAGCAGAATATATGATAGTGATTGGTTGACAGTCTAAAGTTATTTTTCATGGTAAATAATATTTAAAAAAAAAAGGTATTTAACTTAAATTTTTAGTTATAATTATTTAAAAGAAATTAAATTTATTTTTAAATAATATATTTTTAATTAATAAATTAATACAAATAAACAACATGAATGAATGAATACCAACCAAATTCTAAGTCTGCAGGGTTTCCCAAAAGTTTAAGCAAAGAGATTGCAGCGATTAATGTATAACACGTGGATGACTAGATAGAGATTAATGATTAATGATAAAGAAGAAAAAAAATATATCAAGAGAGAAACTATCTTTGTCAATGGAAGAAAAGGAAAGTCAAATATAATAACCAACGAATTTCCGCAGCCAAAACCCACCACAACGTTTGGTGAAATCAACCTACATTACACGACAACCTTTTCCATGTTTCCTTCTTGATAAGCTTTCTCAAAAACCTGAAAGCGAAATCACATTCAATTATCAAAGATGTTTAGTGTGAACCCTTTTGAATAAAGTTTGTAAATTTGTGAAAAAAATTGAGGTTGCGGCGAATCGAAGGATGAGTGGCGGCGAGGATGAAGAAAAAAGGTTGAAATTGAAGCGAAATTCTTCTCGGTTCAGCAATTTTCAACGCGATCTTATGGCTGGTGCGTTGATGGGTGGTGCGGTTCATACGCTTGTTGCGCCGATTGAGAGGGCTAAATTGTTGTTGCAGACACAAGAGAGTAACTTGGCTATTGTTGCTAGTGGAAGGAGAAAATTCAAGGGGATGTTTGATTGTATAATTCGGACCGTTAAGGAGGAAGGTATTGTCTCTTTGTGGCGTGGTAATGGGAGTAGTGTTCTTCGCTATTATCCTTCTGTTGCACTCAATTTCTCGCTAAAGGTTCGTTTTTTTAACCCTAATAATGCAATGCACGTTATTAATATTATGCAAATATTTGGAACTTGTGTTCAATGATGTATCTTGATTTGAGAATGCTCATTTAGTTGTTATCAGGGTTTTAAAAAACGGTCGCGGTCAGGCTTTCATGATTTCGGTCGGTACAATTGTTGCTATACTGATTGCTGTCATCGCGGTGTGAATTTACCACAATTTGTTCTTTAATATAGAAAACGGAGATAACTGTATCGATATCAACATCTGCCAAAACCGTTTTGTCGCAGCCGTTTTCGCAGTCACGGACCTTTTTCTAAAACCCTGGTTATTATTTACATAATAGTCAGAAACTGTTATGGTTTGAGAAGAGGGATGAAGAGAGTTAGAGCCGTGAATTGTATAGGCTGAATGTGTTTGAAAATGTCCTTCACTACTCGGCTTGACGTGTCCCCCGAATATTGAAGGGATGTGGATGGAAGTCTATCTTGTTGTTTTTATATGTGGCCGGGATTGTATGGCAATCACTAGGGAAGCCCATTTTTCGATTGAGTTGCATGGATTACTTAATAAGCATAGTACTTTACTCCCAATATCAAATTTCATTTGCTGTTAAATTCACACGAGGGAGTCCATTGTTTGTCCTTAAGCATGTTATAATTAACTCCTGTTTTTCTTTTCTCTCCCTATCTAACAGGTTTTTCTCATCCAATCAAGTTCACTACTGCTTACTCTTAATAGTTTCGTTTTGTTATATATGTCACCCATATACTGTCCTTGCCTAGTAGCGCTCCATCCCTTATAACTTCTTCTCCTTGATAATGGTACCTATGTCCGGGAAGGAAAAACTCTCAAATTTTTGGATTGTTATTTGCAGTTGTTATCCAGGATGCAAATTTACAAGATGGATTTTATTCAATAACTGTTGACAGAATGACTTTGAGAAGCACTAACATTCACACTTTTAAATGATAAGGGGACTTCCTTTTCTTTGCTTATGTTCTTGTAGTTGAAGGTCTTTTTTCTATTTTCTTGCTACTACATTTGCAATGCTGATTGTTGCTACTTGCTAGGATATCCTTCCGCATCCCTGTACTGAAATCTGACCTTACCCTGTAAAGAAGATAGTAAGAAATATATGATAGGAAATTGATCTTTTACTAGAACAAATAGTGAATATTGTCCCTGATCATTACCTTGTAGATCTTTGAGGGTCTGTACTCTGTAGCTCCCTGTCGTCCCTCCCAAAATGCCTTGACGATTCCCTCTATTCTCATCTATAATTTATAATCTAACATCCTTTCCTAATTCTCTCATTCTACCCTATTCTCACAATAATCCTAGTTTCAATTATAGAATTATTCCTTTCTAATTACTATATGTAATGATATCAACTTCTAATAATTCCGTTCTAGAAATGCTCTCTATGCATTACTCTATAAAATAATGTATTTAAACTCCACCCTTTTTTATCTTTTTATATACCTTTTTTATTAGGTTCTTTTTTTACGGAAAACAATCTTCATTCAATAACAAGTCTAGAACACATAACTTAGTCAGGCAAGTGCATGACAAGTGACCATAATACAAATAGAGGGAAAAGAAGCCACAAGGGCATTATTACTAGACCAAAACTGGACTCCTAACAACCAAACCAATTTTTACTGAACATGGTCATTGGTCCAGAAGAAAAGATGATCCACAATATTTAATCTTACCCATCTACATATCAACTTTTGGCTTGTGTAGGCCCATATCAATAAAAGTGGTCTTGAGTATGACCAATTGAACCCCATGCTTGGAAAATACTTGAAAGCACCATTAGCATTGCACCAGATTTGCAATTCCAAAAATCCAAATACTTTTGGGGCTTATCAACAAACACAACAAATAGTCAGATACAAACTTAGAACAAACTAAAAAGAACAATAACAAGACACTAAACATCAACCAACAAACAAGACAGGGGAAACAAAAAAACAGCACCAGCAAATGCATAGTTGTTGGATCTCAAACCTGATAGTGGATTTGAGATCAAGACAAAAAACTGCAGTGGTGGCTTTTTGTAGGAGGACACTTCGTAGTTAGACCCATATCACAAGGTGAGGGAGAGACCTTGAGAGCTGAGGATAAGGGTGGTCATCAGGTGGGGGACGCTCCATTGGAGAAGATGTGGCGGTGAGGGTTGAGTGCTCAAGGTGGAATTGCATGCAAGTGGAAGCTACAAGGAGGTTACGATGGAATTTTGACAGTGTGAAACACAACTCCATACTACAGAAGGATTAGGTCTTGGGGGAGGATCTGTAGTTATGAGCGAGATGAAGAAAACAGAGCACTGGTGGTGCTCGCAGGCTCAAAAGGGGGCGCGATTGTGGTGTCCTGTCCAGTTATAGTGAAAACCTCTTTCTTTGAACTTACTTGATTTTACATTTTTACCAAACATTTGGTTGGTTTTTCTTGAAACGAGTGATATCCAATAGATGTTTCGGTATGACCTGCTGCATGTTTCAGTATGGCTCAAAGGACATTATTCACGGACCCAAATTTCTTATTTGGATCTTGTCTTTCCTTCTTTCATGTATTTGTTAGAAATCCTTGGCAGGAGTAAGCTTCTTTGACAAATGCAAGGTAAGGGTGCAGGTGCATCTGCAAAAACAATGAGTCTATATACATATTTGTGTCAATATATTTAAATTATTTTGAAACAGATAGAATATAATGAAAATTTATCAAACATAAATGTAGGAGAGGATTGTCGGTACCAATTCTCATAAGGCGATGCATTATTATTTAATAGAATTGTGGCTGATGCTAAGCAAATTTCTGCATGGAAGTTTGTGAAATGTGGCAAAAAAAACATTCTTATTAGCATTTTTATGCCAAGAAGATGATGGAATATGATCATATTCTAAAACTTTAGGCCATTTAATGTATCAATTATGAAGTTTTATTTCCACAACTGATGTATTTCAATGTCTATTTTGTGATGGTGTTATGCTTGTCACTCGTGTAATTGATGAAATTTTATTATAGGTGAAGCTGAATCTCTCTATACTGTTGTAATTAATGTATAGTCATGATGAACAGTGTCTTATTTTTTTCAACAGGATCTTTACAAAAGCATATTAAGGGGTGGGAACTCTAATGCCGATAATTTTTTCTCTGGTGCATCCGCTAATTTTGTTGCGGGATCTGCAGCAGGTTGTACATCACTTATCTTGGTATACCCTCTTGATATCGCACACACCCGCCTTGCCGCTGACATCGGGAGGACGGAAGCGCGCCAATTCCGAGGCATTTACCATTTCCTAGCCACAATATTCCAAAAAGACGGGGTTCGGGGGATTTACAGGGGCCTTCCTGCATCACTACATGGTATGGTGGTTCATAGAGGTCTTTACTTCGGAGGGTTTGATACCATAAAAGAGAAGTTGTCTGAAGAATCTAAACCCGAGTTGGTGCTGTGGAAACGTTGGATGGTAGCTCAAGCAGTTACAACCTCAGCCGGTCTGATATCATATCCTCTAGACACAGTTCGTAGGAGGATGATGATGCAGTCTGGCATGGAACATCCGGTGTACACTAGCACCCTCGACTGCTGGAGGAAAATCTATCGAACTGAGGGATTGGTTTCATTCTACCGTGGCACGGTTTCGAATGTGTTTAGGAGCACTGGAGCTGCAGCTATCTTAGTCTTGTATGATGAGGTCAAGAAATTTATGAATTGGGGAGGATTGTGACAGAAGCACCAACCCTACATATTTAACTGAGTTCATTTTGATACCTGATATACATACATTTTGAGTGAGGATTAGGGTAATTTTGTAAAGTACAAGTGAGCTCCATTATAGTTCATTTGAAAATGCATCTTGAATGGAATTTCAATAGTCAGCAATCTAAAAAGGTTAATTAAGCAAAAATTGTCAAAGCCAAAAGATTAGATTAGAAGCCAATAATTAATGATGGTGTAATAAGATTATGCTTGGAATATATAAATTTGACAAACTCTCATCATTCTCCTTTTTGTATTTTATATATACTTACTTTTTTTATTCTTAAGAAAAGAGACTAACGGCACTTTTTTTGTTAGTAGACTAACGTCACCTTAAAGAAAAAAAGTATATAGAACATTATAAAAATTCATGGTATTATGATTATATACCTAAAAAAATAATAAATAGACGGCACTTTTTTTGTTAGTAGACTAACGTCACCTTAAAGAAAAAAAGTATATAAAACATTATAAAAATTCATGGTATTATGATTATATACCTAAAAAAATAATAAATAGACAACATTAAAGGAAAAAGTGGATGAGGAGGAAAACCCAGAGAATGTATTATTAAGGTTTAATTGCAATTTTAATCTTTTTATCTGGATATGTTAGTAAATAGACATGTTAGTAAATTAGTAAATAGACATGTTAGTAAATAAGAGATGAGATTGAAGAGATTGTAAGAATACATGTACTCCTTTCGAAATGAATTATTCTAAACTTCACTTTATATTTGAGTCGTATTAAATTATTTAATTAATTAATTATTATTAAATAGAAATTTAATTATATTTATAAATTTTATTTAACCATGACTCTTAATTTAATAAATAGCTAATATAATTTATATAAATATTTTAATAAAATAATCCTTAACTTTCTCCATAATCTATTTACTTTTATCTAAATCATTAATTTTAAAATATCTTTTAACATTATTTTGGTAGTATTGTTAGATCTTCATTTTTAAGTTCTCTAACTTTTTTAAATGATTTTAATCGTAAAATCTCCGTATTTAAATTATCTAAGTTTATTTTCCACAACATTCTCTACTATACACATTACTTCAACCCTGTCTTTTATAATAATTCTATGTTAAATTATTTTTTTGTTTTACAATAAACATGTTTAATGGTCAAATTTCAATTATTCATAAAAATAAAAATGACTTATTTTGTGAGGACTGAGGAATACACTAGTTTTCATGAAAAGTTGCATTAAAATAAATAAATATTCTCATAAAGTGAAAATTATATTTTCAAGGATAAGAAGTGAAAGCTAAAAAGTAAAATAAAAATAAAAAGAGAATTTTAGCCAGTTTGATACAGCAAATAATTTTAGGTGGAAAGAGCTGATAAGTCGAGAACTTTCCAGAACTTGTCCAAAAACTATCTTATGCCACGTAAGAGTAACCAATCTCCAGAAAGTTCCAAAACACTAATTTCCTCAATCCGTCTCTAGAACCTTCTTACTCCACCCACCCCTTAAATTAAATCATCCCATTCTTCTTAAATCCCTCAACTAAACTAAGAGTAACTAACTACACCCGTTTCTAAAATTGAGTCTCACACACAAGCTTTCTTTATGAAGGGAATTTTAGTGAAAGAAGAAGAAACACTAGCATATACAAATGCTGGTTCATCAACAAGTTCATCTTCCTCCTCCAATTCAAATCTTCAACCAAAACCAATGGAAGGGTTACACGAAACAGGTCCGCCTCCATTTCTCACCAAAACCTTTGATGTCGTTGAAGATCCTTCCACCGATGGAATCGTTTCGTGGAGCAGAGCGCGTAATAGCTTCGTCGTTTGGGACCTCAATAAATTCTCCACTGCGATTTTGCCTCGGTACTTCAAACATAGCAATTTCTCTAGCTTCGTTCGTCAACTCAATACCTATGTAAGTAATCTATCACTTCGAAAATTATATCGGATTCATTCTTGTTAGAATTAGTTGAATTTTGTTTAAATTAGTTATAAGTTAGTTACGATTACTTGAATTTTGTTTAAATTAGTTATAAGTTAGTTATGATTAGTTAAATTTTGTTTAAATTAGTTATGAGTAGTCGAATTTTGTTTTAATTAGTTATGATTAGTTGAATTTTGTTTATTAGTTATAAGTTTGTGATGATTAGTCGAATTTTGTTTAAATTAGTTATAAGTTAGTTATGATTAATTGAATTTTGTTTAAATTAGTTATAAGTTAGTTATGATTAGTTGAATTTTGTTTAAATTAGTTATATTAGGTTTGATTAGTTGAATATTGATTATGATTAGTTATAAGTTAGTTATGATTAGTTGAAAATTGGTTATGAACCGTTATAAGTTAGTTATGATTAGGTCAGGTGAAAATTGGTTAGATTAGTTAAAAATTGGTTATCATTAGTTCTAATTTAGTTATGATTAGTTGAAAATTGGTTATGATTTAGTTGAAAATTGATTATCATTAGTTATAAGTTAGTTATGATTAGTTGAAAATTATTGAGTGATTTTTGTATATAAATGCAGGGTTTTAGAAAAGTTGATCCGGATCGATGGGAATTTGCGAATGAAGGGTTTTTAGCTGGACAGAGAAACTTGTTGAAAACGATCAAGAGAAGAAGAAATGTAGCACAGTCGCCGTCTATGCAGCGTGAAAGCGGCGGTGCTTGTATCGAATTAGGAGAGTTTGGTCTTGAAGGTGAGATTGAGAGGTTGAGGAGAGACAGGTCTGTTTTAGTGGCTGAAATTGTGAAACTGAGGCAGCAGCAGAATAATTCAAGGGATCAGTTATCTGCTATGGAAGCTAGGCTGTTGGTTACTGAGAAGAAACATCAACAGATGATGGCTTTTCTTGCAAAAGCACTTAGTAATCAATCTTTTATTCAGCAATTGGCGAATAAGAAAGAGTTGAAAGGTGTTGAAATGAAGCGGAAGAGGAGGCTCGCTGCTAGTTCAAGTTTGGAGAATTTGCAGAATGATTCTGTGACGATGATGACAGTGCCGATTGAATCTGTGGTGGATTATTCTAGTCGAGAACAACAAGAGGGTTTGACTGCTATTGAGTCTGAGATAGAGACATTGTTAAGTGCTTATGATAATGAGTCGAAGAGTGAAATCAAAGACTATGCATCATTGAGTTCAGTTCCGAGTGCTAATGAGAGTAATTTGGGTGATTGGGAGGATTTACTGAACCAAGAGTTGGTTGGTGGGAATCCAGAGGATGAAGTTCTGATTGGTGAGTTCTCACAAATTGATGCGCCGGTTGAGGATTTGGTAGAAAAGAATGATGATTGGACTGTGGATTTGCAGAACCTTGTTGATCGAATGGATTTTGAACCTTAATCAAAATGGTTGTAGAATTTTGATCTTTGTTTTTTTGTCACTTCACTTGCACCTTGCTGGTATGGAATTTGTTGTTTATGTTGTTGTTTTATGATTGATGATAAATAAAAATTTCTGTGATGGTAATTGATGTAGAATATGAATGGCTTTTATGCAGCAGGGAAGATTGTAGATGCAGAGCCAGCCAAAAGATGTGTATCCTTTATTGAACAACAGTATAAGTTGTGTGAAGTAGTTTGAATTATTGCTTGTGCTAAATTAGTTATAGTACTGTACTATTTTTAATTATGTCCTTTTGTTTGTAACTACATTGTACATTTTGCAGGCCTGTACTAAAAGTGAAGCAAATATTCAAGATTATGATGGAATGGGAAAAGTAGTGGCCTACAAATTACTGGATTGTCAAATGTTCATTGTTCAAGGAGGGTTTATAGCTTTTTTTTAGCAACACTTCAATTGTTCTTTGACAATTTCAAAATAGATGGATTAATTGTGCACCATTAAAAGTTTAAGATTCTGCATTTTTCAGATAAATAGACAGAGTAACATGTTGATGGGTTGGTTAATGTTGGTTTTCTTGGGACTGAATTTACATGATGTACTTATAAGTGAAAATGCATTGAAGTCGAGTTTATGTGTGATAAGTTTAATTGTTTTTTTTAGATATTTTTTAATTTATTAGGACTGCCTTTGTTTTTGTTTAGTTTCCTTGATGCTCCTTTTCTTTCTTCTCTACAGTTATTTGAATTTTTCTGATGATATTTTTAAAAAGATATTTATTGGATTATATTGTTTGTGGTGGTTGTGTTGATGACTCAACATAATTGATATGATAAGATATACAATATGATGAATTTGCAGTTTAAGTTTAACGAATTAAACCTTAGTATTGATTTAATTATAAATTTCTCACCCATTTTTAAGATAGTTGTTAAATTAAAAAAAGGCGATTTTTTATCTATCCAATACAAAAGGATAAATAATTAAAAATTAGACTATTTAATAAATAATTAAATATAATATAATAATTAAAAGTTACATTATTTAATAAATAAATAATAAGAGATTGGTTAAAAATATAGTATATAAATTTTTATGATTTGTAAGTAAAAAAAATTTAAATAAAATAAAGAGTAATGCATAAATTACTAAGAATTAAATTGTTTTGAAAATTGTGCATTGATTTTAATAAAAAATGTATAATTAATTTTTTTTTTCAATACAAACATTATATAAAGTGGGTTTTTTTACTTGTGTATTGTGTCTTAGAGGTACAATAAGTTGAGATTATCCTAAAATAAATTGGAATTTCTACGCGAGAATATGGAGAAAAACTTCACAGTTGTGTGATTGTTTCAAGGTTACAATTTTTTTTCTCAATACAAACATCATATAAAGTGGGTTTTTTTACTTGTGTCTTGTGTCTTAGAGGTACAATAAGTTGAGATTATCCTAAAATAAATTGGAATTTCTATGCGAGAATATGGAGAAAAACTTCACTTGTGTGATTGTTTCAAGGTTACAATGTAATCATGTTTGAATCAAGTTATAAAAAATTATTTTAAAGAATTTTTTATTTCAAGAATTATTATTTACACATAATTTTTCTATTGTTATTTCAAAAACATAAAGGGTGGGAATATAACATTTTCATGGAAATAAATTGAATCAACTATAACTTTCTACTATCACTCCTAATTACTATTATTTTTTATTTCTTTATAATTTAAAATTAAACAAATTTAATAATTATTCTTAAGAATCTAAATTTTTTTTATCAAACATATAGGTTGGAACAATATTCCCGAAAATAATAATTTTAGAAATATCATTCCAAAGAATATAATTTTAAGTCATGAAACAAATACATCCTTGGGCTTTATTGTAGGGATGACAACGGGGTCGGGTCGGTTGCGGGTTTCACATTACCCAAACTCACACCCGAAATTGGAAAATTATACCTTATACCCCTACCATTATCCCTCTACCCCTACATTTTTTAAAATATTCCAATTATATCCTTTTAATTTAAAAAATAATTTTATTATTTAATATTTTACCATTTCAAACCCCTACCAAAGTGCATCGGATAACTTGCAGTCAAGTTTTTCGGTTTGTAATTTTTCTTCACCGGATAACTTGCAGTCAAGTTATCCGGTTTGTAATTTTTCTTCACCGGATAACTTGCAGTCAAGTTCTCCGGTTTGTAATTTTTCTTCACCGGATAACTTGCAGTCAAGTTATCCGGTGTAATTTTTCTTCACCGGATAACTTCCCGTCAAGTTATCCGGTTTGTAATATTATAGATAACGGTTTTATTTACTTTTGGCCACGGTTTTTCCTTGTTGCCTAAACTTTTTTATTTTTATTTTATTTACTTTTGACCACGGTTGTAACGTGTTGTCTAAACTTTTTAATTTTTTTTTTTAAGTTTCGGGTTAGTTAAAAACTATGCACCATCATCATTTTTAAATCAGATTTTTTTTCCTAACAACCATTTTATGTTTCCATCATATTTTGACTTCATCAAAATTAAATTTAATGTCTGCAATGCCCTAAACTACTTTCAGAATTACCGACTAACCCCACAAACCAACACGAGTCTTTGCATCACACGTTTACCTCACTCACACGTTGTGGGGTCAGTCAGTAATCTTGAAAGTAGTTTGGAGCGTTACAACACTAAATTTAATCTTGATGAAGTCAAAATATGATGGAAGTATGAAAGGGTTGTTAGGAAAAAATCTAAAACCATTTAAAAATGATGATGGTGCATAGTTTTTAACTAACTCAAAAATTAAAAAAAATAATAAAAAGTTTAGGCAACAAGGAACAATCGTGGCCAAAAGTAAATAAAATAAAAAATAAAAAAGTTTAGGCAACAAGGAAAAACCGTGGTCAAAAGTAAATAAAATTGTTATCTATAATATTACAAACCGGATAACTTGACGGCAAGTTATCCGGTGAAGAAAAATTACAAACCGGATAACTTTATTACAAGTTATCCGGTGAAGAAAAATTACAAACCGGATAACTTGGCTGCAAGTTATCCGGTGAAGAAAAATTACAAATCGGATAACTTGACTGCAAGTTATCCGGTGAAGAAAAATTACAAACCGGATAACTTGATTGCAAGTTATCCGGTGAAGAGAAATTACAAACCGGATAACTTGACTGCAAGTTATCCGATTCAGTTTGGTAGAGATGTGAAATGGTAAATATTAAATAATAAAATTATTTTATAAATTAAAAGGATAGAATTGGAATATTCTAAAAATTGTAGGGGTAGAGGGATAATGGTAGGGGTACGAGGTATAATTTCTCCGAAATTGGCACCCGAACCCAAATCCAAACCCAAAAGGTATTCGGGTGGAACAATGACACCCACGCCCACACCCGTTGGGTTCGGGTTTTTTTACCCAAATCCGAACCCGCAACAAAATACATAAAATACAGTTTTCCTACAATTTTTCACAATATATATATATATATATATATATATATATATATATATATATATATATATATATATATATATATATATATATATATATATATATATTCCTGGCCTTCACACTACCCAAATCCGCACCCGAAAAAATCGGGTGGCACCCGAACCCGAACCCAGTCAACTCGGGTTTTCAATATATATATATATATATATATATATATATATATATATATATATATATATATATATATATATATATATATTTATATGTGTGTGTGTGTGTGTGTGTGTGTGTATATAAGCGGGTGTGATTTCCGGTTTCGGGTGTGGGTTTCACACTACCCAAACTCGCACCCGAAAAAATCGGGTGGCACCCGAACCCAGTCAACTCAAATTTTCACCCGTTGACTCGGGTTCGGGTGGGGGTGGGCTCCGCGGGTTTGGGTCTACTTGCCATTCCTACTTTATTGTTACAAAAATTCACAAGTTATTTGGTTGGGAATCGTTAATGCCACTTAAGCATTGAAAAAACATATGAAAATTCGTAAATGTTTTTTGGGTTTTGGAGATGCATTTATTGCTAGCAACACTCTTTTTTCAACACTTTCTCAAACACTTTCACTCTTTTATTGATTGAGACATGTGTTACTCTCTCACTACAAAAATAGGTTTCACCATAAAATGGTAAGATACACACATGTTTTAACCAATAAGAGAGGGAGGTGTTTGAGATAGTGTTGAAAAGAGAGTGTTCTTAGTATTTCTCTTATACATAAATATGTTCAACTGAGATGTATTATATTTCTTTTCAAATGTAATCCGGATATGTATCTTCAAAATCATCCTATGAATGTATTTCTAATCTAACAACTCAATGATAAAGTCGAAAGTATATTTTCAGATTTGTGAAGAAGGAATTTAAAAGGTGCGACCATTACATGTCAATCACAGTTTCAAAAGTGCATTTTTAGATTCTTCAAATGTAATTTGTAATAAAGCAACACCCTGTTTACTCTCCTTCTTTATGATCAAACAACTATTTTCTCTAAAAATTCTAATAAAAAATTCTTCTATTCTCAATCAAATTTTCCACTCTAAAATTTCATTCTTGTGTATCATCATATCAAAAGGAGCAAAAGAAGCTGAAATGTAAGATAAAAATTATTTATTTCATCCTTCATTGCTCACGTTAATCTGATTTATATGTTGAAAAAGTTACGTTGCGTTTAAAAATGCATTTTCGAATTTTAGTTGAGTTTATATGGAAGTACATTTTTGGATTAGTTCAGTGTTTATTTGAATTCAAGACCAGAAAAATAAGAGACATATACTGTATTTTACTAACTCAACTACACTTTTGAGCCTAAAATTCTAGCTTGAGTAGCTTGTCCCTTGGGCCGGCCTTAAAAAAGACTATTGAGAATTTAGGATAAAGGATGGGTTGAGAAAGAAAAAAAAAAGAAGGTAAAGATAACATGTTTCTCTTAAAATTAATTATGTTTTTTTTTTTAAGTACATTGAGGTCAATTCCATGTATAAGAAATGTTGATTCCTTAGGAATCGCAAAGCACGTATGCTTGTGAAAATGAGGAAAGTAGAACATGTGTTGATAGTAATTCCTAGCTATCAATTATTATTCTTTTAGGCTAAAGAATAAAATTATTGTATCATCTTGTTCGCTCATATGTCGCTATCGTGAATACTTCCGATAGGAATAGGATGCATATTGGTTTTTCTTTTGTTGTGTTTCTCAATATTGGTGAAAGTGTTAATTGGAAAATGCTGAGAAATGGATTTATACAATGGTTAAAAACTCTTTCTCGAGAAATTTTGATTATTTTTTCCTGTATTTTAGAGAATAAATTATTTAAAAAATGTCTTGGTTAAATTAAAGGTGCTCAAAATCCATCATGAATTGAAAGATGACAAACCCAACATGAATTGAAAGATACTTCTTTATTTGTCAAATTATATTCAGTGACAATTAGTTCAATATTATTTGTCAAAAGTATTTAGTAGGAGTGATATTTAGTGGAACTAGGGCATTCTTTTAGGTGGAATAATAAAAAGCCTTTGCAAAGATCTGGTGTTAGTCACGTCCAATTAACTTTGAGAGAAGACCTCGTAAGTTTACAAAGATCTGGAACTATGCACTTAGGATCTTATAAAAACACCTGAAGCATGTAAGAAAAAGTATTACATTTCTTATATTTACATGCTTTTTCATTACAAGATACTTACAAAAAAAGTACACAAACAAAAAGGGGAACAGAGTGCCCTAATAGGTTTATTTCTGCTGAGAAACGATTTTCCCATCAACTACTACTTAATCTGGCCAGATTTTCTCCCTAGAAAATGTTAAAGGGCGGTGGAAGTGCACCATTTTTGCAAAATATTTTCAAATGACTGTGAGGCTTCCTCAAGGGTAGAAATCATACAGTCATCCAACTGTTTGGTTAGCTAAGCATTCTAAAGACGCAAGAATCCTAATTCTTTTTTAATAGATCCTAAGCTGCCTCAAACAGAAGCCAAAGATCGGCCTTTAATCTCCGCGATCTTCACCAGATGAGCCACCTAGTCGAAGAGAAAATCAACAAATTTTAGAGAAATTAAATCATTTTCCAACCCAATAAAAGAGATAGAAGTTTTCTTTACTTCATGCATGTAACTATTTATAGATCATATATATATATATATATATATATATATATATATATATATATATATATATATATATATATATATATATATATATATATATATATATATATATATATATATATATATATATATATATATATATATATATATATATATATATATATATATATATATATATATATATATATATATATATTCAATAAGTTAAAAAATATATATATTTTTTTATAATAAAGATAAACTAGAGAGAGTAGAAGAATAGGTCTCCACACTTAATTCAACACTTTATGGGAGTAGAAAGACATGCATGAGCCGTAGGTATCTTTTCAAGCCAAAGTGACTTGTGATACTCCATTATTTTTGTCTTCCCATGAATACCCTATTATTGATTTGATTATTACACATTAATAATTAGAATAAATTATAAAAGTGGATTGGATTGGGTACAAGGGTATCTAATTCTCATATATCATCATCACATAAGGACAAAATTAATAAAAAGTCCATTTACCTCCATTTCCTCTATATAAGCCATAAGGAGTGAAGTGAAACTAGAGCACCTACCCTTCAATAACCAAAGCTTGTGTTGTGAAACTTGGAATGGTGTTGATGGATTTGACATGGTGGTTTTCAATTCCAATTAGTGTTTCTTTAGCTTCAACAATGTTTACTCTATTGAGTTTAGTTGGAGGATGGTTGATTTATCTGTATGGGCCATATTGGAGAGTGAGAAAGGTCCCAGGCCCACCATCACTTCCTCTGGTAGGACACCTTCACTTGTTAGCAAAGCATGGTCCTGATGTTTTCTCAATACTTGCCAAGCAATATGGTCCTATCTACAGGTTTGTTTACTTACATCTATGTATTGTTGTATTTCTTGGGTATCTCAAGATTATTGAAGTTAATGTTTTTTTTGAAGTTAATGTTTTTTTTATTAGAGTTAATCAATTTTTTGGTTCTTCTAAATATTTCAAACTTTATTTTTAGTTTCTCTAAAATTTTCTTTTAAAGAATGGTCCTTCAAAAATTTTAAATTTTAATTTTTGGTTCTTCGTGACAAAATCGTAGTTAAAATGGTATCTAATTTCGTCGTTAAAATAAAAAAAAAACGCTAAAACTGTCGCTAAAAACCGTCGTCAAATTGTAAAAACCGTCGTTAAATTGTAGGAGAGACCAAATGTTAAAATTTAAAATATTAAGAGGATATTTTTTAAAGAAAATTTTAAAAAGATTAAAAATGAACTTTAAAATATTTAGAGGGACCAATTAGAAGAGTATATTAGATATATCAGTTATTAAATAAATTAAAAAAAGAAAACATACTATAATTTAGTTGTCCTTTTTCTATTATGATTTCCAAATAAAAAATTATATGAAGGGCCCAGCTGACACCAGCTTCATTTGTGTTTGGATTATATTTTATTAAAATAAAATATTATTTCTGATATATGTTTTTGTCTATTTTCTATTGGTCAATGTCGGTCGATTTGTTATAATAAGTTGTTTGTTTTTTTTTGGGTACCAATACCATTGTTGGATGATCTACTAAGAAATTCTTTTTTGTTTGTCTTGTCTCTCGCATTTAGAAGATTAACAATATTTATTAGATAGTATAATTAGTAATCTGAATTAACAAGTATTTTAGAATATTTTTTTTAAATGTGACAATTATTTTGGAACTGAGGAAGTATTATGTACAAGAGCAATAAATTCTACACAGCAAAGATCCAAATTTTGAATAATATCTGATTTATTTTTTATTAATATATAATTTTATTTTTGATGTGTTATTTTTAATTATTATAATTGTTTTTTTTTTTAATTTGAGCTAATTTTTAAAATTGCAACGGGATTTCCGAATTGATTGGGTCAATTCTATTTTTATCTGATTCATTAGTTTTAAGATTTTTTTAATAGTTTCTTTAATAATTTTTTTAGGTTTAATTACAATTTTGGTCCCCTACAATCATTTTTTTTTTTGAGTTTTGGTCTCCTATTTAAAAATCTAGAATTTTAGTCCATATATTTTTGTTTTTTTTAGGATTTTTATCCCTTACAAATCCGAAGACAATTTTAAATAAAATGACGCTCACATTGATATGTGTCAGTGTCAGTTCAACCGTGAATTGTTAAAAAAAAAAAACTAATTTTAGTTAGGATTCATGTTGAACATGTTATTAATATGAGTTCCATTTTATTAAAAATTGTTTTCGAATTTGGAAGGGGACCAAAATTCTCATAAAATTAAAATAAAAGGACTAAAATTCCGGATTTTAAAATAAGGAGACAAAAACCCAAAAAATAAATAATAAGGGACTAAAATTGCAATTAAACCTTTTTTTTAAGTTTTCTTTCTATTTTAATTTACTTTTCTTACGACATAAACTACAAATCTTATCTTTACATGCACAAATTTATCTAACTATTTTTCACAATATTTTTTATTAACTCTTAACACATTCTTTATAATTGTAACTTTTAATTTTATCTCATCTAATTATATCATACATCTAACATAACGTCCTCATCTCTATCACACATACTTTATTTCCATGCTAATTTTAAACTAACTAATATTTTATTCCGTACAATATTATTGTTGTTCGATAAAAAAAATTATTTTAACATAAATAATACTTTTGTGTCATATAAAACACCTGAAATCCTTCTTAATCACCTCATTTAAATTTATTGAAATTAAAAAGAACTGTAAAAGTTTTATGGGACATAAATCCTAATTCAATTGTCATGGACCCATGGAAAGAGCTAGAAAGCCTAGGATCATTATTGCTATTCCAAATCATACTACAATTCAGAATAATTAGAGTGTTTCTGATCATCAACTGAATCATCATATTCTTCACTCATCTGGTGAATCATTAGCCTTTAAGTTGCTGCAATATCATGATGGAGTGTCCCTCCAAGCAAGAAAATTCTCAACTCATGATACCATAAAAAGCTCAACACTACTAAAAATAATCTTTTTTTCATCACACTTTTTTTTTGTAACTATCAAATAATTTCATATTTTTTTCCACTTTATGGTTATTAATAATTTTCCCATAATTTATTACTGCAGATTTCACATGGGAAGACAACCACTAATAATAGTAGCAGATGCAGAACTGTGTAAAGAAGTAGGAATCAAAAAATTCAAAGACATTTCAAACAGAAGCACTCCTTCTCCCATTAAAGCCTCTCCACTTCATCAAAAGGGTCTCTTCTTCACCAAGTAACAAACATTTCATATAATCATATTCCATAATGTTTTTGTTTTTGTTCTTGTCATGTTACAGAATAAAATTGATAAGCAAGCACATAGAATCACATGAAATGAAGTTTCATAGTATATGGTTTTTCACATTTTTCTCAGTGGACTTGCCACTAAGTTTGAATATTACTTTACCTTTTCTAAGTGGCAAGAAACTCAGTACTACATTATTTGTCGGCAGATGTTTACAAAATAGCATTTCACAATGTTTTTTGTAACAGTTTCATGCCACTTTGATCTGCAGGGATTCACAATGGTCTACAATGAGGAACACGATTTTGTCGGTATACCAACCGTCACATCTAGCAAGACTAGTGCCAACAATGCAATCATTCATAGAATCTGCCACTCAGAATCTTGACTTAGAAAATGAAGATGTTGTCTTTTCTAATTTATCACTTAAACTCGCGACCGACGTGATTGGACAAGCAGCGTTCGGTGTTAACTTTGGCCTCTCTGAACCTCATTCCGTTAGCAACGAAATCAAGAATGTTGGTGATAATGAAGTAACGGATTTTATCAATCAACATATATACTCGACAACTCAACTTAAAATGGATTTGTCGGGTTCGTTCTCGATCATACTTGGTTTACTTGTTCCGATTCTTCAGGAGCCGTTTAGACAGATTTTGAAGCGGATACCGGGTACTATGGACTGGAAAATCGAGCGTACTAACAAGAAACTAGGTGGACGTCTTGATGAGATTGTGGACAAGAGAATGAAAGATAGAACGCGCAGTTCAAAGGATTTCTTGTCGCTTATACTAAATGCTAGAGAATCGAAAGCTGTTTCGGAGAATGTGTTCACATCTGAATATATCAGTGCTGTTACTTATGAACACTTGCTTGCTGGTTCTGCAACTACTTCCTTTACTTTGTCTTCTGTTGTCTATTTGGTTGCTGCGCATCCAGAAGTCGAGAAAAAAATGCTTGAAGAGATTGATGGGTTTGGTTCAATAGATCAAATACCGACTTCTCAAGATCTTCATGACAAGTTCCCTTATCTTGATCAGGTAGTTAACTCGAATGAACATCCTGAAAAATCGAGTGTATAGAAATTAACTCTTATAATTTCTATTTAATTAATGCAGGTGATCAAAGAGGCAATGAGGATTTACATTGTATCGCCATTAGTTGCTAGAGAAACATCGAATGAAGTAGAAATCGGAGGTTACCTTCTTCCAAAGGTAAAACATGTTTCTTTTTGCACGATCATCAATGCTTCAAATCTGTCACTAATGTAGTTTGGTTCAAGCAGGGGACTTGGGTTTGGTTAGCACTTGGAGTTCTAGCGAAAGATCCAAAAAACTTTTCAGAGCCAGAAAAGTTTAAACCAGAAAGGTTTGATCCTAACTGTGAAGAAATGAAGAGAAGACACCCTTATGCTTTCATACCATTCGGAATTGGTCCTCGGGCTTGCATCGGGCAGAAATTTTCCCTACAAGAGATTAAGCTTTCACTCATTCATTTATACAGAAAATACTTATTTCAGCATTCACCTAACATGGAAAGCCCTTTAGAACTCGAGTATGGCATAGTCCTTAACTTCAAGCATGGTGTCAAGCTCAGAGTCGTAAAAAGAACAACAAAGAGCTCCTAAATTTTACAGTTAAGATTGTACTAGTACTTGCATACATCAAAAGTCAGAGGATGAGATATAAACTAATATTAGAAATAAGTATTATGAGATAATGTAATGAATAACCATGTCATATACCAAATAATGTATGTTTATGAAAGGAATGAAAGGATACTATTATGGTTTTCTAGCTTTTAAATAGTGAAAAACAAGATGAAAAATGTTGACAAAGTGTGATTTTCCCATAAATTGACAATTCATACAGAAAACTCTTCGGACCGAGTATTAATCAAAACTCACAAATGAACAATTATACAAATGGAGGACAAGAACATAAGCTACATCTGGTTCTTCTTGAAGCTAGCTAGTTAACTAACTCGGATTAAATTACAACAGACAACAAGTTGTTGAATTCTTGGAAAAACAAATAAATTAAGAGATCTTGAGCATCCGTGGAGCTATTTGAGTTTCCTGGAGCTGTTTGAGTTTCCTTCTATCACCGTGGCCTCACCGAGCTTTTATCCATGTGAGTTGATAGGTGAAGTGGCCTAGAAAAGTTGAGTGAATGGTCAGAAGCAGCTATACTTCTTGAATCTCCATTAGAGAAACCTGCAGCCCTCCTCATAAACTGAAACTCGTCCATTGACTGTTGCCTTTGAGCTCGGTTATACATTGGATTATTACCCGATTTTAGCTTCGCCTTGGTTGATTGCGTTAGGTTCATGTAATTTGGCCTAGAGTTGTTGTTACTATCCTCAGTCCTTTCATAAGTGTTCCCTGACATTGGTGTTGCTGATGTACAAATAGAAGATGATGCAGAACTCTCGTCATACCGAAACTCGGAACTTGGACTAGAGGACGAACGAGTAGCTTGACAGATGTGGGGAGGAGGCTTAGCGGAAATCCTTGTTGTAACATTGTTCCTCTTGATATTGACTGAGCATGGTTTTGAATTAGAGCTTACAAAGGGTTCCACAAATTTCTTCGGAGGTGGTGGAGGCGTTTTATCTAAGCTTTCAGCATGGGATTGTTCCATCAATCTTGTCTCCCACGGCTTGGCTGCCATCCATCTTTCCAACCAACTCCATCCTCCATTAGCTTTGTTCATCTCGGGATTCTTGAGAGATGAAAACGAGGCAGCGGTTTGTGAATAAGTACTTGAAGTTGATCTGCATTGCTGCTAAAAATCTCAAAAATGTAAGCATCTGAAACTAACAATATTTCAGATGATTTGTGAATTAGAAAACCCTCGGTCACATTACTTTCTAACAAACAATTTAAGAGACTAGACCGACCGATCTAAAAGGACTAATGTGTTAAACAAAAAATCATTTTTCGAGGACTAAATTGTGATTTTTCTAACCTAATTTAGTTACTAACTTAATTTATTACCTTTTGAGCAAGAGAGTATGCAAGTGCTCTTTCTCTTTTGAAAGCTCCTTCTTGCCTCATTTGAATCTTCGATTTCACATCTTCCAATGTTCCTATACTATCACACCACCCTTCCTGCACATCCACAAAAGAAATTTCTTAGAAAAACCTAACTAAAACCAAAACTTGTAAACATCCCATTGTCATTTCATGATAAAAACCTCAGCATCCTTCAAAAGTTCAAGCTTTGTCCGCCGCTCATTAAGCATATTCTGCACAGCTTGTCCCTCCATCGACATCCTCACTCGACGAGCCCTCACTCGAGCCTGAACTCGAACCAACGCCTGCATGCACCTCAATGTCACCGCAGCTTGCTTCCTCACTTGCCTACCCCTAACTAGTGCTTGAATCCTCACCACCGCCTTCAAAGCCCTCAAAGCCCTTCTTGCCTGCACTCACAAAAACAACCCTTACATAAACACAGTTCCTTCCAACAAACACTACAATAACACACATAAAACCACATTCAAAGTTTCTAAAATACATAAACCCTAAAGTAAGTACCAAGAAGGCGCGGAAAGTGGTTTGGATTCTTATAGCAGCCCATTCTTGCCTAACGAGTCTAAAATCCTTAGGTTGAGCTCTAACAACGGTGGCTACAGCGGCGGTGTAAGCTTCTGCAGCAGTTGGAGATTCAGAACCTTCAGAAACTGCTTTATGAGAGTTGTTACCTTTAAAACCTTTCCAGGAACCGTTATCACCAGATGAACTTCTCCATAACCTCCATTTCTTACTCTTCACACCCTCCTTCACCTTCAAACATTAACCAAAAAAAAAGTCAAACAAAAAGTCAAACAGTTATTTCAGATGCAATGTTAGTAAAACAAGAAGTAGTAGTAGTAGTAGTAGAAGTAAGTTACATGTTCATCTTTGTCGTGTTTTTTGAGTCCGATTAATGCTTTCACCCATTTTCCAGAAGCACCCATGAGTTTGTTTTGGGTTGAGAAAGTGGTGAATAACTGATAGATATTGTGATTGAATGAAGTGTAATAAAGTAGAGAGAGAGAGAGAAAGGAGGGTTTGTTTGTAATCGTGGGTGTTGTTGTGTTTGGAGATTTGAAATTTGAAAAAACGTGCAACGGACAAAGGAAGTGAAATAAGGTTGTGGTTGTGTTAAGTGGGCCCGCGACAGTGCCACGTCAGGTTAGGCGGTTTAAAATTTGAGTTTGTAGGGTGGGGAAGTGGGGTCCATTAGTTGATAATTAAAAAATGTAAAGGGTATGAAAAGGAACGAAACGTTTTGGTTTTGTGGGAAAAAGTGAGATGGGTACTGCTGAGGAAAAAGAGAGGGAAAGTTAGGGGGAAGATAGAGAAAATGATGGTTGTATTGTGTGGGACAAGAGGATCTAGCATGTTTTTACGAGTAAAAAGCACGGTGGAAATGAGATCTACCGCTCTATGTTACTGACGCGGCATGCAGAATTCTCAGATTTCCAAGATAATAATCAATGTTCCACAAGTAATACTCTTCTTTAAATTATTTTAGAGAAAAAATTGAGAGCAAATAAAAATTCAGTTTTGAGTATTTGTTATGAAAAAACAAAGAGAATTTCTTTCCTGGTATGGCTAAGACTTTTTTTTATCGAAAAATATTGTGAAAAGATATTGAAATTATTAGTTTATATATTTAGATATTTTAAAACGAAATGGAATGAATTGAAATAGAATGGAACGAAGTAGAGGTTTTATTTAGATATTTTACAATGTTATAAAATATTACTCCACTTTAGCTATTCCAAAATATCTCAAACAAGTCGACGTAATTAAGGAAGGCAAAAAGATCATGTGAGATTTTTTTAGCATTATTGACTTTGTTGAAATGTATTGGTATATTATGAGAGTTAGTATCTGTATGGTGACAACATCTTCCTATTTTGGAGTTGTACCACTCATAATTTGTATGTCCTATATAAAATGGTTAACAGGATACCTTTTGGTATGTTAGCCATCACTTATATTCCTCCTGGCGGAGAAGTTGCTAATTTATTTGTTTCTACTAGCAATCTTGTTCACGTTTATATTTGTAGTCATACACCGATGAAAACTTTTATCGCCTAATATATTATGATTGATTGTGATGTCTTTGATGAATGATATATTGCTTTCCTTAACTACTAGTTGCTGATTCGTGCCTTTTGTGTCCATTAGTGTTCTAACGTCTGTAGTTTGTATAAACAATTTCCTCCATTAAGAAAAATAGTTACCCTTCAAAATATATGATTTGACTTATTTATATCACCCCATATATGACCTTGTTACCATGGTCCAAAACAACACAAAAGGTTTACGATGGAAGTTTCATCTGACTCATTCAACTTTTATTTAATATTCCTTTCTGTTTTTTATTAGACTCTTATATGCACCTCCAGATATAGCGTCGTGTCTTATTTATGGCTCTCACCTTATTCAAATGGCATTACTTTATTCAACCCATGAGGTGCTAGTTCATCATGGTGAAAAGTCACAAGTACCCCTAGATTCCATAGATGCATCTCTGGACGTGCTCTTATTACACACTTCTTACGCTTTCCTGGGTGAGCCGCCCCATGTTGCCCAAAAAAATATTCGGAGATGCATCTTTGTATTCATATTAGAGTTAATCCGGAGGTGCGTCTCTATACTAACCCTTTTTTTAAAACTCAATGATTTTTACGGAGAAACATCTCTGTAATACATTTTGCTAGCTCAAACCACAAACTAGTAACATATGCAGAAACTTGAAGAAAAACTTAAAGTAACATCAAAATACTTAACATTACATAGATAATCGTTAACATAAATTTAACATTATATGTTATCAGGACGTTGCAACATCATTAGAATATATTTGGTTGATCTTGTAATTGTCAAATCCACTTCAATCAGGCCATTTGTTTCGTAAAGGTGAAATGTACTTCACATAACCCTTACATCTTCACCCGTTTTTAGCTCAAACTTGATGAATTGAATCTTCCCTTCATTGTCAGTCGAGGGTGAACAATACTTGAGCTTCACAATTCTTTGGTTGTTCGAGCATTGTATGAGATTCTCCAATAGGGATTGCAAATCTACGAGAGAGGTGTACTGTGTGACCCTAAATTCAAGTGAGGGGATTTCATGTTGTTGAAGTAGGCAAATGTGGCATGCCAATATATGTTCATTCTGGTGTGGTGTGTTTTTGTGAACAATATGAGTTGAAAGACCCCATATTTATATAAAAATTAGATCATTATGAACCTTAGAAACCATATCTTGTCTCATAGGCTATTGTGAATATGCGTTTTTGGACTCATCCTTTTTATATTAAAAAGGTTTTCTATAGAGATACATCTTTAAAATACCTTGTGTTTGGCAATTTTTACAGTTAAAATGGGGCTAATCTTGAAGTACATCTCCAGACACGTCCCATTAATCTAGTGTTCATACATAACATGTTTTGTGCAGGAACAAACTTGTTTAACATGCTGAAACAATTTTTGTCTTAAATTGACCCCAATTGTTATACAATTAATGTTGAATATGTGTATCAAATTGTAGCTAAATTACATCGATGTCAACAATACATAAAAAAAATGAGTCACCATACAAATACATAGTTATATAAAAACTAAAAAACATGAAAAGATGTGTCATCACCCAAATCTATTTCTATGGGCGGTGTTGACATTGAATTTTCCTTTTTTTTAATTCTCTTTCAATCTTGCTCAAATTGGTGAAATCTTTCATCCTTTCCAAAAAATGATTCGGCCAAATTTCAGCCTCTTTTGTGAAATGCATCGTCCATTCCGATGATATGTTTGGTATAAGACACCCCAGTTTCAAGTAAAATTGAACAAAATACTGTGATTTTGAAAGTCATCCAATACACATGATGCGACTGAATGGATTTTAAGGTGGCCTACTATGAGGTGGAAATTTTTTTCGAGAAACCATACCTTGTCAGGTCAATACACACTTTATTATAAGCACTTACTATAAGGTGACCCGTTCAAGGAAGCACGTCCATTTTTCCACTAATGTCAGACCATTAACACAAGAAACAAAAGCATTGTGAATTGCATCGTGATATTATTTTTTCTTGTATAACGACATGTATGATTCTCTGTGCGTCTTCAACTATTGGAAAATTTGTTGGTGGAAAATATGTGGTTCTCCTTTCCTTTATCGAGGAAACCCCAAACAACTCGAAAATCGCAGTTGCCGTCAACTTTAACATCTCTGATTTGTTCAATGTATTTAGGCATAAAAAATGTCATCTTTTCAACGTGGATGAGTTTTGGTAATGATGGCGAGGGAGATGGTTTGCTAGTGCGAGCACCCTTGAAAATAATTTTTTGAGATTTAGGAGCTGGAGAATCCGAAAAAGTGAGTCAACATGTTCAAATTAAAAAGGATACCGCTTTGTAGAATTTCCATTCTTGGTGGGTTTAACCTTTTTAGGGGCACCCTTTCATTTTAATCGGAATCATGGATGGTTTTGAATTCATGGTTTGTGAAAAGACAATCTTCCTCGACTACTCTTTGATATGTAATTTCATGTTTTCATTAACTTTCAAAAGTCTCTCGTGGATCACTTTTCATTCGGTCGTGATCTATTTGATTTATCATCATTCGTCACACCATCACCATCAAACTGTAGCCTTTTCTAGTGAGTATAAAATCTCATCCATACATATCAGTGTAGCAACCTTCATTTTCTTTGCAATTAAATAAGGACATGGAAGACCTTATGTCTTCCTAAGTGTACAACCATACTTTGAACTAGTCATGTTTTCTATGCTCTCTTAGCTTCGTGATAAATAAAATTCAATCTCGCCCGAGAGATGTTTCCAACCAACTAAGAAAAAAGGATGTTGTATATGAATCGGTGTTCCAATACAATAATGCCCCGACCAAAATATGTTTATATCATTATGTTGATTTCATATCATTTGGTTCACGAAGTCCTAACCTTTACAAAATTCCTTTACTATTTTCCAACCAATTCTTCAGTGTGTGCAAATTAAACTGTATTAGTTGTTGTTCTGCCAAAGTGTCTAACTTGATATGTCTAAGAACAAACAATCTTCCCCCTCACCTAGTATAAAATTGTACTTTTAACATATTTCAGGAAATTTGGATATCTTGCACACACCCTTCTGAACCGTATGAAAAATTATGTGGAAGAATTTATACCATCATTCAAGACATCCATTATTCTATCCACTACCACATCAAGTTTGAACATTTTCCATCTTCACCCTTAGTTTGTTTGGCCCCTACAACAAGTTTAATTTTGTTTCTCACATTTTTGGTTATGTGATACCTATAAAGTAATGCATAGGATGTAGGAACCCCCTTTGCAACCAAATTCATTAGTGCAATATCATGATAAGTTTAAATGACCTTTTACATATTTTCTTGGTTCTTCAACTCAATCTTTCACAGTTCCAAAACTCATGTAACATTGTCCTCTTTTCGCTTTCAAAAACTATAAAACCCACTGAAAAAGTAACACCAATAATTTTCAAAAGTGGAAGCCTATACTTATATGTTTGTATGTTGAACCAATTATTAGCACAGTAGGAAATATGTTAAACAACTTGATGGAATCAGGATGAGTCCAAAATATATCTCGAATAGTGACTCCATCCGCACACACTTTGTACCTAGAAACATAATCTTCATCATCCAGAAGCTTCAACACCTGTTGTATTTCAGTTCTTGGTCCTATTATCGACTTGTTGTTTACGGCACAAACATTGTATATTTGTTTGATATTTGATACATTTTAAGGTCTTTTCCATTTCAACGTTTCAAGTATATTTTTGGGTGGTATCATATTCAATGTCAAGTCAGAAGAAGTTCCTTCTCATCGGAATTAAGGCCTCAGGCAAATGGACAAGTTGAAGCAGCAAACAAGATAATAATTGGTCTTATCAAGAAACATGTGGGGAAAAAACCCAAGAATTGGCATAAAACTTTGGACCAAACACTTTGGGCTTGTCGAACATCTCCAAAAGAAGCTACAAATACAACGCCTTTCCAACTGACGTTTGGTCACGACGCAGTACTCCCAATCGAGATACATCTGCAGTCAGTAAGGATACAAAGACAGGCAGAAATTCCTCCCAACATATACTGGGAGTTAATGATAAATGAATTAGTAGACCTGGACGAAGATAGAATTCGAGCATTGGAGATGATAAAAAGGCAAAAGGAAAGAGTATCTAGAGCATACAACAAAAAGGTGAAAGGTAAAACGTTTATCAATAATGACTTAGTTTGGAAAGTTATTTTACCTATAGATCGAAAGAATCAGGCACTTGGTAAATGGTCCCCACACTGGGAAGGACCCTTTCGAATCTTAAAGGTATTTTCGAATAATGCTTACGAAATCGAAGAATTAGCAGAAGATCGCAGGATCTTAAGAGTAAATGGGAAGTATCTGAAGAGATACAAACCAAGCATGCATGAAGTGAAGATTGAAAAAACGTAGATATTTAAGGTACTACGTAAGCCAAAATGGTTGAACTAATGCCAAAATGGCTTTGTGATCAAAATATACGATAAATAAAGTAAAGAGACAAAGAAACAGCAAAATATTTGTCATTAGAAAGTAAAGGATTACATGCATTACAAAATGAAGCCTAAAAGCATGACCCAAAATGTTGAAGATTACAAAAGAGAAAACATGAAAACCTAAACCAAAACACCTCCTAGTTGATCCTCTGGTCTAAACCTTCCAAAGCCAGCAGGGACAAGCTCTCCGCTTCGAACATATCCATGGACCCAGAGCTGCGCATCCTTCTCACTATACCCTTTTTGAGGAATATGTAAGATATGAGTCTCCCATATGGAAGACACGTCACAACCCCTTGACGAGCAGCAGCCATAGAGACTGCCTCAACAAGCCCTTTGAAGATCATCAAAGGAAAGTTGATTTTCTTCCCACGAAAGCCACAGAGTATAAACTCTAAATCTTCCACCATGATGCTATTTTGATCATGGTTTCGTGGACGAAAATTACCCACAAGGAGTTGGTGCCAAATCCTGATGACCTTGGCGCTGAAAGGGTCATTGTCCATGAGAGTCCTCAACAGAAGATGAGTGGTCATGTTGAAGCTGTTATCATCAAAGGTCTCCCCAGAGTTGTTGCATCTCATAAGGTTAGAGATAGTGGTGGGAGTGATCCTAATGTGGGCACCTCGAACCTCAGAGATTATGGTGGTTCTACCTTCTGGATCTATGCGTAAAGACGCAAACATCCAGAAATCAGCCAGCATGTTGGGATAAACTGGTCCCTCCAAGATTTCATAATAGAAATCAAGCTCTTGGTTGACAAAGAAAGCACTAATGCTTATGGAGTTGTTTTCAAAGTCTTCTTCAGAAACCTTGAACTCCTTTTTGATGCAAGATCTGATATTGTTATAAGTGAGGGGTACTGCCATTTTGTAGAGAAAAATTTGGAAATGTTTTTCTGGTTTTGTGTTGAAGAAAATGCAAAAGGAGGAATGAAGTTTTAAGATAAGGTTTTTTGGAACAAGAATAAAGAGAAGAAGTGTGATGCTAAGCCCTTATATAGACCTGGGGGCAGGAGTGGAACGGTTTAATTTTTAATGTATGATTAGACTGCGTTTGGTATTCCAAAGAGAAGTTATGGCTTCCGCCATTTCTCGCCCTTGGAAGTTGAGATGCAATCATGAAAAACTGATGCACACACGTCTTAAAGAGATGTTTTGGAGAAAGTGATGTCATCACTCAATAATGATTACGGCTAAGGGAGTGGAAACGTCAAGTCTAAGTTAAAAGGTGCGAAGGATGGTCAGATCACGTGTTTTACATTAATTAAAATTACTGTGGCAAATCAGGAAATAGATTTTGGCGAAATCTGGAAGATTTGCTAAAATTACTGTTTGCGAAGATTGCAAAAATATGAACAAAGTGGAAGATAAAAGCTAAGCAGATAAAAGTTGAGCGTACATATATATTCTACGAAGAGTTTGATTACAAAGCAAAAGTACAACATGATAATGAAGTACAAGGTTTGAGATAATTAATTAAAATCTTTAGGGAGACTATCTTTTATCTTCGAATATTGAATCTCCCAGGAAGACATTCGAAGTTCAATCAGGGCCCTTTGTTTCTTTAGTTCGTCAATTTCAGGAACTAGTTTTCGTGCAGCCTCGAAATGTTGGATTCCTAAACGTGCAACTTCAGTCAATTCCTGCTCACTGGATTGTTGAAGGGTTGCTTTACGAGATTCAGCCTCCTTTATATTCTCTTCGAGCAGTTTTATCTCTTGCTTCCAGGAGTTGATGCTCTTCTCACATTCGTCATATGCTTCCTGGTTCTTCGAATATTTAAGCTCAAGGGCTTCACCCTGTTTGGTTGCATCAATAGCAGATTTCCATGAAGAATTATGAGAGGCCATTTTCGCAGTTAGCTGTTCGTCGACATTGTGTTTTCGAAGAATATTGGCCTGGAGTTGCTCGATCAGGGAACCCAGCAAAACAATCACCTCTGAGACTTCTTTCGAAACTAGGAGTAGATCCACCTTTTTCAGAAGTTGATTCAAGCTGCGACTTTTGATAGGATCCTTGCTAAGAGTTTCGACGAGGTTGGTTTCGAAGAACTTTTCCTTTATCTGATGAAGAAGGACAGAAGTATCCTCTTTATTACCAGATTCTGGCTGTACAGCTGGAGAAGTTTCGAGCTCAGAAGGTGAAGTATTATCAATATCCATCATAGCCTTGAGGAAGCTGAGAGGATCGGTTTGTTTAAGCTGCTCCAATTCTGAAGGAGTAGGCTTTGTTGGGGCAGGAGTCGAAGTAGTTTCAGGAGAAACTATGGTCCCAAAAGTTGTGGTTTCGTGAGGAACTACTGTGGTTAATTTGGAGGTTTCTTCCATGACATCTTGTTCAGATAAAGTGTCCTCACTACCAGTTGGATGACCAGCTGCATTGTTGCTACCTGAACATTGTTGGTCTACTTTTTCGCTCTTGTGGGTAGGTGGAGAATCATCAGTTGAATGGCTCCCTTCGACTGCTGTACTAGGAATGATAGTCGCAAGAGGTTGAGCGTCTTCGATCACTGGTGAAAGCACATGAGATTTACCTGCATGGAATAATTAGAACATGTCATGGTAAGGAAAGTTGCAAGAAATTTTTTCGCTGTAAAAAGGATATGCATTTACCTTGGAGTTTATCAAGATCAATATTAAGAGTGAAGGATTTGAGGTCGGAAGTGGCTGTGCCAACATCATCCTACAATCATAAGGTAAAACGTTAACTTAATTATTTTAAGTTAAAAATTTATAAAGATGAGCAGGTTGGGAAATCCAAATACCTTAGTTAGGACGTTATCTGGGCTTGAATTGTGGCTCTCGACAACGAAAGCGTTACTACCACCTTTCAAAGGTGATTCTTCAGAAGATACCTTGTCACCCGGTAAAGTAAGTTTCGAAGACCCAGATCCCTTTTCTTTTCTTGAAGGAGTAGCGGCCTTTTGCTTTTTCTTTTGGGCTTGTCTGGTTCGAGGTGGAGATTTGTCATCCTCATCTGAGACAACTACTGGGGAGGTTTTTTGCTTCGAATGTGGTGGAGGTTTCGAACTCCGAAAATATAAATTGGGTAAGGTAAGGATGATTCATATAACATACAAATGAAAGATAAAGTATGTATATACCGTGGTTTTCTTGTCAGCAGTGAAAGAGTCACTCTCACTGGGCTTGTTGCTCTGCGAAACTTCAGAAGCTTTCTGCGCAGGGAGCTGTTTAATCTTTCTCCTTCGAGCGACAGCTGTAGTTGGAACTGGAATTAGTATTTCAGCAAAAAAGGAACGTTAGTCAAAGAATTTTTTCTGAACCCAAACCTTCAGGTATTGGAGTCAAGACACGAACATGTTCAAGGTCTATATGGAGATGTCCTTTGAAAGTATCCAGGGTATGCTTAGTCGGGACCACTCGTTCAGCGCGTTTTTTAGTACTTTCCTGAAGAATTTTAAAAGCATTCCCACACATGAACCAGTCTGGGAAAGGAGGGCTTAAAGCCACACCAAAATTAGCGCTTGGCAGTGGAGGAAATTTTGGAGGATTAAGTTTGAAAGTCACTTCATAACGCAGTTCTGGTCGAACAGACGAGGGCAGTTTCAACTTATCCAGTTTAGTAGAAAACTTTTCGCGCAAAGTGACTGCAGCTTCACGAACAGTCCGACTAAGGTCATCAGGCCTGTAAATGGTTTCAAAGAACTTTTGAAAGGCTTGTATTTCTTTAATATGAGTCGAAGTACCTTTTTGAAATTTTTCCTGCACATCAGCAAAAGCTTCAGTTAGTTCGCGAGTAAGGCTCTCAGCGTCAAAGATTTGCATGGTGTAATAGTCCGTCCACCATTGTTGAAAATCTGGAGTAGAGTAAAATACGGGATTGAAAGGGATAGGCGAAAGATTGGTCACATTAGCATATCTAGCAATTTTTGACTCACATTCTTCTTCAGTCAGATATAAAGTGTGCAAACACATGTGGTTCCTTTTCTCGTATAGACACTTGGGTTTTATTTGAACCAGTCCAAATTGTCTCGAAACCAGATTTGGTTGGTAGCAGAGGAGAACATATTGGCTTTTGGAGGGGCGAAGACGGTGATAGAATAGTCTTGGGGTAAGGAAAGCTCCCCAAATAGTCAATTCCCTTAGCGAAGCCAACCTGGTTCCTTCTACAGTTCGATTTTTAATATCTGGATCTTCTTCGTTCACAACACCTCGAAATGGGAGCTGAGTCTCGAAAGTAGCATTGAGCCATAGTTGTAGCAGCCAGAAGGGGCCAGCGAAAAGCAAAGAACCTGTTTTATAATTCTTTACAAGGTATGTTGCCTCACCTAGGTTCTCGTAGAGAAACCCTAGAATTAACTGGCTCAGGTTTAGTTTTGTTCCGGCATGGAGTTGATTAGCCATACAGAGATATCTTTTTGCTACTTGTATGGACCTAGAACAGAAGACGCACCTCGAAAGCCATAAGGCTAAGAAAGCAATGTGCTCTTCGTCTGAGACTACCTCATTATTTTCGTCATGATATTGTTGAATGAATGCAGTATAAGTAACAGTTGCTTCATTGAAGTTAATAGTATCAGTGTCCATGACGTTGGGGTCGAAGGGTTCTCCAGTTGGTCGAAGCCCCGTAATGGCAGCTATGTCGAAAAGCGTGGGGGTGACCATTCCACATGGAAGATGGAAAGTGTTGTGGGAAGCATCCCAAAAATAAACTGACGCAACTAACATGGTTTGGTTGTATTCTAAACCAGTCTTGGACAGTTGGATTAAATCATAAATGCCCAGTTCTTTCCAGAAAGCAGCCTTGTGTTTCTCTACTCTTGCCAACCAGGCATAGTATAGTTCAGGGTCTTTTGCTAAGGGAATTGACCTAAAAACTTTCACAAAATTGGTTACATAGTCTAACCTAATTTTCTCTAGGGCTGAAGGGTTTTCGGTCGAAGATTTTTCCGTATCATCAGGCTTTGCTGAAATAGGACGGCCATCTTCATCTATTTTGTTCTTACTAACTAACGGCCTAGTTTTATAATAGGCAGGAAAGAATTTATTCAGAGAAGGGTTAGTTTCTCCTGGTAACGGACCCATGAAAGCATGAGTTTTCCCAGAAAGTTCAAAAGGAATGATTACCTGAGAAGCGTAAATGGCGCGCACTTCCGCAGAATTTGGGTTTGGTACACACTCTTGATCCTCCATCTGTGTAGATTGTTGAAGTTTCAGAGCTGGTTGAAGAACATTTGAGGAAGACGCCATGAGTAAGTTTGATTTTTTGGAATGGGTTTTGAATATAATCAGGAGTGTTCTTTTTTGTGGAGAAATAAGGGAATAAGAGGTGAAAGTTATGTGAAGGTTAAAGTTTCGGTATTTAAAGGTCTAACGGAAACCCTTTCAAATCTTTTGGGTAAAAGCCAAGAGACACGCGGCAGGCATTGATTTCATCCAACGGCGGTCGAATAGTTATTAGCTTTACTCCTAGTATATAGGAGTAATGATCAGAAAGTAAGACCAGAACGTGGGAATGTAAGTTATGAGTAGACATCTTTGAAGATGACAAGACGTTTTGGAAATAGGGTCATCAATGATTATGACGTCAGTCAATGATCTTGGAACTCTAAAAACGAAATCTTATTACAGCAAGAAACACCTATTTCTCTTGTTTTTCGAAACAGGCATTTATTGGGGGCAATTTGTTAGCTGAAGATTTCGTTTTGCAAATATGATCCTTCGAAGGGTGAAGACTCGAAGGAGGATGGTTCCTGATGACCGTCTTTGAAGATAAAATGGCTCCTGATGGCCATGTTTCGAGGATGAAGAATTTTTAAGTCATAACGGAGATAGTGAATGCTGAAGTTAGTAGGAGTGTATATCTTCGAGACTTAGACAAATTTTACGATATATGTTAAGTACTGATGCTTAGTGTATTTCCGTGGTATTTTAATGTTAAGTTATATTGCCACGCGTCGAAGGAGGATTCAGGCGGGAGGATTTGAAATTCGAAGAAGTTTTCATAACTGTCCAGAGACAGATGGCTTTCCGAGGATTCTCATGAGAAACGTGGCATTAGATTAGCGTAGGACCGTTAAGGTCGAAACTAGTATAAATAAGGGTTCTAATGTTAGGATTCAGTGTGTTCATTTTGTACAAATCACTTACATATTACTCAAGTATCAAGTGTTAAGAGAAAGAGTTCGCTAAGAAATGTACGTATGACACCACCACCACTTTAATACATGTGTATTTTCCTTTATTTTCAAGTATCTTTCGATATTATTGCATTTCGTTTTACTTCTTGCCATTTACACTCCTGCATTCTTTATTTTCATGTTATTTATCTTTGAAGTATTTAACATTTCTGCACTTTAAGATTCTTGCACTTTTACAGTTTTTGTTCTATGTTTTATCTTGACTTACCTTTCGCTGGAGTTATATTTACGTGTATAACTAAGTGATTGCTAACCTTTATTATTTCGATTGAGTAATTCTTATTTTCAAGACAAATCATAAACATGGATCAAATAACAATCTTTTTGACTATGTCCTAGGATCAATCTAGTCGATCCTGCGAGTAACCAAATCATATTTATTATAGTTTGGAAGACTAGCGGTTGTTTACCAGAAATCACCGTAAACACATTCACTTTATTTGGTTTAACATCCACATACACAATAGCTTTAGAGAAAGTATTAGGGTGCACCATATCTAAAGCCAATCATAATAGAAAAAAAATTAATATTCAAATTCTACTTTAGAACAATCCGAAAGTGCATATCTGAAACTCATGTAACCTAAGCTGGAGATGCATCCCCGGACTCAATATTCATTTCTACAAGTAAAAACCAGATTAATGCAAGCAATGTGGAAGGAAAAACACGTCCTTTACCTGAAATTGTAACATCTTTTATTTCTATTGATTTGATAAAATATAAAAAAGTGTTGTTCTGGAGTGCAAATTTGATTGAGAATGGGAAAAGGTTTTTTAAGGGTTTGATAGAATAATTGTGTTTGATCATGAGGAAGAAGAACATGAAAATGTGGTGTTTTATTAAATTTCCGTTTAACATATCTGGATATGCATATTCAGAATTGTCACTGGTTTGATTAAACTAGCTTAATCAACTTAAAATATCATCAATGACATGGTGATTTCGAATATGCATGTCCAAATTAGTTTTTGGCATAAACATGATGCAACTCACTTCGAACAACTTTTTTATATGTATTAGATGCGTCTGGAGATACATCTCCAAAATTGTCATTGATTTAACAAAACTAGCCCAATCAACTTAAAACACCATCAATGATAAGTAATGGTGTTTTTAAAGATACATCTTCAGACTAATTTTTGACCTAAATGAGATGTGACTTAGTTGAAACACCTTTTGTTATGTATATCGAATACATCCGAAAATATCATCTGGTATATGTGAAAGGCAAACCTGAGTTTTTATTGTGTTCATAGTCACGGGGTGGATAAAATAATAATGTGGGTAATTTCATCTAGGTGTAAGTAACTTCATCCGGCTATCTTTGAGAAGGTCTTATCGTGAAAAAGTGAGATACGAACAATAAATGACTCGTTCTAAAACTTATCTATCTTAAATTTGTGACATGAAAGGAGTATATTTCTTTTCCCATTTACTTGATTTCCTTTCCTCTCATTTTACCTATTTTGGGAACCAAACAGAGCAGTGGCCTATCTTAAATTAATGAGAGTAAATTGACTGTCCTTGAGTCATTAGTGTTTGACACCACATTGTAGCAATAATTAAAGGGCAATTGATTAAGTATATTTTGTCTTTCTTCTTTGGTTTTGAGGAGCATTCCTGTGGATACAGCACGGAACAACGACAAGTTCAACAAATAAAGTAAAAAACTGAAAAATGTACAATTTGGCTCATTCTTTTTATCGTATTCAGTTTAGCATGAATTTGGAATTCAAAATAAGGTGACCAGGCAGTACTTATTTCTATCCTGTGTTTTCGAGAAAAGCGAAGCATTCACGTCCGCAACTGCTAGGCTGTTCCTGTACATGTTCTTAGGAATCCAATGACAATATACAAACAAACATAGTATAATATTTCCATTAATATTTCATTGGTTACATGAGACTGAAATTTAAATTTAAGAAACTGACAATAAAAACAAACAAACAAACAAGAGTGCTACAAAGTGGTCAATATTACTTTCCGCGGATCTAGAGTAAAGGGGTTATAAAGAAATTCATTATCAACAAAAAAAGAAGTTATAAAAGTGAGAGGGAAAAGGAAAAAAAGAAAAATATGAGACAGGTAGTCAATGACACAACGTGCAAGGAGATACATTACATTGTTTAGGGTATCCCAACACTAACTCAGCAGAGGTGGGGAGTCAACCCTAATACTATAAGTAATTAAGTAGGTTGAGATATGCGTTGTGACTTTATAATGAAGCCGTGATTTTATTAAACTTTATTCCTTTGATTATGTAAACGATGTAGACTAGCAATAACGATTATTCACACAATCGTAAAAAATTGACGCTGTTGAGCTAGAATTTGCAGTCGACTTTATTAAACTAGAATATATGTTCATGCATAATGTTAACAAGCTTTTTTGCATCCATAGTTTCTAACAAATCTACAAGTTACAGTCACAAGGTTCAAGAAATAATGAAGTAGCAAGATGTAGGAATTCTCCGATAATGTCATAATCAAACTACAGTATTGATTCGCAATGGTTCCTCTAAACAATAGTAATCTGTACAAGTCATATGCAGTGATAATTTCTATAGGAGACATGGGGTCTGTTTTGGATAAACAACTTATTTACATCTTATAGCACAAGTGCTTACAAAAATAAGCACTTATGAATAAGCTTATATAAGCCATTTTTATAGCAAAAAATAGAATAAATTTAAAAGGTTTTTGTGTTATAAGTTGTTCACATAAGTTATTTTGAAGAATTTATAAAAATAAGCTAAAAAAAGTTTTAAAAAATAGTCATAAGCTGTTTTGATCAAGTCTCCCAAATAGTGTCACAAAACTTATGTTAGTAGATAAGCTCAAATAAGTCTATCCAAACAGGCCCATGAGGTCAGTAATGGTAAATTCTTGCCATCACGAGCAAGCACCTAAATTATCCTGCTGAAACTGATTTAGACCTTTGTTGGGGTGGTACATCAAGCCATGTCTTCATCATGTCATATGCGGTGAAGCTGATAGCAGCCGAAGGAACAATCTGGGAACATTCAAGAACAAAACTAAAACACAGTTGCCTTCCAATGAAATGGCTAGGAATTTTCATAAAAAGTTTCAGGAACAAGTCAAAACATAAGCCTATAGTATGTTCTTGTTTTTCAAATTTTAAATGGGTTCCAAAATCCAAACCCACAAGATTCTAAACCCAATGCATAATTTATCCAGTTTCTAAAGTTGATCAAAGAAACAATTACTACTCACTTAAACCATTGTATTCAATTCTAAAGCAAATACTACTTTTAATGTTAAGAAACACTAAGAATATGTTAAGAAACACTAAGAATAGGTAATAAAAAAATGGTTATAATTTAAGGAGGGGTTTTCTCCAGACATTCCCTTCCTTTAACTTCCATGTACCTTATTTCTATTTGATATTTATTTTCTTTTATCTTTTTCTTCTTTGTTGACCAACAAACTCCTACTTGAAGACCGATTTCAAACGATCTTCACATATTGTTCATACAAAATATTCTAGTAGAACAATTAAAATTCAAGTTAAGAAAAACTTCAACATATCGGTTGTCACTGCCTTTGTTAACATGTTTGTTGGATTCTCACTTCCTTGAAATGTTAAATTCTTTGTCAAATTTACTGCAATTGGAGCATTACTGAACAAAACACTCTTCTATTTTGTGAAATCCAACATAGTTAACAATCCCTAAGTCATGGATATAGCGGATACAAAAGATCAGCAAAGAATTGATAAGACTTCAAGGATTGTTAACAGTTGAGTTTCACATAGGAAAAAAGTGTTTAATACAATGATTGTTAGAGAGAGTGCAATAAATCTGATAAAGAATTCAGCATAGTCAATGTGCAATACATCTGATAAAGAATTCAGCATGCACATTGATCTTCGTTATTACTTCATTAAATCTCAGGTTGAGATGCAGTATTAACATTGAGAAAGATTCAAGAAAATGAGAACCCTGCAGACATGTTAACAAAGGCGATGACAATTGACATGCTCAGTTTGTGCTCAACTTCAATTGTATGAACGAGGTGTGAAGATCGACTTAATTCAGTCTTTAAATGGCAGATTGTTGGTTAACAAATGATGAGAAAAAGGAGAGATAAGAAAATAAATACCAAGTAGAAATAAGAGAGGTACAAAGAACAAGCAGGGAATGCATGGAGAGAGGAGAAATTGCAAATAAAAGATGTGTTTCTTTCATTTCTAAATTTAAGAGCCAAATTCCAACAAATAGCAAATTTCACACGAAAGAGGAAGAGAAGAAAATTTCCAGTGACGGAATTGTGAGAAACATTTAGAGAGAAATGTTTCTATGTGTGTGTAACTAGGTTGTGGATTTTGATAGGGTGTGAATGTTTATAAATGCTTTGTACATTTCCCTTTTATTAAAAGAGGTCTACAGTTCCTAGAGATTACTAAGCACGATTGGCGAACTCCGTTATCAGTTTATTTTTATGAAACTTTGCATAGTTTCATAAGCCCCATACTACGCATGTACAGTGTTGTTGATGGCGGAGAGCCAAAATCCCGCCATACCGGCCACTTTTTGACACCGTTATAGTGGATTATGGCGGAAATACTAACAATATCGGCCGATATTCACCATTGCGGCGAGTCCAAAAACCTCTATGTATATCTGCCATAGCGGCCATGGCGCCGCTATTTGATAACACTGCACGGGCATGTTAACTTAATACATTAATGGGCCAAGGGTAAAGGTTTCTCGAGATATAACATCTATAGGCTACTAATTGACTTGCCATATTTATAAAACGGCTACTACTACCTACCACTATAATACAATGACAACAAATACAATATTCAAGCCATTTTATGAAAACCAATTATACGGATGAGCACTCACTCTCAAACAGAGCAGTGCGTTATATAAAAATTTGGTGATTAATATATCTCAAAGTAGTGAACAAGAGATACAACACTAGCATTTTATCAACAGAACCTAGAAAGAGGAATTTCAGCGCATTTTTTTGATCTGCTTATGAAAGTTATAAGAATAGCAAAACTTCATCTATGAAAAGGTAGTCTAAAACAAAGCTAGCATAAAGTTAGATATATCATATATTATAAGACGAGCATTACCCTTATGTAGTTAATGCTCACGCCTGCAAACAACTGCCTCCACCCTTGATTACGAACGATCTTCCTAAGTCCATCTAATGTATTCTTGTATCTGGCATCTCCGTTAGCTGCACTTTGCAAGCTTCCAACCTGCATAAAGAAAATATGAGCAAAACCTCCAAAAAGGGAATAAATGCATATGCTAATGCAACATAGGAGTCCATACCGAAAAAAAATATTGAAAAGCTATAACACCTGCATTTGTCGCTTAACAACGTCCAAAGGGTACGTTAAAGTCTGCCCAAACAATCCAGCAAGAGCTCCACAAGAAAGGCGCATCAAAATGGACTTCTGATGTTCTTCAGGAACATGCATCTTCAATTTCTCATAAGTATAGAACTTCAAACCAGCATATGGAAGAATTCCAGTGAGCGTTGGACCTAATGAGAGAGAAAGGGAAGATTTACAATGAATGTACTAAAAGTTTGTATACCTTAGTAAAATGCAAGAGCTGCTAGCTGAGACATGCTATAAGGAAACATATGTTCTACAAGAAAGAATTCCAACAGAAAGCAATTATGATTGCCATGCATAAAGGTTTTATTGGAAAACTTTGTGACTCACATACCTACACCTCTATAAAGTCCACGAACTCCAGCTTCCTTATAAGCACTCGTAAGTACACCTTTAATCCCATTATGAACAGGACCGATAGATTGAGAGTGAACCCCTTTAATACCATCTTTGAAACATACTTTTGTGTCCACCAACTGTAAAATTAGACAAACAGAGCAGAAACAAGAGTTATAATGAGATTGAAAATTGCATGCAATTTTTTCCTCAAAAATTTCCCCTCGCCACCGATGTATACATTATAAACGGAGCATGGTACAGTTTCACCTCAAACAATAGAAAATGACCTATTTCTTACACCCAATTACTAATGCTAGAATCACAACTTGGAAAATGTATGCTTCAATGAAAATCAAAAACAAAAGGGACTACAAATAGTTCATCAGTTGAAATCCAAGTGGACCAAATTATTTGAAAAAACACAACATGTTCCTCAACAATATTACAAATTAAACTGAACTAATAATCCAAAAATTTCATATTGTGTGTGTGAACCATGTTGTTTCAGTCCCTCTGATTAAAGCAAGCTAAAGCATTCAATGACATTAATATTTTCTTAGTTCCTCTTGAATTGGGAGACTTAATATTTAAAACCTATCTTTTATTATTCTTGTTTATACTAGTTGTACATCGTTCCTTTGAACTGATTAGGATTAAAGGACACACAAAATAACAGAAGGGGAAATAAGAGACTCTCATTACTATACAGAATATCGGAATACTCAAAACACACTCTATAACACTTTCCTATTGGTTGAAATTCAAATGAGTCTCACTGTTTTGGAGTAGATCCCACTAAATAGTGTGGATTCCACATAAAATTGGCGATACTCACGAGTTTCACCAATGTAAGGGAGTCTATTGGATAAAAAATATGGTCTACATGCTAGCATTTCTCATATAGTATTTGTATTAGAGGCTCCAACAAGTCTTTTTTAAAGGTTAAAATATGTCTAAAGGAAATCCTTACCTGATAAGCAAGTTTGGTACGGGCGAGATCTAAGGGGTATGTACATAAAACTGAAGTTCCCCCTGCTGCTGAGCCAGCTAAAAGATCAATAGAAGGACCCGTTCCTAAAATGGGGTAATTGTTAAGGATCCAACTTTTATACCGCTCATATGTCATAAAGTGTAAGGCTGCATATGGAACAATCCGGATAACACTAGCTCCATTTCCTCTGAAACCAACACATATACATAGGTTAACAACACATTCATTGTAAACCAAAAAGAAAAATCATATAATGATGTAATTTGAGTCTTACTTATATAATCCTAGAAACCCTTCATGTTTTAGCAACTTATTCATAGATTGGTAAACACCAAGATTATGGAATCCTCCCGACCTAGTCTGGAAAAAAAGAAAAAATAAACGAAGGTTAGGCACATACAACAACAATGCTAACAATTAAGTCTTATATGCCTTATGTCACTATTACAACTTACAAGCCTCAATGAAGAACACAGTCTTGGAAAAAATAAGGTACAAAGAAAAAAAACACCACCATTGATTATATATTACACAAACCCGGCAATAGACAAACAAGCCAACCTTAAAAGCCAGTGTTTTCAGTTAATCTTTTTCTCTTGAAAAAGGCTCTACTAGTACAGGGAAGTTGAAACAGGTCGGAGGCAATAAGCTCTGATAGTCACTTAATGAGTGAGAAGTTACAAGGATTGTAAATCAAGAACTTCAAGAATCCAGCAAGAGCCATACAAATCAAGGAGCAGAAACTGACTGACAGTTTGACATCTTCAGACAAACAAAAACCATAGCATCACATCACAACATATATATCCTCTTTCTATACGTATAGGCATCAGTAAATCCTCTCTCCCTTATTGTATGGCTCTAGGAGATTATGTGTGTTTAGTTTTGCGGAGACAACAAAAACTGATTTTGATAAATTGAATCTATAAACCAATTTATATTTATATTTCTATGTATTCATGTAAAATTTGGTTAAACAATAAATTCAAGGCTAACAATTAATTGTAGAAGCAAAAGCTTCAAGTTCTAAACCATAAGGGTCTGTTTGTTTGGATTGACTTATTTGAGCTTATCTTAAAGTAAGATTATTCATTAACTTTTTTGAGCTTAATTTTGTAAGTTCTCAAAGATAACTTATGAAAACAATTTATAGCACATATAAAAATGATTTAAATTTATTTTATCTTTTGTTAGAAAAATAGCTTAGACAAGCTTTTTCATAAGTGCTTATTTTGATAAGCACTTCTGGTATAAACTCCAAATAAATTGTTTATCCAAACAGCCCCTAAAGCTAGAACATCAAAACAGGTCAAATCAATTCTAAATCCACATAATCAATTTTACCTACTCCAAAAGTAGAACTACTAAACATACATTCTATCTACCAAAGTTGGAATCCATAAAACTTATATGATACATTTTTAACACAACTAACTACGATATTTCCCATCATTTTTGTAGAAAAAAATAGAAAGGTGGTGTACCTGCCAGAGTATCTTGACCCGTTCTAGAGGTGCAACAGAGCTCTTAGCAAGCGCACCGGCAAATCCACCAGCAATCAACTCCTTAACATAAACAGGAACACGATCCAAACTAGATTCATCCCTCTTAATGGACGCATTCTGCACCAAACCAGCCAGCTTCGAACCTTGAGAAGAATCCATCTTCCAAATTCGATTCAAACCTATCCACTCCGAAAGAAACGCCGAAACCCGAAGAATCGGCTACGTTTACTAGCCAATCCGATTCGGCAACAATTGGATTCATCAACAAACCGAAAACGAGTTTTCCAATCACAACAATAACCTGAGATCGATCGATCGATCACGATTTCAAAAGAGGAGAACGGGTGAGGAAGATGAAGAGAACCCGTTCCGTTCTCCTCTGGTTTTAGGTTTTGTTGTTGTGATTTGATTTTGATTTTGATTCGATTTCGTTACATTTTGTAGTACGTTATGAGTTCGTTGAACCGGCCAATTTTGTTTCGGCAATTATGGTGTAACTTTCGTAGGAAACTGACGTGGGAATAACGACGTGCCTATTTATTCGCTTTCGGCGAAGCACCTCACATGATTTCTGATTTCTTCACGTTTATTCCGCCGCAAATTAAAATATTAGTACTAGTACAATGACCTTGTTATTATTAACTCACCTACCAAATAATGTGAAGGGAACACATACATTACACCATATACTAATCAAGTACAATTAATTTATTCTATTTTATTATAATTAATTAAAATTTACTATAATATTTTAATTATGTTTAATTAATTAACTACCAACATAATCAAGGGTATACCGGTAATATAAATATTAATTAATTTAAAAGTTATTGATTTTTATTTATAATAATAATCAAAATTTAAGATGATTTATTTATATTTATAATAATGATCGGAGGGAGTAATCGTTGACTTATATATTTTTTGAAATAATATTTAATATGACCTACAAAATATGCTAAAAATTATTCTATAAAAAAATGTAATATGTATAACAAAAGAGATATTTATTTAAAGAGTTACAGATTATATGTACATATTTTTATAAAAAATATTATTCTAAATTTACTTATTATTTATATTATAAAACTCTTATTACTAATTAGTAATTACTGATTACTAATTACAAAGCCTAATTCTCAATAAAGAGTATCTCTTTATTATTTTTTTTTAAATTTACTATAAAAATCACTAAAGTTGAATAGAGTGATTTTTTTGTGACCGATTATTTTCCTATTGTGTTACACTCTATTGTTTGTAAGATTCAAGACTATTATGCTTTTTCAGGATTTTGATTTTACTGTAAGTCTTTATTATTATTATTATTATTATTATTATTATTATTATTATTATTATTATTATTATTATTATTATTATTATTATCATTATTATTATTATTATTTATTTATTTATTTATTTATTTTACTGTTTGAGTCATTGAATCTCCTTTCAATTAGATAATTGTATATTTTTTAAATTGTATTTTGCATGCATAAGTCAAAACCTTGTGTCTCAAGTCAATGCGAAATGGTTCAAGTCAATTAGTTAAAATTTGGGATCAACAAATGCATAAATACATAATTCCTATCATATTAACTTTTGATTCAATCATAAACTTCACTTTTCTTTAAAAAATAAATAAATTAAAAGTGTGATTTAAATCAGAGTTATGCATGATTTGAATCATGACATAGTTGTAAAATTCATATTTGTCTCATGCAAGGTTATTCGTATCACGAGTTTTCTGGATTCAAATCAATAGTGATTTTAATTCGAATAACACAAAAGATTGATTCAATTCAAATCTATAATCATTTTTGGGATTTTTGTTCTGGCAAAGTGATTCGAATCATGGAATTTCGTGACTCGACTCAGTTACTCTAATCAAATATGCATAATTTGAGTTTTTAAGTTCTTGATTCAAATCATTCCCTCAATTGGCTCGAATCATCACTTTACTTTTGACTCAAATCTTAAAGGTTTTTTTTTACTCACTTTTAGTGTTTAATCTCCAACACATATATAAATCAAATTCTCTCTCTACCCATAAAGAATCATAATTTTGAAAGATTTTCAAAAATCTTGAAACTAGCTGTCAAATAATACTTTTTACAATTTTCATTTGCATCTGAATTCATCTTTAACCTTTAGCAAGATTACCATGTTTGAGTTACTTCCTAACTCTAAAGGAGTGTGAGATCTATCATAAAGGAGGCTCATTTATTGTTAATGTTTGTGAATTTTTTGAATTTCATATCAAAAATCGAGTTATGCGGTGTAGTTGGAATTGACAATCTAGCAATAGCAAAAAAGAAAATGATCTTTTCTCCATTAAAGACTTTGACAAAACTATTGAAGGTTGGTAGGAACAAAGTTAGGAGTTTATGTTCTTTCATATAGACCAATAAATCGGTAGGGTAGAGTGAAGACTGGTGTGGAATAGAGGCTTGGAACAGATTTTGGAACTGAGTATGTGGATATTCATGACTGGGGGGGATCTTGTGGAATTCAGCTTCGAGAGTTGTATATCTCAGAAGAAGGAAATATTCAACTTGGAGATGTTTAATTGTGTTTTTTATTTTTAGCATTATCTGGTTCATTGATTATACTAAACACACGTTGTAAAATTGTCAAATAGTGAAAGACTACAAAATTTCAATGATTCGCCAATTGAGACTAGATTAGGCGAAAAGCAAGGACGAACGCGTAGAACAAATATAAACACCAATGCATTATTCTTTATCCCTCTCTTTAATTTTTTATATATAGGAGTTACCGCATTACCGCATTTAATTTTTTTTCAACGATTTATCACTTGGTGTCTTTTCTAGATTCCATGTTTTTCTTTGTTAATTAGTAATTCTCAAAATCTTTGTTATCAATAAACAAGAATGGGAAATAATAGAAAAAGGAAATATTTCATTGATAGTAAAAAAACAAGACAACAAATACAACTATTCCACATATTCAAACTTCTCAGTCCACTCAACTTCAACATTATTCCTAACTATCCCTAGTTTAAAGAAAAGTTCAGAAAAAACTCTTCCATATGGTACGAGGAAAGTCATTTGCTCCTAAGAAATTCATATTATTTCCTTCAAGAAGTTGAAAATAGTAAGAGGAAGATTAACTCTAATGTTGTAGGTGAGAAAGCACAAGAGATGTTTGTCATACCAAGTGTTTTCAATTGTTTCTCTCCTAGGTGGAGATTTGCTACTAGAAGTTGAAACCAAAATTTTCCAATTGAGTAGGCATTTTTTAATTGATAATGTTCAACACAATTACCTGTCTCTTCACTAGGTGGCAAACAGCATGCCCCCCGTTTAGGCCAGGCCCGCCCCACAAAAGCCAGCAAAAAATAGGGTGGGACGGACATAGTTGAGGATGTGAGCCTAAAACCCAGGCCCTCCCTGCAAAAAAATGAGGGCGGGGCGGGAAAAGCCTGCAGGCATTGTACCTTTTAAGCCTAAAAACACAAAAGTTTATGTAAATGACCATGCCCGAAAAAGCCCGCGAAAAAAATGGGGCGGGACGGGGCTGACACATTAGAGAGTGAGGACATAAATCTTTGCCCCCGCCCCCTGCACTAAAGTGCGGGCAAAACGGACATGCCCAATGGGTCGAACCCGTTTTACCACCCATACTCTTGACAGTTAATTTTCATAGCAATCAATGATTGAGTAATGAAGAAATAAGAGTCATTGGCATAGGACTGAATGACTTCATCATGACCAACTGACACAACGAAAGCATTCATTTAGAACTCTTTAACGAGATTAGTGTATATGAGGCCATGTAGAATGTGAAAGTAATCATTCAACATTTGTTTGTTAACAGTTTTCCTTAGTTCAAAATGATTGAAATCACAAAACTTTTCATTGATAAGGAAAAAAGATTTGCGTCCATTTTTGAATAAAAAAAGACTTTGAAACAAAGAAACAAGACACAAGAGTTTGAAATGAGACATTTAAAATACGAAAAGAATTTGAAACAAGGTTTGAAGATACAAAGAGTTTGAAATGAGACGTTTAAATAGCTTAAAATCCTCCTTGAAAATCCAAAAGAGATGTTACGACTTGAATATAGATGATCATTACTATTCCAGTGATATGATTCTAATGCATGCGCGCCATATTTTAATTAGTTTTTAAAACAACATATTACCTCGAACTTTCGCATAACCGAGGGGAAAAAACTGGAACCTCTCTTTTTGCACCTCGGTTTTCCTAAAAACCGAGGGGATAATTTAGCGTTAAAATTGAAGATATTTATCATCGTCCTTAATCAAATCATTGTCGTCCATTTCATGACTATCAATGCTCAAGACACTAACATTAGTGATCCACGTGAAACATAAATAACTTCCATTATAAAAACATTGAATATAAAAAATTGATAATGAAACATCATGAAGCCCTTGAAAATATCCTACATTTTAAGGTTTACAAAAGTGTTTGCCATGAAGAGTTCTCTATGATCCATGTGCAAGACCCTTTAGCAAAATTCTCACAAAGCTTGATCTTGATGTAAGACCCTACTGTGAAACTAATAAGAAAGGTCAAAGAAGATAAATTGTGTCACATAATGATTAAAAATAATGAATTGACATATTTTACATGTTCCTTACTCTAACACTCATTCATGTTGTCAGTTTCTTTCCCATCCTGAACATAGTTCCCTGAGTAGTTGAGCTTCAAAATTGGGTCTAAAGAAGTATCATTAGTCTTTGCATCTAATCCTTTGTCCCACAGTAGTTTGATGTAAAGGATATGAATCAAAATAACCGTAGAAGCTAGTTGAACACAATGAAAGCATAAATGGAAGCTAAAACCAAAATATTAGTCTTATAAAATGTAATACAACAATGAACAATTAGTATTACCAATTTCTTTAGCCGCCCTCTACTCCACGATCTCTTTACTTTCCTTATCTTTCTTGCTTTGAATTTCACTTGATATTCTATCATTTTGATCCTAATCCGTTAACATTAAACAAATTTATTCAGACATTCCCCAAAAAACATAAGGTTAAAAAGGTATTTTGTGAGTCCAAGAACTCTTTTGATTATGCCTAATGATTTTGCAAGTGGTTGTGTTAGTAGATATTGTGATAGAAAAACTCTCCATATTCAATAGAAAAAGCAGAAAGAGTAAGCACACCTTTTGAAACCCATGAATTCTTTGACACATTGTTTAAGATTTATAGTGTTGTTTGGTAAGCTATTTTTTTACCTGGTGCCTTGCATGCCATATGAAAATAAATAAGTTATGAATTGAGGATATTTTGTAAAAACTAAAGTAAATAAGTTATTATGAATTGATATTTGAATTAATTTGATTCAAAATACACAAGGGTGAAGTGAAGCCAACAGGGGTGTTAAATGTTATCTAATTGTTTTAGACTTGAATTATTTCCCTATAATAATCAAACAATTAAAAAGTGCATAAATTAAATTCAAATAAATGAATGATTTTATAGATACAATTGGTTGAACTCGTAAGAATGTTCCTGACAATCTTGAAGAGGATGAGAAACGTAAGATAGGGGATGACCAATTGGACGATCAAGTTTTTTAATTAATAATTAATTTCCTTATTACTTTATGAATTAATTACCATGACCAATTTAAATGGAAAAACGATGAAAATCACATAATTATAAATTCAAAAAAATGAAACTAAAGTATCAAAATCAACCTTATTACCTTCTTGCATTTTCCTTCAAGAGGATGAGAAACAAGCAAACCTGGCTTACGACTTTGAGTTTCTGCTTACCGCTTTAGCTAGTGCTTCGACAATGATTGATTCAGATTCGAAGTATGACTCGGACTCAAATTTAGAGTCTGATTCTGGTGAAGAAAATCGATCGAGAAATAAAAGAAAAATAAAAAGGGATTCCGAAGACGGAGAGAAGGAAAAAGTACAAGGTTAGAAAGATGAATAACAACATCAAGATGCGGTTAAGCTGTATAAAAAGGGGAAGAAAAATTATTATGGATTGAGGACATTTCATGGGAAGCCTTCTTCTTGTTTGATGTATGAGCTTGCTCATTTTCAGAGGATGAATGCAAAGAGAAAGAAAGAAACCGGAGAGAGAAAGGTTAATTGAAATAAGTGGGAAGGAAATGTGTATTTGGTTTAAGGGAGAAAGGGAACGAGTAGAAAAATGACACGTGGGTAGATAAGACAATTGAGTGTACAAAGCAATTTGATTTAGTCAATCACGAAAAAGGACATAATTTATTCAAAAATAATTTTGCAAGGAAGGATAAATTAGAGAGAGCTTTTGAACGTTTTATTCTTAGTTAGATAGTTGATAATCAATTCTTTATAACTGTCATCAATTTTTAATGAAGTCTCTTTGTTACATATTTATACTTTTTGTCTAAAAACTTTTATTTAAAAAAAAAATATTCCTACAAAATTTAAGAATAAACATTTTTAATGCTGTATCCACATCAAAATATTTTTAAATAAAAAAAGGTTTATGAAAATATTTGCATTGTCTAAAGTTCCAATTTAATATGAATATACAATTACAACCCAAAGTTGTTCATCTCAAGTGTTGTGATTGTGAATGATTATATATCTTTACTATAATGGTTCTCTAGAAAAACAAACATGAAACATGACTACCAACATAAATGGCCTTTTGAATCTATCCGAATGAGAAATTAATGAACTTCATTTATGCACTAACTAAGAAACACAAGAAAACAAAATAAAAAAAATATTATTTGTTACTATTGATTATGTCTTCTTGTGCTTGAGATTGTGCTACACACAATGCGTCAGGATCAAGAAAAGAATACTGTCTAGAAATAGTGCTATAACTTTTAGGATGATAAGCTGAGATTTTCTTCCCTTTTCCTTCAAAAATGACAGGATCATTTTCACCATCAGGAACACATTTATCACCTAATATAATTGTTTTCATCCAAACAGATTCTTCTGTTTTTGGCTTCACTTTATTTATATCCTCCTTTATTTGATCCCAATTTTTTGCCAATGACAAATTTCTCGACAAAGTTGGCATTTTTATGCTTAAACTAAACGAAGTCCTTCGTTCTGAAGTTACCCTTTTCATATTATTGTATGAAAATGATTCTTTTGGTTGTAACATTGATGGTGGAAGGGGTAACTCTTTTATCAAAAACTCATTATTTTCTGTTTCTTGTTTTTGTTCAACAGGATGAGACTTTTCATGTTCTGGTTCGTGTTCATGTTCATGTCCGTGTTGTGGTGATATTGATGGACTAGTTTCATTAGAATCTTTTGATATATCTAATGGTTGAGCTTGGGGTGGATTTGGTTGCGATTTTCTTAGGAATCGAACACTGCATATAGTTGTGATTATGGCAATGGTAGCAACAAAACTTGCTAAGAAAAATGAGAGTTGAAGAAATGGATGTATTAATATGATGTTATCAAGAGGGGATCTTCTTCCCATGACAAACAAACATTCAATTTCTGTGTTTTGAGGACTGAGAAGGTTTCATATGCCTGCAAAGTCCTAAAGGAAAATTAGAAGTGTGAGAACAAATAACAAGATTTTGCATTCTTTGGTTTCGAAAAAGGAATCCGAAGTTGACTGCATGAATTTAGGAGTTTTGGATGGGATAAAAACTTGTGTTTCTAATTTTGGTTTTAACACTCATTTTCCTTGAAAAAATGCTAAAAATACTAGTGTAAAAATGACAAGAGGTAATGAGAAAAAATGTTTCATTAATTAAATTATGTTATTAATGAAAAGAAATAGGTTCCAATTAGTTTTAATTAGTCCTTGGAAAAGTTAAAAATACCATTGTAAAAATGAAAAGAGGTTATGAGAATAAGCCCCACATAAAGACACATTTGAATTTATCCACCCTTTTGGTCTTCTTAATCTGTGTTAGGTTGTCAAGCATCAATGTTTCTCCTTTCAATACTTCTACACACTTCTGATGTATTGGTATTACTTGCATATTTACCTTCCATAATCGGAAGTTGCTGTTTCCAAAAAACTTCCTGATGTCTTATTTGGAATCCATTGTGCTCACTTGTAAATTTAACGCTTTCACCTACTGTGGGCGCCACTTCTTGCGAAAAATTAATTGAATAATTCAAAGTTCAAATACACTCAGACTTTGACGTGTGGAGCAAAGAACAACGAGAATCATCCAAATTACTTCAAGCAACAAAAAATATTGTAGTCGATGTTAGAATAATAACCAATATAAAATATTAAAGATAAACAAAAGTAAATGACAATGAACACGACCGATCTTTGTTAACGCAATTTGGTCAATGGTGTCTACCTTTACGACTATAGAGCAACTATAGTTCTCTTTATTTATGTTTTGTGAATTCATTGGATTACAATGTTACAAGCCATATATATAATAATAGGGGTCAATTTATCTAAAATTATAATTCTCAGTTTCCCTCAACAAACAATTATCTCTAGCCATAATTATCTCAACAATATAAGCTATACTCTCAACAATCCATAATTATCTCAACAATCCATAATTGTCTCAACAATATGAGTTATACTTAACAATCTTCACTTATGCAAATATCAAACCCTTATGAGACTTACTGCAAACTAGAAACTAGGGAGGTACGCATCCTACTTAGCACTGAGAAACATGTAACAAATTCAAGCAATGCCCGAACTTGTTACTGATGTATGTCTTGGTCAACATATCAGTTGCATTCACTGAAGTATATGCAAGTAACTCTATGATCTTGTGAAACCTCTCATCAATATGCTTGGTCTTGTCACGATACAATTGATTCTTTGCCAAATAAATGACACTCTTACTATCACAATGCAACTAAACTCTACCATGCTCAACAACTAATTCTCTCACCAATATTGTAAGTCATAAGGCTTCTTTGGAAGCTTCACTTACCTCCGTGTACTATGCTTCATTTGTCGACATAGCTACTATGGATTGAAATGATGATTTCCAAAAAATAGGCCCTCTTGCTAAAGTAAAGCCGTACTTGATTGTAGATCTTCTATAATCCCTATAACCATCATAGTCTGAACCAACATATTATAAAAATGAAGGATCATCTTATTCAATGTTAAACATAATACCATAACTCATAGTACCCTTAAAATACCTGAAATTTCACTTGACTGCTTCCCAATGACGTTTTCCTGGTTTAGACATTAACTTACAAACTTTACTTACAGCTTGTGCCAAATCTGGTTTAGTTCAGAACATAACATACATTTACTAATTAACAATAATGGCATAAGGGATCTTTGACACATACTCAGCTTTTGCATCTTTCTTTGGACACTGATCTAATGAGAGTTTAAAGTGATTCCTAATAGAGTACTCACATCCTTCATATTACTCTTGTCAAACTTGTCTAGCACCTTTTCAAAATAGCTTTCTTGAAAGATCCATATTTTTCTAGCACTTTTATCCTTCTGAATTTCCATACCATGAATATTCTTATTAGCACCTAAATGTTTCGTATCAAACTCTTATTCGAACATGATTTTCAGACATTTACATCATGTAAATGATTAGCAGAAATCAACATATCATCAACATATAATAGTATAAAAATAAAAGAGTCATCATCAAGGCTCGTAACATAAGCACAACAATCATACTCACACCTTTTGTAGTCAATCTTAAGAATGTATGAATCAAAGCGCTTGTACAGTTGACTTTGAGACTAATTTAAACGATACAAATACTTCTTCAACGACACTTGTTAAAAAAGTAAGTATTTTCTTTATCGTTTCCACAGGGATTAGTGCGATACTATCACCGTTCTACAGTTAAATTTGTTTTGAGCTAAGATTTGGTAAAAGTTTGGTGACATGAAATTTAGATTACATAACAATTAAACAAAATAGTAGCTAGGGTTTACAAAACGATTTGTGAAAAATGTGCCAAGATTAGTTTTCATTAGCTTGCTTCATACGTACTCGATTAACCATGCATATGAATTTATCAATGATTAATACAATCACATATCCTCTTGATACCGTTTATCTCTAAAGCAATATCGTGAATATTATCATATTAACTATCGGATGAGCTCTCATGCCAACAATCAACATGATAATCTTACAAGCTTGATACAAGTGATTATCAACTCACAAATCTATCTATAGAGTTTGTTTATTGATAGATGAATATCTTTTAGGTCAAGGTTTGAAACATATCTCTTAATAGTGATTCAAAACAACAAATAGAACATGAATAACAAGATATTTACCATATATTAATCATCAACCAAGTTCATACACAAAAGATTATTAGTTTTACATATTTATAAACTAACTACCTCTAATATAGACACAAGAAGGTGTTTAGCTCTCCATAGCCATGGAAGCTTCAACAACAAGGAACATGACAAGATTTGCTAGCATCAAACTCAAAGAAGATGAAGATGGATGCTTAGAAAATCTTGAGTTTCTCTTGGTTTTCTTTGTATTTCTCCTCTCTCTTGCCCTAGGTTGTTGTTCTTCAAAAGTATGATATGAAAACTAGATAATCACAAAAATATCTACCCCAAGTGCCTAAATTATAAGTGGTCAAAAATTAGCTCCGCTAAGTGGGCTAGGTCCGCTAAGCGGACTACACAGAATATATGAAAACTAAACAGAGTCCGTTTAGCGAGATAGGTCCGCTAAGCGGACACAAAATCTTGGTTCGCCTCTGTCTTGCGTTGTATGAAGCGCACTTGAAGCTGGCTTGTGAATTGAAATCTTCATTAAGCGCGTTGGAGCTCCACTTAGCGGTTACCGGACTTGCTAAAATACAACTACTTTCTTTTGCTTCCAAGCCTCCTTCTAAGCTCATTCCTTCCACACTTTCCATACTACTCTTGCCAAAAGATTAAATACCTATAAAAAGTAAAGAAAAATCATAAATCTTACTATTTACAATCAAAACAAAATCTTATTTCTTTACCAAAGTATCATGCCAAAATGAATCAAAACTTGGGAAAAGAGTTGAGAAATACCACAAAATCTATGAACAAAATAGGTACAAATTGGATTCTAACAACATTGAACCCCTCCATGTATATTTTCACATCTAGATAACTGTGAAGAAATGTTGTATACACATCCTTTTGCTCTAAATTCATGTCTTGATTGGCTACCAAGGCTAATACTACACTGGTAGAAGTATGTAATTTGGCGACAGGAGAGAAAATCTCATCATAATCAACCCCCTTCTATTATGAGTATCCCTTCTATTTGTTTTCAAAGATGGCTTGCAGAAGCGCTTCGGGATCGACTTGCGTCTATTCCAAACTGCTATTGGTAGAATCAGATATGCGGTTAAACCTTTAATAAATGTGAGAAATACTAAAGATGAAAAGTAGCTTGAATCAATTGGTTTGTGAAAAATATTTGTTTGAACAATTAAACACTACTTTCAATGAAATATAATTGACAAATTGACTTGGTCAATTTATCGATCACTTGTTGTGCAAATGTTGTTATGCACAAACAATTTCACAAACAGTCGGCGTGCAATTGTTAGCAAGTCAATGTGATCTAAGTGTGGTTGATTGTGAAATCCAATTGCAATTAACAATTGCAGTTCTCTATACAAAAACAATTTTGTATCACAATTTAACACTTAGAACTATTATCGAGTTAACAATTATATACCAATATCATTAGCAAATAATAGAGAAGTAAGGAGAGAGGATCACAAAGATTTATTTAGACAATTTCCCCATCGATCTTGCTAAAGATATGTCTGCCCAATTCCAAACGGATATTGAGTTAGTTTTTATTATTTTACAAATTATTATTAAAAGAGAAGTTAAAGCAATCAATAAACATTATTAAATTTTTAACATGTGCAATATTTGATTCATTAATATTAATGTTAGTTCTTTATTTATTTTATTTGGAAGTTTTTTGAACATTATTTTATTTTAAAAAAAATGCATGACATGCATATTTTGTAACTTTATTGATAGTATTTTGTACTAATGAGATTATAATTTTATTAGTTTTTTTTAGTGCGTTGTTTAATTATTTAAATTCAAATAGATTATATTCTTTTTGTTTAATGAATTTTTTGGTGACTAATAAGATTTATTTATAGTAGTGTTGGTGCTATTTTATTAAAAAAATAATAGATTATTATAAGGAGTTTATGTTAGAAGTTAGAGTAATGGTTGAATATGGATGTAAAATTGGGTGGAAGAATGTTGTTAGTCGGAATGCATAATGATGTAGTGGTGGTAGTAGTGAGTATTCATTAATTGGAGATTATTTTGAAGGTAACAAACAGTATGAAATGAAACAAAAAAGTAAACACACGGATGAGAATGAGATAATGTAAGGGAACTTAGCCAGAGCCACAAAAGTGTTATCTTGATGATGATGGTTTGCATAAAATATATTAATAAAAAACGATAGAAAAAACAAATAATTGAGTCGTTGTAGTATAGTGGTAAGTATTCCCGCCTGTCACGCGGGTGACCCGGGTTCGATCCCCGGCAACGGCGAATTTTTTTCGTTTTCATCTCCGAATACGACGTCGTTTAGCGTTTTTCCTTTCATTTTTCGTTTTCATTTTCATCTCCAAACACGACGTCGTTTAGCGTTTTTCCTTTTTCATCTTTACACGCTACGTCGTTTACGTGCTAGCTTATTTGTTTTTGTTTTTTGTAAATTCGTTCTGGGCCGTGGGTTCTCTCATTATTGTATTATGGTTTATTGCTTATTTATTAGGTGGTGCACCTGTGTAATATGAAAATTATATATTTACATTATGTTATAATTAAATTTTAATTAAATTATAAAAATACCAAAAAAAAAAAAATTGTTAATTATTTTGTTGCATTTAAAATACAAAATAAACAAAAAGTTAGTAACTTCAATTTATTCAGCAAATAATATTTTAAATATCAAATTGAAAAAGTTACATTGATATTATTGATGTTATAAATGGGTGACTTTTATAGGCTGATGATAATATTTCTAACGTGAGAAAAATTGTATAATTTTTTAAATTTATTTTATGAGAATTTTTGTTTGTTTATTTATTGGATATTTTATGATAATATTTCTAACGTGGATATTAAATTTTACACTATAACTCAGAATAGTTTATTTTCTGGATAAAATTTAGTTTATTAAAAAATGTTGAGTAAATGTGATACAAAGGTGTTACCACTTATCTCTTATGTATAATATACATAAAAAAAGTTACTTCCTCCGTTCCTTTTTAAGTGTCGTTTTAGCAAAAAGCTCTTCAACCAAGATAGTGGATTATTAGAGTTACTTTTCCTATTATATCCCTATTTATTTTTCTCTTTCTAAATAAATTCAATCATACACTCTCTTTTTCCAATAATTAATTGAAAAATTTGAGGTGGAGTTATTGAGAAAATAAGGGTATAAATGACAAATTATAACATTAAATTATAAAACGACACTTAAATAGGAACAAAAAAATTCTTCTAAAACGACACTTAAAAAGGAACGGACTCCGTTCCTTTTTAAGTGTCGTTTTAGCAAAAAGCTCTTCCACCAAGATAGTGGATTATTAGAGTTACTTTTTCTATTATACCCTTATTTATTTTTCTCTTTCTAAATAAATTCAATCATATATTCTCTTTTTCCAATAACTAATTGAAAAATTTGAGGTGGAGTTATTGAAAAAATAAGAGTATAAATGACAAATTATAACATTAAATTATAAAACGACACTTAAATAGGAACAAAATTTTTTTTCTAAAACGACACTTAAAAAGAAACGGAGGGAGTAATATATTGAACAGATATTTTCAAGCAACATTTATAAATAAATAAAATAAAGATCACATATGATGAAATTAAAGAAAAAAAAACATATAACATAAGTTGCATATGATGGAGATAAACCTGATATCATTTTGCATAGAAATAAAATGGAGAACAATTATTATCGTAACTCAAGAAAAGACAAGGTGGACAGCAAAAGATAATTGTGCACTAGATAAACAAATGAAGAGGAAGCTAGACAAATCTGAAAATGTAAAGAGTTTTTGTGGAACAATGTTGTTTCATTCTCTCAAAATGTTTTTTCAAAAACAAATTGTCAAAAGATTGTTTCGCAATGCTAGAATGACCATTGATTAGTAAATGAATGGAAAAGTGGGTAAGATGGCTAGTTTGATTGGAGTGTGTTAAAAGAATGTATTAGAGATTGTGTACATATTAATAAAATTTGCAGATTTTTGCATATTAGAAAAACAAGAAAGGGAAAGGATTTTTACATGAAATTTTGTTTACACACTGCTATGGGGTGAAACCTCTGCTGAAAATCCTAAAGTACTCTTTGGAGAAATTAAGATTTTGGTTAATTTGAAGATGTATTTCTAAAAAAACCTCAAAAAAAGGTCAGAGGTTTTTTCGAATATACATATCCGGAAAAATCACAAAAAATTAAAAAATTTGAGATATTGATTAATTAATATATCATAAAATTGATATATAATTATACGGTTGATATTTCTATTCTAATTTTGACCATAAATTAAAAAATAAAACTCATAAAAAATTTAATTGTTTTTTAATAAATTTCATATTAATAATTACAAAAATTATAACTAACACACAACAATTATAATTATATAAAAAAAATACATTAATAATTATTCAACCAAAATTTAAAATAAAAGAGATCAAGTAAGAATAAAATTATTTAGTACTTTATTCATATTTTAATAGAAATTTATAATTACATAGTTTTTCAAAATAATAAATAAAAATCCCAAATATAAAAATTATTTTAATAATTAATTATGATAAACAAATCATTTTTCATTTAATTTAAAAAAATTACAAGAAGATTTTATCTTAATTTTATTTAGTGAATAAATTATATATTTAATTTTATATAATTCAAAATTTACTTATGAAATATAATAAAAATATTTTCCATTTATATAAGTTAGTAAACTAATTTTAAACTCTAAAATTGTTTTGAAAATTTTATTTATAAAATGAATTTTTTAACTATAAATTGTTTTTAAAAATTAGTTTATGAAATAATTTTTTTATGTATCATAAAAAAATAAAAAAAATAGTATATAAATATCTTTATTATTATTATTATTATTTTTTTATATATAAAAATAAGGTGTAGATTTTAATATTTATTAGACTAATATTATTATTATATCTTGATTATAATGATATATATTTAATAATATATTTAAATTAATACAATTAATTATACTATTATTAATTGTATTGATTCACCTTGATTTTAATTTTTTTATAATTATTGAGTTTTTTCGGATATGCGAAAAATTTCAAGACCATAAAATAGAATATTTCGGATATGCATCTCCGAAGACACTCATTTTCCAAAAAAACGTGTTTCCAAATGTGCATCTCCGATATCATCTTTTTATAAAGACATTTTTAAAATTTCGCTGCGGTTTTTAAAAAAATTGGGAGTCTATAAAAAAATTATCTTTTTCTATTTAAACCAAATCAAAATACAATTTAAGCCCTGATGGGCTTATATACAATAAAGAGAAAATTTATCTTAGGACCTCCAAAATTTATCCTTGGCACCTCCTAAGTGTTAAGTATAAAGTTTTACTGAATTTTAGGGAAAACATCAATTTTTATCGGTTTTTTAAAAATGACCGGTAAAAATTCATGTTTCACATGTATTTTTATCCAATATTTTAAAAATGTCGGTAAAAATACACATGTTTTATAGAACTTTTAGAAAACTGATAGAAATGCATTTCTATAGATTTTTTTTTAAAATCCAATAAAAATGTATGGTTTCTATTGTATATTTTTAAAAAATTAGTAAAAGTGCATGGTTTATATTCTATTTTAAAAAAAAACCAATAAAAATGCACGTATTCTAGTGGTGTTTTTGAAAAAAACTGATAGTATAAAATGTTTCTTAAAGTAATCGAAAACTTCAAAAAATTCGGGAAATGCGTGAAGTTTTTCTAAATTTTTAATTAATGCGGTAATGTAAATTGCATAATTTTTTATTATATTTGCAGTGAGGATTAGACGACACAATTGCTTCTAGGCGTGACAGAGCTGCATGTACTGCAGCGATGGCTCGTACGAGGGAAAATGACGTCGAGAACTCACATTTTAGGCCAGAAGAGTAGCCTCGACTGGTTCTCACATGAGGCGGATGGCGGCGGCTGAGCCATTTCGTGCATCCCGCAGTATCCGACGTAGAGGTTCTAGATCTGATGAATGAACCTGAGATCTTGATGATAAGGCAGTTGTTGCGGATGTCGAGGATATATTTGCGCTTCATGCACAACCACAAAGACGTGTTGTAAATTATGAGAAGAATATTACATGAAGTATGACTAGTACTTATATTATCAAATAAGTTCATTTTGTCGGTGGCAAGTCCAAACCTAAGGTTCCTTGGCTCAAGGATAAAATATAGAAACAACAAATCAATTTTCTTTCATTGCAATGAATAAGGTACATGAAGAATTTTTCTATCAGATACTTTTTCATCTATATGTCATATAGTATTCTTTGTGTCATTAACATTAGCAAATAGTCTCTTGAACCTTTGAATTATCGATAGGTACCACATAGAGGTGTCAAAATGGATCCGATCTATAGGTCTGACCCATAAGCCCAATAATTTAGCACGGGCCGGGCCGCAAAATACCTTAAAAAAACACGATCCTATCTTTTTTACCCAACCCATCGGGTCTATTTTTTCATGGGTCGGGCCGGGCTTGGCCAAGCGGGCTTCGGGTTGTCCCATTAATTTTTTTTTGTTACATTTTGGAGAAAAAAGATTGAGATAAGATATGAAAGCACAAATGTGTTTTTAATAAAGGAAATGGTTGTGAGATGAAGAGAAAATTTGATAAGTATTGGTAATAATATTAAGTTACTTTGTACTTTTACATGGATGTTTTTGTGGTGTATATATATATATATATATATATATATATATATATATAGGTGTTGATTTGATAAATATTTTAAACATCACTTAACTAAGTTTATAATGACTCTTTACGTATGTTATGTAGCTTTTATCCATTACATGTCTTTTATAAATTAAAACTATGATATTAAAATACGGGCAGGGCTGTCCCATCGGGCTGCACGGACCTTTGAAAAATGGACCGAACTCATTTTCTGTAGCCTAATTAAGCAATCGGGCTGGGGCAACCCATTTAAATATTTTGGTCCACTGGACCGAAGCGGGCTGGGCCAGACTGGCCCATTTGATAGCTCTAGTACCACATCACTTTGGCAGGAACACTCTTTCTGGTTACACCATCATCATCTTCAGCACCATCTTCCTTTAGCTTGTAGCGTAACTCCCAACACCTTGGTCTCTCCTTCAAGTTTTCATACTCTTCCTTTTATAATATGTAATCATTACGACATGCATGTATTTTGACATAGTCCAAACCCATTTGACATAATATCTTCTTGGCATCATAGCTATAGTTCGACAATGTGTTACCTTCTGGAAGCATTTTTTTGTAACAATTCAAGAAATTCAATGAAACTTCTATCCGTCCATCCACCTTTTACCTTAATATTAAATAGTCTTAACACAGTTGACAGTCTTGTAAAATTTTTGCATCCAGAAAATAACGACTCTTCCATGTCACTTTGTAAAGTATAATCCATATGGGCTTTCTCAAAAGAGTCTACTCCAATATCGCGAATCATATCTTCTAAAGTATCATTCATATATTCATCAACTTCAACTCTATGTGACACATGTCTTTTTTGTCACTTCACCATGCCATACCCATTTCATGTAATTTTGAATAGTTACATAACAACCTAAATTGAATATATCTTGGAATATTTTTGCGTATTTCGACATTTTTGCACGGACAATAAAAAATCTTATAATTGTCAAGAATATTTTTTCTGTGAATTCAAGAAATTGAATCACTCCATTATCATACTCTTTACTTAATCTATTGGTTTTCATCGTATCTACGATCCATAATCACATAAACTTTTGAAAATAAAATAAAAAGCGTACACAACCAACAATAATGAACATTCTATCTCAATGAAACAACAATAACACTAAACAACAACAACAATAAATACTTGAAAAACAACACAACGTTATACCCTAAGCGTAAAAAAAACAACAAAAAACAAAAACAACGACAACGACAACTACAATAACAAGAAGATTATTGGTACCATCATGAAGAAACTCTTACATATCGGAAACTTGATGAGAGAGTCAAGGAAATGTGTTGGTTTAAGTTTCAAGTTTCCTTCCTCCTTTGTTTATTTCATTCGACTTAGAGAAGATGAATAATAATGTTCCAGTTTGTTAGGTAGAGAAGAGGAAGAATGGTGTTTCGGTCGTTAGGTGGAAAAGTTGAAGAATTGGACATTCGTTCGTTCACTAAGGCACACATTTTTTATAGGAGTTAGCAAAAATGATTGAGGGTTTACATCCTGATATTGGAATGTAATATTGTTTGGTGTTTATATCTCGGTTGGTAGCAAGCACCGAGATAACAACTTAGTTCTATTTTAATTAAATAAAAAATAAGCAACATTTCATGTCGGCTGCTTAAAAAATCGAGAGATTATGATTTATAGTGAAGTTAAAAAATTTAAAAAATAAGGACATCATTTTGGTTATAAATAAAACATGAAATTGCAGGAACAGAAAATCGAAACACAAACCATAAGTTACATTACCTGTCGATTAATTTAAAAAATCGATGAATAAGATTTAATTTTTTTTAAAAATAAAATTAAAATAGGACATTTCAAGACATTTGACCTCAATTATTATTTCATTAAAGTAAAAACTTTATCATATAAAATATAGTATTATCTATAGTAACGATTTTATAAGGACTTATAGAATGTGAAATGGAATCTATCCATTTCTATTTTGTATAATTGCTTTGGAGAAAGACAAGTGTTCAGATTATGAAACTTAATAAATTCTAGGGTCTTTCAAAAAAAGTATTTAGATTTACGACCCAATAATTGATTTGTAACAAAATAATGATCATGAAAATATCATAGTTATGTTATTAAATAGATTATTTGGATTATACATATTACAAACAAATACAAAGGTTACTACACATGAGAATACACAAAATTAAAATCCTCAACAAAAAAAAAAAAACTACAATTAAATTCCAATATTAAGTAACTTTATGACATATATAATCAAAAACCTTACCAAAATCATGTAAAACGATCATAACTCAATAATGATTTATCTACAATTCTTCTAAATAAATCATATCTCATATTTCTTAAAAGAAATCAAAATCACAAATTTCATACAAAGTTTCCAAAACAAAAAAATCTCTACCAACCATAAACAACCTCTGAGTACTTATTCTTAAGCCATCTAAAACTCTTTCTAAAAGATCCTTTAACTTTCCCTTCAACAGAATACATCTTATAGCTAGCAACTCTCTTCTTTCTCTGAATTTCAGGATCATTTACAAAACTCAAAGACTTAGAAAAAGATGAGCCAGATGAGAAGCTTTTACCTTTCTTCAACTTCAAATCCTTAGAAGCATGTACATAGGAAGAGCTATAGCTTCTTAGATCATAAGGTTTTGTTGGTCCATAGTAGTTTTCTAGCTGCATATTCATTTGGTGGCCATTTGAAATAGATTTTGATCTATGAAAATCTTCCATAGGAACTAGCTAGGAGAAGAGATTGAAACTTGAAGGGTTTTGTGTTTGTATAATTTGAAGGCTTGAACTTTTTTTCTTGTATTAAAAAGATTATTATGTGGGGGCTAATAAAGACTTTAAGAGGTTTGGACTTTGGTCTATGGTGGCTAGTTTTGGTTTGAAATTTAATTTAGATATTTTGTGGTACTATTAAATTATGGGTAGTGTTAGTGTTTTATATGGAGAAATTTGATGCATTATTTGTTGTCTTTTTAGATGGCGTGTTTAGTGGGGAATCATGCATATTGTGTAATGTTTACGCTTTTGAAATTCTTGTCAAACAAAAAGAAGATTATTGTGGATTTTGCTTTTGACTTAGACAAAGGATTTTGATCCGTGTTGTAATAGAAAAAGTCAAAAAACCTTTCTTCATGGTCCATTTTAAAGAATTTAAATAGGAAATTTCAACATGTTGTTCACTTTTAAAGAAAGGTTTTAACCTATGGTTCTTTTTTGCCAAAGGGTTTGTTACTCTACTAAAAGTTATAAATTATCTTCTCAAGTTGTTTCACATGTTTTTTTTCCTTTCTTTTCTTAATACCCTTTTTGTCCCGTTTGCCCTCAACCAAGACTTGAACCATGAACACTTTGGTTGCTATGTAAATCACTATACCACTAGGCTATTTCACAGTTTGTCATTTAATTTACAAATGAAATATATTACAGTCGTCATGTAATAGAAACATGCCATGTCTAAACTGCTTCCTGCTTCTATAGAGACATTGGGATAAAAAATATCTTCCTCTTGATTTGTTCTGGTGCTTCTACAATGAACATAGATTTCAACAACTCCCTCAACTGTATTTGATTGTTTTGGCAGCAACCTCTAATGTAATTACTCCTCTAAAATATTTTCTAGAACAATAAACCTGCATTCAGAACCAAAACATCCCACATTTTTACAAACCTCTAAATCTGCTACCATTAAACAACCCATCCAGATCTAGTCCAGAATAAAAAACGAAAAACCTTCAAGCAAAGCCGACGCGCAACAATCTCATCCGCAACAACCAATTCACGAACCACCTTCAAGCAACGCACGAGAAACACACAAATCAGACTTCCGCAAGAAGAAGAGGAAAATTGGAAACACGAAGAACAAGGAATATCTGAGAAATCTCATGTTACCATTTTCACCGTCGTTGTACTGAATTTTTGTTTAATTTGCAATCATTTTGTGTGTTTAAAATTGGAAGAGGGGTTTGTGAACAGAGGAAATTTGTTGGAGAAAGAGAGGATCTGTGCAGCAATCTTACAAAATTCCTCTTTTTGATTATGAATCTCATTCTGTATTGTCTTTGTTTTAATAGTATGAAGGGTATTAGATGATGATTTAGGTTTCAATTAGGGGAATTTTGGAAGTATTTTGCATTATGGTTGAATTTGGGGGAAAATAGAAAAGTGTTTCAGCAACAAGGAAGAAGAAGGTAATGAATAGACATTCCACCAATCCACCTCAACTTTCACGTCATTTAAACTAACGCCGTTAGCCAATTTTTGACGGAAAGGACCACTTTGATGCTGTTAGACAACGTAAGGGACCAACTTGAAACTTTTAAAAGAAAGAGGGCCAAAATGGACCTCGAGGCATAGGTACGGGACCAAAATGGGTATTAAGCCTTTTTTTTACATAGAAACAACTCATAAGGCGTGTATTTATACTGCATAATGTAGAGTGTACTTTGACTGTATGCTTGTATACACTATATTCGACTTAAGTTCTACAAATTTGACCCTAAGTGTAATGTATTGTACATGTGGTTATTTAAGGTGGTCTTCTATACCAAGGTATTTTTTTTAAAAGACCCTAACTTAAGATACGAGGGTGAGGAAGTGTGTGCATATAGTGGTCAAGATCAGGATTATTGATCTTATTTTGAAGCATGTGACTTAATCAAGGGATTAATTCAGAGTTCGCTGTCGTGGTTGTGAAAATATGGTAGAAACATGATGATGGTAGTTCGAAAGAAGATTTTAAACCCTTCTCTGTTACCTCGCATTTGAAAGCGAAGTAAAATCCTTTTTCCAACCAAAATAAATATTTTTTTTGTAGTAGTGCTCATTTCTCCCTCTTCCTTAGCATACAAGTTTTTATTAAGGGTTTATGATGACTTGGATTGAGCAAATGATCCATTTGATTGAAGTTCTACCTCTGGTTTTTTCATTTTTTTGGACTCAATCTTGTCCCGTGGAGTTCAAAAAAGCAATCTCTTGTTGCAAGGTTGAGTATAGAGATCAGGAATCGTGTTTTAGCACACACTTCCTCATAATTGCTTTGGTTAGAATCCCTCCTCACTAACTTGCAATCCTCTTCTTGCTTCCCACACTCCTTTATGACAACCTTAGTGTCATACTCCTATCTCACAATCCCATACTTCATGCTCGTACAAAGAATATAGAACTAGACATATATTTGGTAAGAGGAAGCGTCATAGTCAAACAATATGAAAATGCAGCATGTTCTAAGCATGACTCAAGTTGTAGACACTCTTACTAAACCTCTTTGCCCAACATCATTCCATGATCTACACACTAAGCTCAAAGTTGCGTCTTACCTCCCTCCTTGAATATAAATAGTTATTAGAAATTCACTAGAGATAATGATATGTGATCGGTGTAGCTACAATGTAAAGCAATGTAAGACACCTGGTATGCACTCGCCAGTATAAATGCAACCACCATGCCATTGTAACTAACAACAAATGAATGAATAATGCATTGAAGTGAATCTTCCTTTTATGGAACAATATTTAATTAGATAACAAATATATGTGTAAAAGAAGTTTAAAAACATATTTTTCTACTGACAAAAAGTAAGTTTAAGGTCGGGTGCGGGTAGATCAACACCTCAACTTTGAATGTTATCAATTTTTTTTTCAAATTCACACTAACATTTAGTCAAAACGAAGTTTCTTTGTTTCCATACGATATTATCATATTTAGCTAATTAGATTAATGTCTCACAAATCTGTATGATTTATTTTAAATTTAATTAATTTTAAAAAAATACTTCATTTGTTTTTAAATATATGTCATTTAAATAAAAATTTACTTTAATGAATATGCAGTGACACCGTGACAGTGTAAAATAATTGAAAATTTCTTCACCCACCTCCTAACTTTCTTGCCCACCCCCGGTGAATTTACCACACTACCCCTTGTTTCGGAAGTTCATTTCCGAAAAGGTAATTTTTTTGTTAAAAAAGGTGTTTTCGGAAATGAACTTCCGAAAACGTGTTTTTTTTTATATAAAATATTGATTTCGGAGATGCATCTCCGAAATAAAGTTACATTTTCAGAAAATGTGGTGTTTCGGAAGTTCATCTCCGAACTCACCCCCTTGGAGGAATTCGGAAATGCACTTCCGAAATATTCCAAGACCAAATTGGTCTTGGAATGTTTCGGATATACACTTCCGAAATAATTAATAATTATTAAAAAAATTAAAATCAAGGTGAATCAATACAATTAATAGGTATAAAATTAAGGTGAATCAATAAAATGAAGGTGAATCAATAAAATGAAGGTGAATCAATAAAATCAAGGTGAATCAAAACATCCTAAACTATTTGAAAGTTAAAAATTATTTTACTAACTTATATAAATCAAAAACATTTTAATTCCATAAGTAAATTTTGAATTATATAGAATTAAATATAAAATTTATTCATTAAATAAAATTAAGACAAAATATTTTTTTAACTTTTTTAAACTAAATAAAAAATTATCTCATTTTTAATTATGAATCAGAATAGAAATATATTAATATATAATAATAATTATTAATTTTGCAAGTGAAATATATAAATATATAATAATTAATATATAAATATATAAATATATAATAATTATTATAAATTAAAACACTCATTTTTTTTAATTTTTATAATTATTATATAAATATATAAATATATTTATAATTAATATATAATAATTATTATATAAATATATAAATATATAATAATTTTTATAAATATATAATAATTATTATAATTATTATATAAATATATAAATTAAAGCACTCATTTTTTTAATTTTTTTTGTAAATACATAATGATTATTATAAATATATAAATATATAAATAAAAAATTATAACTCATTTTGTAAGTGAAATTATTTTAATTTTTTTAATTAAAATAATTTTAAATTTTAAAATATGAATCAGAATAAAAATATATAATAATTATTATTCATAACTAATAAATTATATCAAAATATATAATTATTATTATTTATTACTCATAAATTATATCAAATTTATAATATATAAATTAATTCATATTCTAAAATTAATTTTTGGAATTTTTAGATTTTTTTGGTTTTTTCGGAGATGCATCTCCGAATTAATCAAAATCCCAATTTTTGGGATTTTTTTCGGAAATGCACTTCCGAAGTCTGAAAAAATTTAGAAAAAAAAATATTTCGGAAATGCATTTCCGAAGCAGGGGTAAAATGGGATTTTCGCTGGGGGTGACCCCATAGGGAGGTGGGTAAAGAAAAAACCAAATAATTCTATTGTCGTCCAATTATAAACCAACAATTTGTTATGTCTTTTAAATGATTCCGCTTAAATACACTTTTGTTCCCCTATTTTAAAATTTTAGTTTTTTGATCCCTTAAAATTCTTTTTAATGATGTGTAAATGCTGATTGAGATAATTTTATATTAAATAAATTTTAATTTATGTTCTGGACTAATCCAATTGTTTCAATTGGTCCAATCCACTCATAGGTATAAAACGATCCAAGAAGCATTGGCCCAATCCATAGAGCCAGCAGGAGGAAATGTCCTCTTCGACCGAACACGATGGCTAATCAATGGGTCTCCCACAGCTAAGAGTTATCCGAGCACGCTGGACATTCGTCCTCGCCAACGGCTAGTTCCTTCTGCTCGGCTAGCCAAGACCTAGTCAACGGTTTCCTATATTTTAAACCCTGGAATTACGCTCAGGCCCACAAATATAGCGTGACCCAATCCACATCGAAGAGAACATTATAAATAGCCATCTACCTTTAGAGGGCAAGGTAATCCAACCTTTACCCAAACTTCTTATTTTTTGTTGTACCTTTGTTCTCTTTCTTACTTTGGCATCAGAGTGCCTTACAGGTACGCAACCTTCTTTTTTTCTCTCATCCATCACCGAAGATCAAACCCTTCGCTGCTTGCTACCTGTTCTACACAAACAAAACAAATTATTTTAATGAATAAATTAACATAATACCATACTCATCAACATGATTATTATTTTTTTTATTTTTAATTTTATATTTATGTGTTACAATTATTTCAATTTTGAATGACCTTGTAAAATTGATGTGCATTCCAATTAATCTAATACTTCTTAATAATACTTTTTTTAAAAATTATTATTAAATATTTTTTAATTATTTATTGAATAAATTAATACTTTTTAATAATGTATTTTAGAAAATAATTTTATTTCTTAAAATAAATTTTTAGGCCTAAATCCCCTTAAATTCTAGCTTTAGCCCAACTTGACCATGTAATAAGCATGAATGAGCTATATAAACACCAAAAATATTTTATGAATCAATGTGGGATTTTTAAAACACAACGTATAGCCCAATATGATAAGCATGACCACACACACTAATGTCAGTTCTACATATAATCTCAGCATTACACTCCTCCTGGTATTAATAATCATCTGATGCATATCAAATATCACTTTATTTTTGTCTTCATATGATCGTTCTATAAATGATCTATAGACATTTTGAAATTTTAATTTATAGCTGTATTTGGGAAGGATTTAATTGTGAGGGATATTACATTCTAGAACACTGTTGGACCAACTATAAAACTGTGGCACTGCGTGTGGATTCAGACAACTTTTTCTTTGATTTTAAATGAATAATTTGGGGTGTGGAAAATATCCGGTTAAAATATTAACCGACTTATTTATTAATGGTTTGGTTATCCATTCATATAATTCGAATATAATTAAATGGTTATTAATGACTTAGATATTTAGTGTTGTGAGTGTTGGAATTAAACTTAAATTTTTTAGTAATTCTTTATCATTACACAATGACAAGTAATGAAAAAAAATTTGAAAAAAAGTAAATTAGAGTATACGAAAATATAAAAGAAAGAAGATGATGATTTTCTGCAGAGTTTCTCTCTGCATACAAATTGAGAAAATCATTCATTCACTTGCATCTGCAAATTCTATGAATACAAGTTGTATATCAAAATAGGGGTTACTCCATCTTTAGATTTGTTTTTTCCCCAAGTCAAAATAAAAAACATAAAAGCTCAAAATACATATTTTAAACCTAAGTCGAAATCCTGTATAAAACAACCTGCTTGGACATTTCAACAACAATTTGACAAACTAAGTTTTCGACACGCCTTATGTCAAGTAACATTGTCCCTTGCATAGCTTATTTACCGAAGAGTAGAAGTTTGTATTTCCATGGAATTGAAAACCAAATTCTCTAACAGAAGAAGGTCCCAAAGCCAATGTTTAGCAATGAGGTTTTGGGTGTTGCATGAACTAAACGAACCACTAGATTATGAGATCATCATGTTTCATCATGTAGATGTTGGCTTGAATACGGAGATGGTAAACACATCATTTATATAGAAAACACTTTACTGTTTATATAAGTTATTGACGCAATGATTATTAGATTGAAAAGATACTGGATGAATATCTATCAAAAATGCTGGGCCTAAATTATCTATTTAAAATTTTTAAATACTATTAATTATTAACTAAAATAATAATATTAATTATTTTAGTTAGTGTTAGATATACGGTATGATAATCCTGGATATCTTCAAGAATCGTGTTCGTTCACTTTCCGAACAAAGTATTTCGACCCTATACTTGTCTGGGTTCACGAAATCTTTGCGGGGATAATTCTTGAAGAATCAATCTGTTTCTGACAAAGGAGAACAGATCGGAATGTAGAGGAAGTGTATGATTTCGTATGTCAAATCGAGACCGAAAGACTCCTTATATAGGAGACCAATAATAGCAACGAACAGACACACCTGTTCGGTAAAAAACAGTTATGTTGGTTGGAAACGAAGCATCTGTTCGGTAAAACAGTTATGTTAGGACCCCAGCCAGGGGCGCTGCCCCTTGGACCCCGCCAGGGGCTCCGCCCCTTGGACCCCGACGGGGCGCTGCCCCGCACCCCGCCAGGGGCGCTGCCCCTTGGACCCCGCCAGGGGCTCCGCCCCTTGGAACCCCGTTTCTATTATTCATATTCAATTGTACGTTTGGCTCTACGAGCGTGCACTCCGCACTACCCTAACTCGTTTCAAGCTTAACGCATAATTGCATCGGCCTTCAGTAAATCACATTACTACCAAAATTGCATTGATGATACTAAAATCACCAACAGTTAGTATTTCCAATTCATTAAAAATAATATAAAATAAGGGCACTAAAAATTAAAAAAAATTAAAAATTAATTTTATATTTAACAAAAAATCAAAAGGTAATTTTAAAATATAAAAATGATTTAACAAAATACACACATATGGTAGCACATCTCCTATTTTCTTATTTTTATTTATTATAAAAAAATTTAGAATGAGGGTTCAATTAAATTCCTTACCGATGAAATAATACCGTTAGATTAAATTGATGATCAAATTTATTTTTAAAATGAGAATTTCTTCACCCACCTCCTAACCTTCTTGCTCACCCCTGGTGAATTTACAACACTACCCCTTGTTTCGGAAGTTCATTTCCGAAAAGGTATTTTTTTTTGAAAAAAAGGTGTTTTCGGAAATGAACTTCCGAAAACGTGTTTTTTTTAATATAAAATATTGATTTCGGAGATGCATCTCCGAAATAAAGTTACATTTTCAGAAAATGTGGTGTTTCGGAAGTTCATCTCCGAACTCACCCCCTTGGAGGAATTCGGAAATGCACTTCCGAAAAAAGGTCTGGACAGAAGAAAAATAACAAACAAGAACGATTCGCTTTATTTAATCGGATGAAGACGATGGAGGAGACGCTGCAACAGGTTAGAAAGTCCTGATCCTCTAGAAATCCATACCACATTGTAACTTACCAACATAATAAACAACAACAAAAAACTTATGAGCAAACTATACTTACATCATAGTGGTGTAGATCCTTATCAGCCACTCGCAACTGAAAATGATTAGCACGAACTTGAATTTTCCTTCCCAATTTTCCTTCTGAGACGACGGAGCCGACTCTAGAGTAGCCTTCTGTTTAACTTCGACAGTCAGGCTCTCGATGGAGATCAGAGCCGAACTCAAGGAATCAACCGGCGCTGCGACAGATGGAACAAACGGCGCTAAAACAGATGGACGAACAACCGGAGCTGCAACAACAGACGGAGGAGAGGTAATCGGGGCCGGAGCATATGACAGAGGAGGTGGATGTCCGGAGGAAGAAGGATTGGAGGTACGTCCACCGCGAGAGCCACGACCACCACCACCACGGCCTGATCCTGCAGCATTGATGGATGATTGTTGAGAATGTGCAGGAGATGGTTGACTCCGGCGATTTTCGGGATGATTTCCTCCACCGCGGCGAGACATTGTGATGAAAGCAGTAGCAAGAGATAGAAAACGTTAAAGCAAAGAAGAAGACTTAGGATCGAAAATGATTTGGGATATTTTGAAAGAAAAATGGGTGAGAAGCTTTTAAATAGGAAAGTGTTTTAGAAGTTAACCGTCTGAGAGTGGTGGGGAGAAGGAAAAGGGAACTTCGAAATTTCAAAAGGTTTTTTATTCTTTTAAATAGGGCGTGGCTGTGGAGCTTCCCAATTTTTGTTACGTAGGCTTTTAAATAGGAAAGTGTTACCACATTTCTTAGAAGGTAACCGCCTTAGAAGGCTTACGTAGGCACATGTGTCCATATTTCTTACCTGATTGTAAAAAATAAATGAATTTTGATGCATTTCGGAAATGCATTTCCGAAACATAAAAAAAATTTTAAAAAAAAAAACTTCGGAGATGAATCTCCGAAGCAGGGGTAAGTTGGGAATTTCGCTGGAGGTGACCCCATAGGGAGGTGTTTCGATAAAGAAACCACTATAGCTCTGATTGGTAAGTCATGTTTTCGAGTTTATGTCTTATATCTTATAAGCTTATATGATAATTTAGACCTGTTTGGTAACAGTATTTTCATCACGAGCTTATAACTTATTTTACTAGCTTATAGTTTATTTTCGAGACGCTATTTCAAATAGCGTTTTAACTTATGTCTTATAGCTTATCATTTTTTCTTCCTTTTTTTATCTTTATTATTTTAATTAAAATCCATTTTTAACCCTTACAATTTATTTTAATTTAAAATAAAATAAATATATATTAAATATCTTTTATGTCTTATAAGTTAATTAAACCGCTAATTTTACCAAACACTTCAATTAGCTTATAAGCTATAAGTCATCGGTCATCAGCCATTAGTCATAAGCTATAAGTTATCAGTTAGCTTATCAGTCAACCGCTATTTTTACCAAACAGACATATCAACACAACTCCTTCTGTTTCTCTCTATTTTTTTATTATGCATCACCTTATATCTAATTAAATCATTCTTTTATTTAAAAAGAAAATTAATAATATGACAGATTAATAATTTTCCATTAGATAATAATGTAAAATTATTTTACACTGTCAATGCACTACCTTTTAACTCAATTGTAAATTGTTTATTTTTTCCTAATAAATATCAACGAATTTTGTTAAGTTTGAGAGAACAAATTAAAAAGAGATAAAAATAGAAGTGTTCTCTCTAGAATCAATTTTAGATGAGTTGGAGAGATAAATGAAGAAGAAATAGAATGAAATTGTCTGTAGAAAAATATAATTGTTTTCAATTTTTTAAAATAAATTTAACTCATTAATTAGTTTTAACGGTGTTTTTTTTAATACTCCATTAGTGAGTGAGGGATTTTTTTTTTTGGAAATTTTGGTATCCGGCCTTGCGACCGACTAATCCAAGAGGGGCCAATCCCACCGTCCATTAACGGGGGCCCCGTTTAAAGTCAGAACTTTGTTCTGTATGGACTGGCCCACACAAGGATTGCCTTGAGAAGAGCACACTCTCAAGACCCAAGCCTCCACCGTTAGGCCAACCCTTAGGTGTTTAGTGACGGAATTTACCTCTTTAATTATTTATTATTCTCTTCTAATTCTCTTAATTTTTATTTTTCAAACCATTAGTAAATAATAATTAGAATAATTCATGATTTTTCTTCCATATACAAAATTAGTTAAATTTTTTAATATTGTAAAATTATATAAAAAAAATGAATGGAGTATAACATTTTGTTTGGAGGGACTCAATCAAAGAATGAAGTCAAAAGTCATTACCCATCAATGCTGGGGATCATGAACAGAAGCCCCACTTCATAGACATATATCATGGAAGAATGGAAGACGACACTATTCTCAAACAGCCACTCCACTCCACTAGTGAGAATAGAGACAGACACAAATGTGTCTTATTGTATACAGTATTTTTTTACGTGGTTTCTTGTTTCCAATTATTAATTGTCTTTATTTCAATATTCTTTGCAAATATGAGTATACATTATACTTATCATGTTTTGGACATGGAGTTATGTCGGTCCATATTGCAAACGGTTTGATGGTTATCTGTGTCTATCACTTTTTGTCATTACTCAAGTCTGCAACTCTGTTTTCCTTTCCCTACTGCTTTTGTTTTTCAATTCGGTTTGTCTTTTTATTATCTTATTTGTTTTGATGCAGTCGGTTTATTTCTTAACTAGTGAGGGTATACTTCATTTAGAAAACCGAATCCAACCGAATTAATGAATAGGTAAAACCGTAAGAGTATCTATTCTATGAAGCACCACGAAACACTAGAGTTTTGGAATTTGGATCATCTCTTTCAATTTCCTCTCTTCAACTATCTCTTTCACATTTTTTTCTCTATCTCTCTCTAATATTTTTTCTCTCTTCTTCTTTTTATCAATTTTTTTAATACCATTAATTCTATTACACTTGTTTTTGGTGAAGGAGAGAAAAGGAGGGAAGGAGATAATCCATGGTGAGAGTTTTGACTTTCACGCCCACTTTCAATAGACCATAAATCACACACAACACCAAAAAGCCACAGACACCTATAGGATAGGTCAGAATTTTTGATCTGCTATTGATTCAAACAAATATAAAATTCTAAAGACAATAAAAAAAAGGATGAGTTCAAGAAAGACCGATTAAAAAACCAATTTCGAGCCAAAAATATGATCTTGTCCCACATCTCTTTCACATTTGTTGTTGAATTATAAAAAAGACTACCATTACGAAAATACCAAATGGACCAAATCACATGACAAATTATAATAAAATCATCCCTCAACTTAGCCTTAGATCCTAAAGAAAATAAAAATTCAAAAATACTCATAAGCTCCCTGGGAAGAACAAGCTAAACCCTAACACCCTAAAAATCATATCCCAGACACTAGAGGCTAACCTACAGGTAACAAACAAATGAGAAGATGATTTTGTCAAGTCCCCACACAAGACACAGGAGATCCACTCCTGGTCGATAATGACTTTCGGCTTGAAAAAGTTTTCCCTACACGAGAATCTATCTAGCATGAGTTGTATGAAAATACCACCACATTAGAGGGAGCCCAGATATTTCAAACCATGTGAAAAGAAGGATACATAATGGTTGGATTAGTCTTTAAGAGAGGGAAAAGGCCTGGTTGAATTTGATTGACAGATGCCACAGAGAAAAGATCATCTTTAATGCGTGTTTAAAACTATCTATCATCCTCTTCACTAAAGCGAAAATTTTGGAGAATCGAAAAAAATTTAAAGACCGAAGATTCTTCATAGTCATAGAAAGATCTCCTTAATGTAAGATTCCTAAAACACCGTCCCCTCATTTTACTCTTGTAATGAGTAGTTGATAAACACATTATGCAATGTCTGACATTTTAGTTGTTTGAATGATAGAAATATTTGATCTTTCATAAAAAAATTATTTCAATTTTGATTATATTAAAAAACCTTTGAGTTTTTTCTTTACTTTTAAAGAGTATCCTGTAAAGACATATATTTACAATTTATCTATGGTAGAAGAAAATTAAATATTTTGAAAAATAACATATTGCCCGACTAGTTTGTTTGACAAGTATCTTTTTGGGGTAATTTATGTCCTCATTATTGATTTCCAACTAAATGTAAAAATATAATTGCAAAGAATGATTGGGGTTTGTTTGTCTTAGCTTTAAAAAAAATAGATTTTTTTTTGTATTTTTAAAAATATATTTTTTAAATCGTTTTTCAAAATATTACAAGTTTTTTTATATATATTTTTTTAATAAAACACTAATTTTGACATGTTATAACATAAACATACATAATTGAAGACTAAAGCTAAGTGAAAATTGCAATTTTTTTAAAAAGTTGTATTTCAAAAATGATTTTTATGAAAATCTATTTGAAATAGTTTCAAAATTAAGTGATTTTTGAAATTTTGATATATAATTTTTTTTTCATAAATAAATAAAATATCTAAAATCACATTTTAAAAATAACTATTCAAACAAAATTTTTATAAAAAATTTCTTTATAAAATTCTTTTCACAAAATTATGTAACACTATAAAAATTATTTTATAAAAAAAACTAAAACAAACGAATCCTAGGTTAGTTCTGAACCATAACCTTTACTCCCCAAATTTTATAGAATGCTGCAATAGCCTTATCTCCCAAATTTTATAGTTGGTTTTAAACCATTACCTTTACTTTTCAATGTACAATGATAATCAAACCAATCACAACTTCTTCCATCAGTGGTTTCGAAATACAATTATACTATTCCCCAAAATTTACTGCAAACTACACACTGAATAACTAGCTTTTTTTTTCCTCAGATGAAATCCTTCAATTGTGCCTAGTCGTTGAAGTGGTGGTATAGGTCGTTGAAGAGTCTGAGTATATATGAAATCCTTTAAAAATGTTAAATCTAAAATGAGGAAGCATACCACTATGGATTCAATTAGCTTTACTTTTCTTCTATACTCACACTATTTGAATCCTGTTTTTGCTTTCAACCAGAGATAACTTAGCCTCATCTTTGAGTAACATAATAACTCTGATAACTCTTTACCACATATTCATATAATAAAATTAACTGTTGAATTGAAAGTTATTATAATATAGATCACGTCTATAAAATTTAACATCAATCATAAATCATTTGATATGTCAACGAGATGCATAAAAACTAACGTCTTATAAAACTTCGAAAAAACCGTTAATTTTGATCATTCTCTTTAACATATCAAATGATTTTCCATTGATGTTAAATTTTATGGACATGATTTATATGACGTTGGCTTTCAATCAAACAATTGATTTTGTTACACGGATATGCGGTAAAGAGTTATCAGAGTTGTCATGTTACTAAGTTTGACACATTGGTGTCATTTGATCCTGACTATATATATATATATATATATATATATATAAAATTTCTTTATAAACCTCTCTGCCTTTTTAGTAATCCGTGGTGAAGACCCTAAAATACCCTTATATTTCGCAAGTGTATCTCCGAAGACATTTTTTTTTTTGGAAAAAAGGGTTATTTCGGAAGTGCATATCTAAAGACATTTTTGTTTAGAAAAAATGTGAATTCGGAGATGCACTTCCGAAGACACATTTTTTTGGGAAAGGGGTGTCTTGAGAGATGCATATCCGAAATATTCCAATTTTTGATCTTGAGATTTTTCGGAAATGCATATCCGAAAGAACTCAATACTTATTAAAAAATTAAAATCAAGGTAGATCAATACAATTAATAGTATATATAATTGTATTAATTAAAATATATTATTAAATATATATCATTATAATCAAGATATAATAATAATATTAACTTAATAAATATTTAAATAAACACTTTATTTTTATATATAAATTTAATAATAATAATAATAATAAAGATATTTATTTACTATTTATTTATTATTTTTTATGATACATAAAAAAATCATTTCATAAACTAATTTTCAAAAACAATTTTATAATTAAAAAAATTCATTTTATAAACAATTTTAAAGTTAAAAATTATTTTATATATAAATTATTTTTTATTATAATTAGTTATTAAAATAATTTTTATATTTGTAATTTTTCTTTATTATTTTGAAAAATTATGTAATTCGAAATTTATATTAAAATATGAATAACGTAGTTAATAATTTTTTTCTTACTTGATCTCTTTTATTTTAAATTTTTGTTGAATAATTATTAATGTATTTATTTTTTATATATTCATAGTTCTCGTATATTAGTTATAATTTTAGTAATTATTAATATGATATTTATCAAATAATAAAGAAATTTTTTTATGAGTTTTATTTTTTAATTTATAATTGAAATTAGAATAGAAATATGAACAATATAATTATCATTATTATTATTATTATTATTCATAACTTATAAATTATATCAATTTTAAGATATCTGAATTAATCAATATCTTAAATTTTTCAATTTTTAGGATTTTTTCTGATATACATATCCGAAAAAACCTCTGACAATTTTTTGGAGTTTTTTCGAATATGCATATCTGAATTAACCAAAATCCCAATTTTTTGGGTGTTTTCGGAGATGCATCTCCGAATTAACCAAAATCTCAATTTTTTTTGTGTTTTCGGAGATGCATCTCTGAAGGGTATTTTTGGGTTTTTAGCTAGGTTTTCACCCAATGGGGGTCTATAAATTTTTTTCTATATATATATGTTAATATATCAAATTATTTCGATTGATGTTAAATTTTATGGACATAATCTGTATGCTGTTAGCTTTCAATCTAACAGTTGATTTTGTTATACGGATATACGGTAAAGAGTTATCAAATATGCCATGTTACTAAGTTTAACACATTGATGTCATTGATGGTGGAGATGGACTCTTAGCCTTTAATCATTTCCACTATCACGCCATGAGAAATGGAAGAGCACCCGAAAAACAGCTGGTGGAGAGTTCCCATCAGAGGGTACACATGTAGCTGCCAAGAAGATTGTAAGTAGATTATTTTTTCAAGAATATTAGTTTTAGGTTAATTTACTTTGGTAATGAAATTTTTATTTATGTTGTAGGATTTATTGGTTGAAATGGCTAGTAAAGGTTCCTTTGTTCAATAAGTACGACATGATATATTAGTAGAAACAATTGGAACAAAGGAGCATGGTGGGTGTGTTCGTGGTGGTTAACACGACATCTACCTAAGAGTATGTTTAGGATCATCAACAAAGAGTGTATAATTGCACAAGAAAGAGATGGACAAGATTGTTGATAAAAAGTTAGAATAACAATTAGTACATGAGTGAGAATCACAAAAGAAATAGATGGACGAGCTCAACAATAAGAAGTTAGAAAAAAATCAGCACAAGAGCGGAAATCATAGAAGAAAGAGTTGGACGAGCTCATGTGGTATGTATAAGTTTTGTTTTGTTATTTGTATACTTAAAATTATGTTTTGTATGTTGCATTTATTTATGGTCTTATAACATTATGTGTTGTTGTTATTTTTATGATGTGGAAATTGACAGCGATGTGTGTAATTGTCCAACAGAATACAAATCTAGTAGAGTTGCCTAAAAAAGTTATTTTGGTTGGTGTGAGTACAAAAGAAAGTTGTTCAACCACCCAGACCCAAAATGAGACGCTAGTTCTTCATAAATATTTGGTAAAAAGATTGACATGAATTAGTGTTTTCTCTTATTTAGTATTCAATTTTTTATCCATTACATATTATTCTCGTGTTCATGTAGTGGTTATAGGCAATTGCTTATTATCAGTCATCGACAGAGTAATGTAATTGTGCTATGTTCCTTAGGAAAACAGACTGATTCAAGGATTAAACATATAGTTGCCACAAAAGTTTATATTTTATGTGACTTAGTAATATATATTTTATGCGACTTTGTAATTAGCGTGTAATGAAAAAATTGTTTTATTAACCCCTGGAGGATCCAATATGTTAAAAGGACTTAGAAAAAAACCAAATTATATAACCCTATTGTAAGTGTATTATTTGTGGCATTCATTTATGTTGTGAAAAACGATACCAATAACAAAGTATAATAGGGAATTAGGGAAGAGAATAAGAACACAAGAATTGGTTATAACTGCTATTCTTTCACTTTCTCTTAAAACAAGATTACAAGTTTACAAGAATAACAAATAACCTCTCTCACCCTAAATTAGGATTTGCAGCTTAGCAATGATGAGAGGCTAGTATGCTATTTATAATAAAACCTAACATACTAACTAATGGGCTTTTTCAGCAAGGCCCATTACACAAGCCAACTTAATAAACAAGCTAACTTAACAAATTAGGGTTTAAACACTAAAACCTAATTTAACATGCTAACAACCCTAGCATCTTCGACATTTGCATGCTAGACCCATCTTCGACTACAGCATGCACACTTCGACACCAGCATGTGAACAATCCTTCGACTTCATGCTTAACTCTGTCGAACTGTCGAACCAAGAAGCTACCCTTCGACAATACTAGAGTTCGATCCAATATCTCACAAATCTCCACCTTGGACCTAACTCTACAACGTCAAGGAACAAACTAGCTTTCTTCATGCAGCTTTATCAACTGCATACAGTGGAAAAACTTGCAACTCGGCAATGTCTTGGTGATCATATCAGCAGCATTGTCTTCAGTCGAAACCTTCAGCACTTGGACTTCTCCACGCTCGATTACTCCTCTGACGAAATGCAGCCTCACATCAATGTGCTTAGTTCGCTCATGATAGGCTGAATTCTTCGACAGGTGTATTGCACTTTGACTATCACATTTAACAGTGATACCTCGACCTTGAAGTTTCAGCTCCTTCGCAAAACCTTCAAGCCACAATGCTTCTTTCACAGCTTCAGTTAGGGCAATATACTCCGCTTCAGTGGTTGATAGAGCAACAACCTTCTGAAGTGTTGCTTTCCAACTAATTGCAGTGCCAAACATAGTGAAAACATATCCAGAAATAGATTTTCTGGAATCCATACAACCTGCATAATCAGAGTCGACATATCCTTCTATTACTGCTTTACTATCTTCACCCAAGGCTCCACCATAAATTAGGACTCTATTCAGAGACCCATTTATGTACCTTAAAATCCACTTCAATGCTTGCCAGTGAGCCTTTCCAGGATTCGCCATGTACCTGCTTACAAGACTGACTGCGTAAGCTATGTCGGGTCTAGTACAGACCATAGCATACATCAAAGAGCCGACTATATTAGCATATGGGATGCTATTCATATAGACTCTTTCGACATCAGTACTGGGACACTGATCAATACTCAGCTTGAATTGAGGGTTTGTTGGAGTCACAACTGGCTTCGAATTCGACATACCAAACTTTTCAAGAATCTTCCGTAGATATGCCTCTTGAGATAAGCATATCTTCGACTTCTTTCTATTTCTCCGAATGTCAATTCCAAGAATCCTGGAAGCAGCTCCCAGATCCTTCATATCGAACTCCTTATTGAGTTCAGCCTTCACCCTCATCACATCTTCAACACTGTTGCTTGCTATGAGAATATCATCCACATAAAGCAACAAAATAACAAATGAATTACCAGGTCGAAATCTGAAGTAAACGCAGTGGTCGAACTGACTTCTAATGAAACTTATACGTGCCATGAACTTGTCGAATCTCTTATTCCACTGTCGAGGAGATTGTTTCAGCCCATACAAAGATCTCTTTAACTTGCACACATAATTTTCCTTCCCCTTTTCGACATACCCTTCAGGTTGCCTCATCAGGATCGTTTCATCTAGATCACCATACAAGAACGCAGTCTTCACATCCATCTGTTCCAGTTCAAGATCGAACTGTGCCACCATGGCAAGCAACATTCGAATGGACCTATGCTTCACAACAGGAGAAAACACATCATTGAAGTCGACACCTTCTTTCTGAGTGAAACCCCTTGCAACTAACCTTGCCTTGTATCTTTTCGACGTCACTCCTTCAATTCCTTCCTTAACTTTGAAAATCCATTTACAGCTGACTAACCTTGCCCCATCAGGTTTCTTGATCAGTTCCCAAGTATGATTATCATGAAGAGATTTCATCTCATCATCCATGGCCTTCAGCCATTCAGTCTTATTTCGACTCCTCATAACTTCCTTATAGTCTCTAGGTTCTTCGTCTAGAACCTCACTTGCAGAGATTAAGGCATAAGCTATAAGATCTGCATATCCAAGTCTTTGAGGTGGCTTGATGACTCTTCTCGACCTATCTCTCGACAATAGGTAGTCATCGTCAGTTTCCTCAACTTCAGCATCTTCTGGTTCTTCTTCGACTTCATCTGGGATATGCAATTCAGCATCAACATGCTCCACCTCAACAGGAATCTCTACCTGTTCCAGCTCTTCGTCAGATGTTTCTGTACTTCGACCAACATCATCAATTTTCTTAAAAGCCATTTCAGCTTCATTGAAAACTACATCTCGACTGGTGATACACCTCCTGTGACCTGGCTCTAGGCACCATAGCCTATAAGCTTTGACTCCTTCAGGGTATCCCATGAACATGCATTTCAGAGCTCTAGGTTCGACCTTGTCTTGCCTAATGTGAGCATAGGCTACGCAGCCAAATACTCTCAGTTTGTCGAGATCTGGTGGATGTCCCGACCAAACTTCTTCAGGTGTCTTCATATCTAACGCTGTCGAAGGACATCTGTTTATCAGATATGTTGCTGTCGAAACAGCCTCAGCCCAGAACACCTTTGTTAACCCCGCACTAGTCAACATGCATCTGACTCTCTCCAAAATAGTTCGATTAAACCTTTCAGCCAAACCATTTTGCTGTGGAGTACCTGCAGTAGTTCTATGCCTTGCAATACCAGAGGCAGCACAAAAACTGTCGAATGCCTCATTGCAAAATTCAAGGCCATTGTTGGTTCTCAACCTCTTGACCTTTCTGCCAGTCTGATTTTCAACCAGAGTCTTCCAACTTTTGAAATTCTCAAAAGTTTCATCCTTAGTCTTCTGGATGAATACCCATAATTTTCTGGAATAATCATCTACTATGGATAGAAAATACCTTGCTCCTGAATGTGATGGACACCTTGCAGGCCCCCAAAGATCAGCATGGATGTAATCAAGGGATCCATGTGTTCTTTGTTTGCCTTTGTTGAACTTCACTCTGCAAGATTTTCCAAGTACACAGGGTTCACAAAACTTCAGCTTTTCGACTTTGTCTCCACCAAGCAGATTTTGTTTCCCTAATTCGACCAGACCCCTTTCACTGACATGGCCCAATCTCATGTGCCAGATTTCTGTTTTCGACAAAGGTTTCGTGGATGCAGCATTTGTCGAACCACTTACAACTTCAGCCTCAAGGGTATACAAGCCTTGTTTCTTCACGCCTCTCAAGACTTCCTTCGAACCCTTCATGACTCTTAGGATACTTTTCTCTCCTTGGAAAACATATCCTTTCTTGTCGAATTCACCAAGAGAAAGCAGATTTCTCTTCAAATCAGGAACATACCTGACTTCAGTCAACAACCTTATTGACTCATCATGGAGCTTGAATCTCACAGATCCAACACCTGCAATCTTGCAAGCCTTGTTGTTTCCCAGCAATACTGATCCACCATCTTGATCACATAATTCCTCGAACAAGTCTTTGTTTGGAGTCATGTGCCAAGTGCAACCTGAATCCATAATCCACTCCTTCTTAGAGTCACTGCTTGAAACCACAAGAACATCAGATGATTCGAAATCATCTTGAACAATGGCAGCGTTGCCATTATCCTTACCTCCATGATATTTCAAGCGTTCAGGGCACACCTTTCTTGTGTGACCCTCCTTCTTACAATGGTAGCATCGAATGCCAGATGCTTCGCCACTGTAAGTCTTCGACTGACTTTTGCCTTTCTTCTTGTCGAACTTACCATCCTTTCGTAAGAGTTTTCCTTTAACGGCCAAACCTTCGCCAACAGTCGAAGGTTTATGCTCCTTTCGTTCATTCAAGTCCTTAGAGTACAAGGCTGATTGAACTTCTTCAAACGTCAGGGACTCCCTTCCATACAAGAGAGTTTCTTTGAAGTGAGCATGTGATCGAGGCAAAGAACACAATAGTAACAGCGCTTGATCTTCATCATCGATCTTCACATCAATATTTTCAAGATCAAGAATCAGCTTGTTGAACATATCCAACTGCTCAGCCAATACTTTGTCTTCAATCATCTTGAATGAATACAAAGCTTGCTTCAGGTAGAGTCGATTTACCAGCGTTTTGGTCATATACAAACTTTCAAGTTTCACCCATAACCCTGATGCCGTCGTCTCCTTTGATACCTGCCGGAGAACCTTATCACCAAGGCTCAACAAAATTGCGCTGTGTGCTTTCTCGATCATATTCGTCTTCTCCGCTGCCGTCAATTCTGCATTCATGGCTGCCTCTCCCTTCAACGCTTCCAAACAACCCTGCTGAACCAGTAGGGCTTTCATCTTCAAGCGCCACAGACCGAAATCATTCACTCCGGTGAACTTTTCAATCTCATACTTTGTTGAAGGCATCTTCTCCACGCTCACCGCACCAATTTGTTGTGAAAAACGATACCAATAACAAAGTATAATAGGGAATTAGGGAAGAGAATAAGAACACAAGAATTGGTTATAACTGCTATTCTTTCACTTTCTCTTAAAACAAGATTACAAGTTTACAAGAATAACAAATAACCTCTCTCACCCTAAATTAGTATTTGCATCTTAGCAATGATGAGAGACTAGTATGCTATTTATAATAAAACCTAACATACTAACTAATGGGCTTTTTCAGCAAGGCCCATTACACAAGCCAACTTAATAAACAAGCTAACTTAACAAATTAGGGTTTAAACACTAAAACCTAATTTAACATGCTAACAACCCTAGCATCTTCGACATTTGCATGCTAGACCCATCTTCGACTACAGCATGCACACTTCGACACCAGCATGTGAACAATCCTTCGACTTCATGCTTAACTCTGTCGAACTGTCGAACCAAGAAGCTACCCTTCGACAATACTAGAGTTCGATCCAATATCTCACAATTTATCTATAATTTTGTTTTTTGTCGATATTATTACTTACTATATAAACTTTATTTGTGGACGTCAAAATAGCCAAGAGGATAAGAATGTAATTTATGTCTCGAAACACATGATAAACACTGCTTTACAGTAATCGTTAATTCTTGGGAATACACAGTGTGTGTGTGTGTATATATATATATATATATATATATATATATATATATATATATATATATATATATATATATATATATATTATTTAAAATTACATATTAATTATTTTTACAGCATAACAATTTGTGATTATTTATGATTAAGTCTTTTTACATCTTGTTAAATTTATAGATGTTTAACGACGAGACACCATTCATAAAGAAGACTTAAAAGACGTTCGTTCACGTTGGACATCTTGCTTCCATGAAATTCATAAGTCAAGTTGACATTGATTTTTTAATATGTATGAAATATTGATTTTGATGTAAATAATGTAAAGTTTTGTTTCACATTTTGGTACCAGATGTATGCCATTTTGGTGTCATTCTATTCTGGTAAAAACTTGATATACAAAATACTGGTTATAATGAAATAATTATATGTAAAAAAAATTAAAAAATATATTTTATAAAAATAATGGAATCCCCCACAATTTATGTTAGGAGGGGTTAATTAGATTATAAGGAATTTTGAAATTTTCTTGGTTTATGATAGTTAGATATGATGTTCTTTATTTTTCAGAATGGATGTAAAGTATAAAGTGCTAAAAAATAAATGCAGAAAGTAAATGACACCGAGATGTAAACTAGTTCCTCTTTTTAAACAAGGGTACATCTAGTCCCCTCACACATTGTAAGAGATTTCACTATATTAGAACTCTTACGCTTGATCCAATCAGATCATCTTAAATATCTAACATAAACACAAAGAGACACCACCTTTTGATTTTACAACCTACAAGAGAAAGTACACCACTTTCAATTGTATACAATGAATACTTAAACAAAGTGACAACAAACTCGGATTTTGAATAGAGATGAAGAGTAAAACTTTTATCAATTCACAATGTATATTACAGAAGTGCTCAGAACTTTGTCGAAGAGACTTTTAATGATGCAATGAAAGTGTATTAAAAAAGTTTCTCAAAAAGCTTATGACTCAAGGCACTAAATTAAAAATGAGAGAGTTTTTGAATTTGAATTGTAATGAAAGAGTTATCTTTTGAAAATATGAATTTCTAGGTATTTATACATGAATCACACCTTTTGGAATGAGTATAATCATGGATGAAGTTAAGGCCTGACGAGGGTGGGCCATTGCCCAGACTATGTTTTTATAAGATAATATATAGCAATTGAAGTTTTGTATTGTAGCTATTGTATTTTAACATATTGATAGTTTTTATATTTTATTTTATAATATAGTTCTGCTACCAATCTTATCTTATTTTACTAATTTTAAAATCAGTAAAAAGAAGGACTAGAATTTATGGATATAATAGAACATATATTGAAAATTCAAAACCACCTCCCACTATTAATTCAATATATATTTATAATTTTCAATATATACATTTTGATGTTATTTTATTTTTGTTTTACGTAAGTGATTATTATTTTTTTTTTTTAAATTTAACTATGATTCATCGTATGGATAACTATTTGAATTTAAAGATTTAATTAGGTAATTTTTTAAAATTATGGCAATTTACAATAATTATTTTATTATTATCAATTTATTAGTGAAAAAATAGGGCACTAATTTGGGCATTTTTATTAAATAAAAAATTTTAAAAAATTTTAAATAGAATAAGAATTACAAAACTCTCACTACCAATTTTATTTTAATTTAAAAAATCACTAAAATGTAAGACTGCAATTTATGCACATGACACATTCAAAACCACCTTCTATTGTTAATTTAAAACATAATTAGAAAAAATATTTAGAAGTTTGTCCGCATGGATGAATTCTACTAAATTATTTTTGATAATTATTAATAAGTGTTATAATTTAAATAAATAATTTAAAATATATATGATACTGACTTTTTTGATGATGACCGTGGAATAATAAAGGATTAACTTAAAATTTTGAACTAGACTGTTCCATTGCTCTGCTAGGGTTTGATGCCAAAAGCAAAAAGGGGCGTTGGCCGGCCAAAGGCGGAGGCGCAGCCGGTAGCAGCGGAACACACAATCGTCACACACGCGAGGATAGAGACTACGATACCGATTACACCTTCTCCTGAACCTAAATCGAACCAGCTGGAGGATGAACGAACTGCAACGCCAATCGAGAAGGAGGCGACTCCCCCTCCACTCTAACCTTGGGTTGAGATCATCCAAGGTAACAGAGATTTGTCGAGAGGAATGGCGGTTGATTTTATTGCTCCAAATGTGATTGATGGAGATATTGAGATAAGCATTGATGACACGGATGTAGCACAGGAGCTGGAGTTCTGGGAAAATGCTATGATTCTCTTTGCTTTAGGAGGAAATCTCACGATGAATGCAGTGAAGAAGTTCATGGAAAGCTCATGGAACTTTGTTGTGTTACCAAATCTGTACTACAATGAAGCTGGTTACTTCATTGTGCGTTTCAGGAGCTATGAAGACATGGAGAAAATCATGGCTCAGGGACCATATTTCATATTTGGGAAACCTATCTTTTTGAAACCATGGTCGCCTGACTTTGAAATTACGGAGGATGTTCTACGAGTGCTGCCCATATGGATCACGCTCCCTAATCTCCCTCTTCACCTATGGGGAAAGAGTAGCATCTCGAAGATCTCTAGTGTTGTTGGCAAGCCTATCACCACCGATGAATGCACGGCTAAAAAGTTGAGGATCTCCTATGCTAGGGTGCTGGTGGAAGTGGATATCACACAAAAGCCTAGGGATACCATTTGTATTAAGGATCATGTGGGGAAGAAATTTGAACAAAAAATTGAGTACGAATGGAGACCAAGTTATTGTCACTCATGTTTGCGAGTTGGACACGATTGCTCCCAACAGAAGACCAAACAGGCCCCTAAAGTGTGGAAAATGAAAGAGAAGGCTGAAGAATTGAAGCAAGGGGAGATTGTGGAAACTCATAACACAACTGCAGGACCAAGCCATACGAAAATAGGGGTGTTAGAGGAACACAAGGAAGCATCTACTGATGAGAACTGGACAATGGTTACCAAGAAGGGCAAAACAATTATGGCAACACCTAAGAATGACAATCCTGTGCTATTTACAAACCCGTTTACCCACCTTAGGATTGGAGATGGTCCTATAGGAGGGCATAGCCCTGATAAATGATCTGTACCTGGAATGTTAGGGGTATAAATAAAGAGGCAAGGCATCGTGAGGTTAACTCCTACCTCAATAAATTCAATGTTCCGATTGTGGCCTTGTTGGAGACTCGTGTGAAACAACATAATGGTGACAGAATAAGGAGGAAATTTGGGAATAAATGGATGTTTGCTGATAACTATGATCACCATGAGAATGGTAGAATATGGCTGATGTGGAACTTCCAGGAGATTGAACTCAGAATAGTGTAGTTGGGTGAGCAATATATCCATGCTGAGGTGAGTGATCTGAACCATAACTCTCTTTATTGCCTTACTGTGGTCTATGCATTTAACCAACTTGAGAAAAGGAAAATACTGTGGAATGTTATGGAATCTCTGGGAACTAATATTAATCACCCATGGATTGCTATGGGAGATTACAATAATGTGATCACTATTAAAGATAGGGTTGGAGGCAACAATGTGACTGAAAGAGAATATAGGGACTTAAGCCACATGATGCACACTTATGGACTATATGAAGCTGAAACTAGAGGGGGACATTTTACTTGGTCTAATAATCACACAACTGATGTCATATACTCTAGAATTGACCACATGCTTGGAAATTTAGCTTGGTCCCAAAGGTACTCTGAGGCTATAGTGGAGGTTTTAGCTCCTAGCATCTCTGACCATGCTCCCATAAGGGTCAGGGCTGAGCAGCAGGCACAACCAAGGAGGGTTATGTTTAAGTTCCTCAACTGCATCACACAGGACCCTTCTTACACACAAGTTGTCAAGGAAAGTTGGAAAAATCATGTCCCTGGTACTGCTATGCATAGACTATGGAGCAAGCTGAGAAGATTGCAACAATCTCTTAAACCCCTTATTAAGAAGAACACAAAGATACATAGACAAATTCACCAGGCAAGACAGGAGCTGAGTATAGCCCAAGAGCAACACACTAATGCTTTGTTTGATGTGCAGATTAGAGAACAAATCAAGACTTGTCAGGATAGGATCATTCAATTACATCAGCAGGAGGAGAAGATCCTTATGCAAAAGTCTAAGGTCACTTGGCTCCAATTGGGCGACTCTAATAATGCTTACTTCAATGCATTGGTGAAGGAGAAAAATAGATAAACAGGCCTTCATATACTCACTGCTTTGAATGGAAGAAGACTCTCTACTAGAGAAAGTATTGAAGAGGAAATTCTGGAGTTTTACACTAATCTAGTAGGGACTAAAGCCTCTGAACTCAAAGCTATTGACATCCCTGCTATCAGGGGTGGAAAAATGTTGACTAGATATAATGCTCACCTCCTTATTAAACCTGTGCATGAAGATGAAATCTGGAAAGCCATTCAGAGCTTAGGTGATACTAAGGCACCAGGTATTGATGGCTTCACAGCTCATTTCTTTAAAAAGTCCTGGAAGATAATCAGAGTGGATGTCATAGAGGCTGTGCAGGAGTTCTTTAGGACTAGCAAGATGCACAAGGCAGTGAACTGCTATCTTATTACTCTTATACCTAAGTCACCTGAAGCAAGAACTATGAAAGATATGAGGCCCATTTCCTGTTGTACCATAATTTACAAAGTTATTTCTAAGATCCTCACTGCTAGGCTGGGCATGATTATTGATACTGTGGTAGATGACAGCCAGTCAGCATTCATCCCTGGCAAAGTTATCCATGACAATATCATGCTGGCACAGGAGTTGGTTAGAGGGTACAATAGGAAAAATTTGTCTCCAAGGTGTATGATCGAGATATACATTCAGAAGGCATATGACACTGTGGCCTGGGATGCTCTGCAGCATATCATGATTGAGCTTGGCTTCCCCCACCTTTTTGTTAACTGGATCATGGCATATGTTAGAAATGTGTCTTACAGGTTTTCACTCAATGGCAGTCCAACTGGAATATTACAAGCCAAGAGGGAACTGAGGCAAGGAGATCCCATATCTCCCCTTCTTTTTGTGCTTGTTATGGAATATCTCCACAGAGTTCTACAGACCCTGGTTCATAACTCTACCTTCAAATTCCATCCTAATTGTGACAAACTCAGAATTACTAATCTTTGCTTTGCAGATGATTTGCTACTGTTTGTGAAGGGTGATCTTACATCTGTTAAGCTGCTGATGAGTAAGTTCAGGGAGTTTTTTGCTGCCACAGGATTGCTTGCTAGTCCATCCAAAAGCAAAGTTTATTTTGGGGGAGGTAACATAGAGGAACAAAACTTGATTCAACAGGAAACTGGATTTGTAGTTGGTCACATGCCTTTTAAGTATTTAGGTGTGCCACTTGATAGTAAGAAGCTGACTATTAACAGGTGCCAGCCATTGATTGATAAGATGGTGAGAAGAATAAATCATTGGAGCACCAAACTCCTTTCCTATGCAGGTAAACTCCAACTAATTAGGAGTGTCATGTTTGCAATTGCAAATTACTGGATTCAAATATTTCCACTCCCTAAAAAAGTCATTCACCACATTGAGGGTTTGTGCAGAAGTTTCTTGTGGACAGGCAAGGAAGCGATTTCTAGAAAGGCACTAGTGTCGTGGGAACACACTTGTGATCCCATATTTGCTGGAGGTATGAATCTTATTGACCTCTCTTTTTGGAATAGAGCCACAATGTGTAAAATGCTATGGAATATCTGTGGAAAGAAGGATGTGCTATGGATTAGGTGGGTACATCTGTTCTATATCAAGAATAGGGATGTGGATACATACCAACCCAATAGTAATTGCTCTTGTATATTAAAAGCTGTCTTCAAATATAGGGATTTGGCACTACATTCTATTGTGTGGACTGGTTTCAGAAGTGCAGGGGCTTTTGAGACTAGAAAGATGTATAATTGGCTCAGGGGGGATAAACCAAGGGTGAGTTGGAGAAACTTGGTTTATGTGAACAAAGCTAGACCTCGAGCTTTGTTTACTTTATGGCTGGCGTGTCAAAACCGGCTCCCAGCCAAGGAGAGACTTAATAAGATTGGTGTTACTACAGATGGGAAATGTGTGTTCTGTGGAGCTCTTGAGATTATTGCTCACTTGTTCTTCTTGTGCACAGAAACAAGGAGGGTGTGGCAACAAGTGCTAGGTTGGATGCGTATTATTAGGGACCCTGTTGACTGGCAAAATGAGTTATGCTGGATCTGCTCCCAGGTTAAAGGCAAGAGCAACAAAGCTAGAGTGCTTAAGATCACAATCACGGAAACTATATATCATGTTTGGCAGCAAAGGAATCGCAAAATCTTCCAATAAGCCCGCGTGGATGGTTTGTGCAGTGATAGCATTATTGAGATAACCAAGACTAGAGTTGAATGTGATAGAAAATTACATGAGTATTGTAATGGATTGTAGCCTGTAGGGTGAACTGCCACTTAGTCATTCAGTTGCCTGGATCATTTGATCGGCTCTGATTGTAAATGTTTTTTGGAATGAATAAATTCTTTTCTTTGCTCCAAAAAAAAACTTAAAGTTTATGTTCTTCAAGTAAAAAGAAATGCTTCATTTTTCACGTGTGAAGATATTCAAAGTTTGACTATGAAGATGGTTCAAACTAAGAAATATTTGGTATTTTCATCGGTTTACAAATTTATTGAGTTAACATTGATACTGCCGGTGTTGACAGCATCTGTTGAAAAGTTTCAAAAAAGACTTTGTCTCGTGATTTTATATCTTTTATTTCAAACTATATTTTTTTTTGACAAAATGAAAAGTTTATTTTTATTTTGCTCAGGATTTATAATTTTTCTGACTTCGCCATGTTGCTACCGCGAAAACTAACAGAGTCGCCACTAACATATTTATCCTGAAAAGGAAGGGAATGCCAGCAAACCACAAAACAAAACAACGGTCTCACAACCAGAGAAAAAAGGGTAAGGGAGTCGGTTACGCGAGGGGAAGGTGTTAGCACCCCTCGCGCCCATCGTACTCGATGGTATCCACGCCTGTGTCTAAAACTATGGGTGTGTAAGCAAACTGCGCTAACCTGGACTAAAATGAATGCAGAATGTAGGGAAAAGAAAGAGTTATGCTCGCACGGGCCCTACCCCGCTGCCTACGTATCTGTTTTGCAGAATCAGAGCTACCGTAGCTTGGCTAACTAATTTCTGTTTGTTTTGTGTTTTTTAGGTGAACGAGTTACATTCACACTCCGTTGCTCGACCTTTGGAGACTTATGCTTGGGAATGGAGCGGAAATAACAAGCTCTTAAGAAAAGAAAATCAAAGAGTGTGGTTTGTGTTTTAAAGAATGCATGAGGAAAACCTAAGCTAAGGGGGAAAGCTTGCTACCTAATGTTATCATACAAAGGGTACAATTCTAAACTAAACTAACAACCTACGGGGAAAAGGCGAAACAACACACAAGAATATCACACAAACGAGCTCCGCTCGTAAAGCAAACAAACCAACGGCACTGGCCGAATGGTAGAAAGGCGGTCCTGCCATAGCCAAGGGGAGCAGCTCAACCCAAGTCAACCAAGCATTAGACCTCGCGAAAATGATCGGGCCATAGACAAGAGGAGCGAATCCCTCTCAGCAACCAAGCCGTCACGGATCTGAAAGGAAAACGGTGCGCGCGTACACTGAGCATCAACGTCGAGCGACGCGAGCTATAGGAAATGCGGGGGTCCGGCTGCATGAACCCTTTTCTTGACATACTCAATAATAAGATCTTGTGCAGGTTCGGAAGCGAGCAACGCGTAGCGTGCGCACCGAACGAACTCGATGAGACTAGGCGGGGGTTGATTGCAAACCCTTTCCGCGTGCCTTCCATGAGGACTTAACGGAGTGCCATATAGGACTTACTACACCGTGACTCCCTGCCGCAAAGCACAAATATAAACACACCAACAAAAACAGAGCCTCTTTCGAGGACTTGGCCAGATGCATGCCTAGGTCCTACTTCTCATGTTAAAGGATGATGTGAGAAAGCGATAAAGTGCGAGAAAAAATAAAATGAAACGGAATCAATACCAAACGGATGATGATCCGTAAACTAAAGCGGAGAGAGCGGGTAAACTAAGATCCCGCGAGCGAGCTAGAAAGGCAAAAGCAAATAGTCAGCACACCGATTAGCCATGAAAGCACACAAAGGTCGACATGTGCGTCGAGCATAATCACAATACACCTGCAAGAGGAACAAGCAAACCAAACAAGCAGATATAAAGTAATAGAGACGTGTCTCCCAGAATGAGAATACGATCGGTGAGCGTCCAAAAGCCTTGCACACTAGCACACAAGTTAGAGATAACAAACATCGCAATCGGAATTGCGTTATTGCTATGAACCAAAAGAAACGGGCGAGTAATGTAAACATGAAATGGACGATAAAAAATCAAAGAGAAATCACACATGAATCATTTACACATTAATGAAAACCAAGCATCTAGCTTGATAGTACATCTCATAAGCTTTCCGACAATATAAAGAACATGCAAATCGGAGTTACGAGTAAAAAGTTACGGAAGATTGAAATTAGGAAAGAAAAGGAAGAAAGGCAACTAAGGGAACCGGTTCCCCTATATGAGAACCCGGGTTCCAGCATACAATCACACACAGGAACCGGTTCCCCCAGACTGGGAACCGGGTTCCAGGGCATTCTGCCCAAGTCACGAACCAAACAAAACACAGCAGGAACCGGTTCCCCCAAACTGGGAACCGGGTTCCAGACACCTCTGTCAGCCTCCAAAACGCAAACAAACCATCAGGAACCGGTTCCCCCAGACTGGGAACCGGGTTCCAGGGCATTCTGCCCAAGTCACGAACCAAACAAAACACAGCAGGAACCGGTTCCCCCAAACTGGGAACCGGGTTCCAGACACCCCTGCCAGCTTCCAAACACACATCAAACTACCAGGAACCGGTTCCTCCAGACTGGGAACCGGGTTCCTGGGCACGCTGCCAAGTCCAAAATTGCCTTAGATTGAGTAGGAACCGGTTCCTCCATCCAGGGAACCGGGTTCCACTGTATGAAAACCAATTTTTATCATTCTTGAAAGCTTGGGAGCCATTCCCACTCAATCTAAACCAAAGCCAAATCCAATATACCAGGAAAATCCATCAAGATTGTATGCAATGCATAGTAAAACGCATGTTGAAACAAGGCACAAATGTAAGGCAATTAGCAATAGTAAGCATATAGGAATATCCAAGGCAAATATCGACACAAAGCGTGTTACAAGCGACAAGTAGACAAGCCAACAAATACTAAGCACCAAATCATCAAAGCCAAGCATGTATCCATTCCGCAATTAAACACCATGCAACATCCTATGGAATGAGAGCCATGAGTTCACCAATCAAATGAACCTAATGCCAACGATTATGCTAAGTGCGACGCGTCAATCACGTTCAACATTCAAACATCACCACCAATGATCACATTAATGCAACAAAGGCCATAAGAATTAACACATGCACAAGTTATCACGTTATATAACAAGCTTAAATCATGACCTAGACATTTAATAAGGCAATTATCAAGCAAAAAGTTGTCACATGCATTTATACAAACACTTTGAGTGCGTCGCAAGTAACATACATGAACATTAACAATTATGCACACAAAATTACCAACAATTCATGGATCAAAGGCTATAACGTCACAACTCATCAACAACGATCATTAATCACATGCAACAATTATTAGATCTCATCAAATCACTATCAATTCTATCGATCCACATGCAAATTCATCGATCAATCATCATCAACCAACATTAATCAACAACATAACATGAATCTAGATTCGAATTCACATAATGATAAAAAATTAAGCACTTAATTCAAGATCCGAAAGCTTACCGGATGGAGATCTAAATCGACGCGCGAACACGAACACGACATGTATGCGAACACAAAAGCGAAGTCGAAAATCAAATCCTACGGGGAGAGGAGAGTGGCGCGCAAGATCAAGGAGAGGGAGAGGAAGTTCGAACTTGAAACCTTGATCTTCAATCCATGTTGTTCTTGATTCTTGAAGAAAATTGATGAATATTGATGAAAGTTTTATAGAATTTGTGGTTTTGATCCAAGAGAATTGAGAGAGAATTGAGAGAAAGTGTTTTTGATATTTTTGGGTGAAATTGAAGTTATGAGAGTCTCCTCCTCATTTGTGAAGAGCAAAATGTTTATATATTGTCAACGCGAAATGTCCAAATTGCCCTTGGTGCGTCTTATTTTGGCTCGTTTTCAAGGAAGCTCGGTTCGGCTCTAAATTCCGGAATGAAACCAATGCCATTGTGAATATGACCAAATTCTTGACTCATCGCCGCGAGAATCGTCTCAATCCGATAAGCGATGAAGAAATTACGCGTGTTTGAATGACGAGAAACGTCGGTTCATTTGGTGCGACTGTGCAGAATTTTGTGCGCACCGCTCAAAGAAATCGATAAAACTCCATCTTCGGCTCGAAATCTGAACAAGCATATGTGACGAAGAATCTAAGCTAACGAAATTTCTGAGAGAATGCCGCCAGAATGGACTTCATACGACAAAAATCGAAGAAGTTATGAATTTCGAACTCGGCGCGACACACTCGAAAACACACTTTTTACCGAAACAACGCGGCGATCCTTAAAATGCTTGGAGTTTTCAGTGCATAATCGGAATTCGGTACGAACATATGAAATCTTGATAATGATGGTACGGAGCTCCAGTTAAATTTTCAAGCGAATCAGCCGAGCGGATTGTGAGATATGAATTTTCCGAGGCTCGAAACCCTACATTCAGCATCGTTTTTCACTGCGAAACCTCAAGTAATTTGCAAATCTGGCAACCTTCCTCAAAGAATTGGCTTTCGAGCCGAACACAAAAGTTGTAGATATCATCGAAACGGTCGAGGCAACGCGGGAACTTAGCTCATATCACCTTCCAAATAAGACTTGTGAATTTTCTCATATTTCCACTGTTTAAACCATTCTTCACACCTTATCTTCTTAAACTCATGAAAACTCTTTATTATTTTTCTCCAATTTTTGAATGACGAAATAAACGTCATTATTAACTTATAGCTCAAATAAAGAGGGCAAATTTTGGGGTGCAACACGCCACTGAGTATAATATCATGAATCAATGCCATGATAGATGCAATTTAAAATGCGTTCGAATCAGATTTTTGTGTGAAAAGTGTCACTGCTTCAGTGGTAACCGGTTAACACGTTATCGTAAACGGTTACAACTGAAGCAAACAAAGACTTTTCAAAATTTTTGGAGGAGTAACCAGTTACACCTAGGGGTGTTCGCAGTGTGATTTGGGCGGTTTTCACGTTAAAAATCATCTGAACCGCAAGAGAGAGAAATGTGTTGTTCAGTTTGGTTCGGTTGACTTTCAAAAATAAAACCGAACCAAACCAAACCAAACTAGGGCGATTTGGATTGGTTCGGTTGGTTCATTTTTTTTCAAAATATTTATTGAGTCATACATACACATATAGAGTAAAATATAATTTTGTGTGTAATCGTTCATACATTATCATAAAAAAGTTTATAATTGTCAAAATAAATTTATGATTTGATACACAAAATGCGTCTTACAATTTTATCTTAGATCTAAAAAATGGTATACATGAAATTGCACTCGTTAATAAGTATTATACAAAAAATACAATAAAATATATATTTTCAATTAGTATTATAAATGAATAATATTTTGTTTTTTGATGATACATAAATTAAAATAAATATCATACAAAGAATATGATAAAATATACACATAATACTAGTTGATATCTCTGAAAAAATTAAAGAAATATGTATTAGTTAGTAAGATTTTGTAACATAATGCGGTTTAGTTTGGTTTAGTTCGGTTTGCAAAATATAAACGGCAAACCGAACCGAACCGCACGGTTCTGTTAAAAAATGACCCAAACAAATCCGAATCAAATGTGTTTTTTGCGATTTCGGTTTGGTTCGGTTTTGCAGTTTTCTATTAGACCGGTTTGGTTTTGAATACCCCTAGTTACACCTGATACAATTTCTAAATATACTAATTTTTTTGTTCTGGTAACCAGTTACACCTTATGCAAATTGTGAAAATCAATTTTTAACGTATGAAAATCAAAACCATAAGTTTCCAAAAATGATTTAATGCATAGAGATAAAAGGTGCATGATTGTTCTGAGTACCATGGTAATTCACGAGGCTTAATTGTAACTTGTACCTTAATTAAGAGATCAATCCTTTAAGGTAGGGATGCCAATAGGTAGGGTCAGATGCGGGTTTCACACTACTCAAACCCGCATCCAAAATCATCACCCGAACCCAAACCCAAAGGCTATTCAGGTGGCAAAATAACACCTACACCCACACCCGTTGGGTTCGGGTTTTTTCACCCGAATCCGCAAAAAAACACATAAAATACAACAACAACATTGAAATTATCCATTGATTTTCCTACAACTTATATATATTTAGGGGCACTTATGTAATTTCAGGTCTAAGTGAGTGTGATTTTGGGTTCGGGTTTCACACTATCCCAACCCACACCCGAAATACCGGGTGGCACCCGAACCCAAACCCAGTCAACTTGGGTTTTCACCCGTTGACTCTTGTTCATGGTGTGGGTGGACCCCCGCGGGTTTGGGTCTGCCTGCCATCCCAACTTTAAGGTTCAATGATATCTTGACAATTGCTTGATCCAAGTTTTGTTACCATAGCTATCTTTGCACACAGAGCTTTTTCTCCTTCTTTGATAATGCACGTCGATCTTAATAAAAACACTTGTCTTCATGAACAGGGCCGACCCAATATATATTGAAGCTTAAGGCGGGTTTTAAATAAAATTTACAATAAAAGTTTAAAATTCTTTTTTTAACTTTTATAAATTCACATTATTTATTACATTCTTTTAATTGATTTTATTAAAAATTATGTCTTTCCTTATAGATAATAAAAAATAATCCATTCAATATTTATTTATATGAGTTTATAATACTACTAAAACTTATTAGTTTTAATATAATTATTATTATTATTATTATTATTATTATTATTATTATTATTATTATTATTATTATCATTGATATTTATTATTATTATTACTTTCTTTTTTTTAGAAAATAATATGTATTATTTATTTAAACCAAAAACAGTTTACACATGCCGATCCTAAGATCCAAGCCTCAAAGTAACTTATACACGACAAACATCATAAACAATTAACCTATAAAGCTACTTTATAAGTAAATTGTCGACATCTATATGAGCCTTAAGTTTCTTCTTGTTTTTCCCCCTAAGAATCACCACATGTTTGACACTCCCCACGATATCAGTGTTGGGATTGGTGCTGTTAAATACAGTGTCATTGCGCCATTTCTAGATTTGGTAAACAGTCTCAACAACAAGCATTTTCAATAAACACCGTTTCTATCCTTTTTGTGTAGTCTATGCTATGATCAATTCAAACTCTCTGTCCCAATCATGCCTACGAATTGGATAGTCAATCCAATTGAGAAGGGTGCTCCATATATGTTGTGTAAACCTGCAAGCAAAAAAAATATGATTCACAGTTTCAATATTATCACAAGCCATGCATTTTCCATCAGTGTGTATACCAATCTTCTCCAATCTGTCTTTTGTTGGGAGTCTTCCAAGGATAGTGAGCCAACGAGCAAATCGAGCACGGGGAAGAGCATGGTTTTGATCAAACAGTTTTCTCAAATTCATAATAGGCCTTTCCCCTCTGAACTAATTATACATTCTCCGCATGATAAATTTTTGTTCAGTTATACTATGCATCTAATAGTCACTCTGAATGATCCGATCTCTTACTTTGATAATGCCTTTGAGCATCCAGGAGCAAGACTGTGTAGGCTGCCACTGCATGATATCTGAGCCTTTCATATTATTATTATTACTTTTATTATTATTATTATTAATGAGGGTTTATGACATAATATGGTAAAATAAAAATAATTAAATATTTTTACAACTAAAAATATATTTATGTTATATAAAATAAACTATATACTAAATTTACAGATATTATTGTTGTTATAATAATTGATTTAAATAATAAAAATAATATGTGTAATAGTTGAAGTTTTTCAATTATTATTCATTGCATGATCTTTTATTGATGTCAATATCTCCTTAGCCAATAAACAATATACCGTAAACCTAGTATATAATATAACATTATCTAGTATAATAACCTAGTACTAATACTAATGTATATAAAGAAAAAATTGGAGGCCCAAGGCAGTGTGGCCTAGGTGGCCTATCCCTTGGGTTGGGCCTATTCATGAAAACATAAACTAATGTTGGAAAAGCTTGTCTTTATAGTTGAATCTCTCAACCATGGTGAAATATTATCCCTTCACACTTATTCCCTCATTTAAACATAACAATAGTAAGGAAAAGACCAATCTCAAAAATGACAAAATGATTTTGTTGAAATCTAAACCCATGACCAAGTCACTTTTCAACATAGTTGGTAGGCCTAACAATAGAAAAAAATGGTGCGCTATCCAGTTTTCTTTTCAATTAAGACATTAAGTTATATATACATATTTTACCACTATTACATTAAGATTAAAAAAATTAATACAATAAAGTATTATAACTAGACGTCTACCCGTGCGATGCACGAGAATGTTATGTTTAATTAATAACAAATGTAAAATCAAATTAAAAGAAGATTATAAATTTAATATAAATAAAAGAGAGCAACATAAATATAAAAATAGAATAAACTCGTGCGGTGCACGGGAATGATATGTTGAATTAATAACAAATGTAAAATTAGCTTAAAAGAAAATTATAAATTTAATATAAATAAAAGAGAGCAACATAAATATAAAAAAAGAATAAAAGTAATATGTCACACATGTTTGAGATTAGGGCAAAAAAATTGTAATAAATCCGTTCAGTTATTTTAAATTTTGAAATACTTCTTTGTAAATGACATTTAACGTGCTATTTGTATGTTGACCGTCATCCGTAGCTATCAATAACTTCAAACCGTTCCTTGAAGTAACTCTTGAAATGACAACATATAATTGTCCATGTGAGAAAACAGATTATGGAAGATAAACTCCAACATGCTTCGAAGATTGTCTTTGACTTTTATTAATAGTCATTGCAAATTAAATGAGCAAAGGGAATTGTCTCCGTTGAAATTTAAAAGGATTTCTTGAATTAGAAGGTGTCAATGACAACCTAGGTATATACACCTTATTACCAATATTTCTTCCAGACCAATAATTTGTGTCGCTGACTGAGTGAGAGAAACTTTTGTATCGTCCAATCTATAATAACAAAAATTTAATCAATTGATTTAAGAATTGATTAAAATAACAATAGATTGATAAAATATGCATGATATATATACTTTAACTTATATTCATTGACTTTCTTGATGTCAGGTTTGAAGAACATCTTAGTACCAAAAATGCATTTGAAATTCCCATTATTCCTGTTAAGAAACATTAAACATAGTTGGATAAAATAATAAATAATAAATAAGTATAATGAATAACATTGACACACACAAAAATATCTAAATTATCATTCAATTTCTTTAACTTGACAGGATTCATGATAAATACAATAAGACCAGATTCACTATGATTTTCAAGATATTGTTGCATTTACTTAACATAAGTTCCCAATAAAATACAATAAATTCTTTTGTTTCTATAGTAATATGTGATTAGTAAAGAGAAAATATTATATATCATAAATTAAATTATGTAATTAAATATAGTGATAAACCATTATTAAATCTTACTCTAAATTCTCAAGAACAATATTAATGAGCCTGTAATTTTTTTCCATTCTTTTGAGTTTCTTTGATGGTGTTCTTTTCCACAATATGTCCAATGACATCTAAAAAAAATACAAATAAGTTGAGTCAAATGAACTATATAATTTGATTTGTAAATTTATAAATAAATGTGAAAGTGAATATAAAATAATATAACAGAAGTGTATACCAAGTAATTTATCATCATTTATAGCTGAGAGGATATCTGAAAAAGCAACAAAATAAAAATGATTTGTTGGAATTTCATTAGCAACTATTTGATTGCACTTTGTAGCTCCCACAAAGTTTAATTTGAACTTGTGTGTTGTTGGTTTGAATTTCATTTCATTTCTGGAAACTAAAATTTTTTCAATTAAATTAGTATAACCTTCTTTTAAGGATTCTTGAAACTGTGTGATAAGTCATTTCTTCACAGTGGCCTGGATTTTTCTATACTACGATGGAAAAGAAAGATGAAAATGCAAAAAAAAAAAAATCAACATATCAATATAGATTGTAAATATGATTATGAAATAAAAAATGCAAAATATTTATACCTCTTCATCAAGTAAAATCATCTCCAAACTATTTGTCATAGATGAATTTTTGAATTCAGGTTGAATCCACATAGGAATTATTCGAATTTTCAAATTCCAATCAATCTTTCTGGCATGGATGTTATCAATGAAAATAATCACAGAAAGTGTCACTGAATAAATCTTGATATTATGTAATGAAAAGTAATGTTGAATATTGAAATGATGAATTTATATATTTTGGTGTAGAAGTTAGGAATAAAGAAAATGAGATTATGATTTGGAACATGGGTTTATGCTTTGGAACATGGGTTTATGAAACCGTATAAAATAAAGTGGGTTTATGAAACCGTATAAAATAAAGTGGGTTTATGATTTAGAAAATAGAACTGCTATTTGACCGGTTAACGAAATATAGGTTTGAATTAATACGTTGTTGGAAGAAGTAATCTTTTTAGGGTTTATTTTATTTAATAATAACTAATAAATAATATCTTCAATTAACTAAAAAATAGGAAATTAATAAATATTTTAGAAGATTAGTAGAAAGTTAATAACGATTTCTAATTAGCTCAAAAAAAAAAAATAATTTGTGGTTTTATGATGATTTAGAATTTAATAATTAATAATAAATTATAAATTATAAATTTTATTTTTTTAAAAAAACGTGGTTGTGTTTTAAATATTTATTAGTATGATTATTAATTATTATTTATAAATTATTATTTATTAATGATTAATTATAAATTATAAATTATAGTATTTTTTAGGGTTTGTTTTATTTAATTATAATAACTAATAAATAATGTTTTCAATTAACTAAAAAAATAGAAACTAATTCGTGGCTTGCGGGTGTATTATTATTATTAGAGATTTTTTTTAAAAGAATGTGGCTTGTGGTTTTATTATTATTATTATTATTATTATTATTATTATTATTATTATTATTATTTTTTATTATTATTATTTATTGTTATTAATAAATATGATAACTTGTTATTGGTGGAAAATTTGACGGGAGATTTTTGAGGGAAGAAATTTTAGAATTATAATTTAATATGATATATAAAATCAGAAGAGAAGAGCGCACTATAATGTAAACAATTCAACAAAATTTGTGTCTTTTCATCTATATTCTTATGTGGCAGCTTTTAAAAGTCATCTTCACTTCTCAAAAGAAGAATCACATAATATTAGAGATCATGGATTCAAATCCTGACAAATAAAAAAAATAAAATATTAACTAACAATTACTTATTAAATTTGATACACAATATTCTCATAAACTAATAAAATATTATTTCTATTTTTCTTACAATTATTTTTAATTATAAAATTAAAGAAAAGAAATTTTGATATAAATTTTCAATATAAAATCTCTAAAATAATTTTAAATTATTTTAATTCTATATTCTTCACATCATTTCAGACAGAAAAACTAAAGATAAATAATAATATTTTTAATTTTTCATATATAACGATATAGAGTTTGCCAATATTAATATGTAGTTTTTCATTTTTCTTCTTCTTATAATTACCATAGGGAGTATAATAAAAAACAGAGATAATAATACCTAAAATAAGAACTCTTATATTTCAATTAATATCAATAATAAAATAACATAAATTCTTTTACAATATAATTAATAACAAATATAGATAATTTATTTTAAAAATAACATAAAAATATATTAACCTAACAAAAACTTACTAACTTTGATATATATTATTTTTATAAAATTTATAAAAAAATATTTATATTTTTTTGCAATTATTTTTAAATAATAAAAATAAAAGAAAATTTTTTTGTTGTATTATCTCAATATTTAATGTTCTAAAATAATTTTAAATTTTTTCAATTATACATTAATCTTCATATCATGTCAGACAAATAAATTAAAGACAAACAACAAGATTTTTGATTTTTCACATTTAAGGACATAGAGTTTATTGTTTGCTCTTTTTTTTATAGTAATGATGATAGTAAGTATAATAATAAACATATATACTATTTTCTTAAGAACGGTCATATTTCAACTAATATCAATAAAAAAATCACATAAATATTTTACAATATATTCATAACAAATTAAAATAATTATTTTTCTTTAAAAATTAAGTTAATAAAGTAACAAACATTTGATACACTTTTATTCATCATATAATTAATGTTTCAAGTAAAATATATTTCTTATTTGTGATTAATTGATATTGTGGATTTTTTCTTTGTATTTTTGAAAATAAATTTTTTAAAATATTACAAGCTTTTTTATATTTGTTTCTTCTAAAATGAAACACTCATTTTGACATCCTATAACATAAACATACATTATTGAGACCAAAATCTAGTAAAAATCGCAATTTAAAAAAAAAATTGTATTTCAAAATTAATTTTTATGAAAATCTATTTTAAATAACTTCAAAATTAAGTGATTTTTTGAAATTTTGATATCCAATTTTTTTTTTATAAATAGATGAAATACCTAAAATCACATTTTAAGAATAACTATTCAAACCAAATTTTCATTTGAAGCTTTTATAAAAAATTTCTCTGTGAAATTTTTTTACTCAAAATTTTGTAACACTATAAAAATCATTTTTAAAAAAAGCCAAAACAAACAGGCTCATAATTTATAATAAATCATTAATGATATAAAGTTATCGATCATATTTGTTAAAAAAATAATTGTTACCAAAATTAAAATTTAACAAAAAACAAATAAAATTAATTTATAATCGCACACCCACATCTAAGTTTTTATTATTCCCTTTATCTTTAATAAGATGAATGTGGGTATTTTTTTAATTTATTATTTATAAAAAAACTTGAACAAATTTATAATTTATAATTTATATAATTATTATTTTTTATAAATGAGTCCAACAAATACTATTCAATTGATTTTAATTTAGCATGATATAGTGTGGCTTAAGGAAGGAGCATGCATATGTTTTGTTAATTGAACATTTCAAATACTGGTGGAACCTAACCCTATTATATATTCTTCCATACATCCATCTATTGAAACCTCTAAAACAAGCAAGGACCACCCTATCTATTGAATCCAACGCTGGTCAAATTGAAACCTAGCTTATGTACCATTTGTTAATTATTCAATTGTCATAGAAAACGTAGAAAGAAACCTTTAGTAGCATGTTCAAGTTCTATATGAAGTTTATTATTTGCAATTCAATCACTGCAGTCCAGTACTGTATTTATATAAGAATATAATAGCTCGATAAAGTAAAATCCTATGCTTTTAAATTAATAATACAAGATATAAGAGGTCATTGCAAATAGCACCTGCGAAATTTGTGGTAGCCTTTGCATGCTTATATAGTGTGCAACTATCTAATTATTAATTAATTGTCGCATTCTATTGTTTTCTTCTGGGTGGAGGAGGGGACCTTTGGGGACCGGTTGAACCATTGCTCTCCACAATCACTACCAAATACATATATATATAATTAATGTCACATTAAGTCAAGATTGTGAATATATATATATATATATATATATATATATATATATATATATATATATATATATATATATATATATATATATATATATATATATATATATTTTGCACCAAAACAAAGATTTTGAAGTGAAAAAACAAAATTATTTTAAATTTTTTAAATTGATAGCAATGATAGACTATAATCAATCCACCTCTAATCCTTGAAGACATAAATCCTTCCCATTATTAGATTTTTTAGAAAGATATAAAAACAAAACTACATGTTTTTAAAGTCAAATACAATATATAAATGCAATGGTAAAATGGGGCCAAAATATATATACAAATAGACCGAACAACATGATAGTAAAGGCCAAAGTATATATACAAATAGACTGAACAACGACACAAGATATACTTAACTCAGGCATAAAAAAAAAAAAACAAAAAAGAAACCAAAAAAAAAAAAAAAAACTCCAAACATCTAACAATAAGAGTGTGAAAAACGACCCAAAACAAAGCACAATAAAGGTCGTTGCAACATGGCGTGGGCTGTAACTCTCCATGCCATGGCCAATAGAAGCGACCACCAAACTTTAAAAAAACCTCAAAAGACATCAAAAAGAGGTTGAAGACTCTCAAGCCGCTATTGACTCAAGTGTAGAATAAAGTTCTCAAATCAAACTGAAAATACACAAGAGTTGCCCACAGACCTACCGAGATATCATTTACAAGTCAAGAGGATACTCATACTTTCCACGTGTTTAATTGTCACTGATGAGCCTGAAAAAATCTTATCATTCCAAATTTTTTAAATAGATCAAACCACAGCATACCAAATCATCAAAAATGCCCATAGTCCTAGACACCTCACTGGAAGGAGAAAAAACATCTAAAAAATAGTTAGAAGATCTCTCGATAAAGCTACGCACCCCCCAACCAACTAAAGGTCTTGTACCAATCAAAAACAACTAACTCACTTGTCACGAAGAGATGAGAGGACGACTCAAAAGTCGTGGAACATAAGAGACAAGATGTATATTTGAGCTATTGGGGATTCCCCAATTTAGTAAATTATCTTTAGTGAGAATCCTTTCTTGAAGGAGTTATCAACATAACTTTGGAGGAAGTCAGGTTATTCCAAATAGTATAAAGGACTAACTCAATTGAAGTGATCTTAAGGATCAGAAGGGATCTCGCGAGCCAAGAGACAAGAAAAAGGCGAGGTCACATAATAGAAGTCATCCTTGGCATGACACCACCTCCACACATCACCCTCCGAGGAAGGAATAAAATCTCTAATCACCGATAAAATGTTATCGATAAGAACTCGCTCATGATCAAAAAGGAAAGAATGCCTCTACTTAAGCTCTGAAACCCAAAACTCCCCACCCACCTATCAACCTCCCCAAGAGAGTGATCACTTCTTTAAAAACATAACTTTTCTTTCAAAATCTATCCAAAATAAATAACGAATGCCCAACGTAAGTATATTGTTCCCATTAGATCATAGTATAAGGGAAGCATATGAATATCAAGCCAAAACATTATATATAAAAATGAAATCAATATACTTTTATACCTAATTGAGCCAAATGGAAATTAACTTTAAAACAATTTATTCTTATTTATTCATACAAACCATGAAACAATAGTTTCGAACATGTCTAAAAAATTATATTTAGAGATAATATATACATAAAATATCATGTCATATATGCAAGATCAGACTGCAACACATGTTGCCTTTGCTGTCTTCTCAGTTCTATCACTTAAACATCTTTAAATTTCAAGGATATACAGGAGAACATAAAGATTATGCATGTTTGAGATTTTTTAATAGAAAATCATTACATAATAATTTTTTTTCAAAGGTCTAGTATAAAAACAATTCAATTCAATACTAATAATCTCACATGCATTAAATTAATTTGATGAAAGTAAAAATGAAAGCAATAGTATATCTGGAGAGAAGTAAAAATTGACAATTTGTCAAGACAATACACATAAAAATCACTACAATATTTGTCCATTTTCTTTCACTTTCGTTCTCAACAAAATTAAAGAAACCCTACCCACTTGCTTCCTGTCTCATAATGCCAACTTGATTTGATGAACATCTGTCATATAGATCTTTTTTGTTTAAATTTCTTCATGCCATCATCAATACAAAAAAAAAATATAAACATAAAAAATTTACAGTATCCATAGTTTCTATCACCTAAACATGAAATTAAACATAAAAAAACTGAAAAAGTTTGATCTAGTAGTAACAATTACATAGACAGATCTTAGATCTACACGATCTCGATGTTTCAGATTCGAATTCCGCCGTCATACCCTTGAAATCTTAGGAGGTCTCCACACCCTAAATATAATCTTATCAAAAAAGAAGAAGAAATTAAACATAAAATTCTAACTTTTTTTTTCTGTGAGTAAAATGGTTTATAATTTGGTGAAGAATTTTATTGTTATCAGTGAAAACTCAAAGCCCTAAAGATAAGGTTTTTTCATAACCGACAAATGATCCAATTGGTTACTCTCTTATCTCTAGATGGGTGGTGTGTATGCACTTCCAAACAATAAAATAAACAAATAAAACAAACCATGTTTCTTGGCAGTATGAATCAATGACAAACTATAGGTGTTTCTAGATAATTTTAATTAATTAGTAGTACTAAAACTAGTACTACTAAGTTGACTGAGTATTTAAAATCCAAATTCATTGACTAAATATAAATTCATATGATTTTGATGATGTAACTGTTGGATAGCAGCATGCTAAGAAAGAACCAAGAAGAATGAATCCCTACAAGAAAAATGAATGAAATTTGATGTATTATTCGTATATACTATATAGTATATACCTGGTAAATTTATGAATGAGATTTGATGTATTATTGGTAATTTTCGGTACTGAATCCCCAATTTCAAAGCTAGGGTTAGTGTTTTCATTAAAAAGGAAAAACAAAGGAGTACTAAAACGAATCGAAACGACTAAGACTAAATTCATGTAAATCAGATCTTGATCTTCACATCAAGAGGACTGTGTCAAAAACTAGAAACATTTGCAAGCATAATAGAAGGAAAGAGAGGAAGAAAGATGGTGGTGGGGTGACAGATAGAGAGTGAGCACGCATAGCTTCAAACATGAAACATCATCATGCAAGAAAACCACCATGTGTGCTCACTCTCTTCTGTCACCGCCCTTACCCTTAATAAATCTCCACAGGATGAGATTTGATGCCAACTTGAACAACATGAAGTTTTTTACCCTCATTTCATGAATGATATAGGTAGTATGGGAGAAGGTTATCCCTTGTTTCCTGTATATGGAACAAAGAACAGTTTTGAGATGTGTGAAGAAATGAAGAGAGTGAAAGGGTTTATATAGGCCCAAAAAGGAAGAATAAATGTGAGTTTATCATCATCCACCGGCCGTTCATTGATAATCTAAATATTTTACGGAGGAGAAAAAAGTGAAAGCATAAAAAATTAATAAGACAAGTGTTGAAAACTTTATCTTTACGATCTCTACCCCCATATGCACAACTTACCCAATTACTAACACATTTTGTGATTCTCAATGAATTTTAAACCCTCTAATCCTATTATAGCCTTTCTTTGCTTCTCCATAATACTACTGTTATATCGCCCTTCAAATATTAACACATTTAACCTTTGTTTAGAGAATGCCATTTTTTGAACTTATAAACTATTTTATATTTAAAAAACATTTGTTGGATAATTGTCATTTTTTATGAGTTTATAATTTATAGTTTATATTTTGATAAACTAATTCAATTAAATTATAGTTTATTATTTTTCTCTCAAATTTATCCGTTTTTTTCTTAATTAAAAGTATTTAAATAATGATTACACATATATTTTTAATGTCATTTATATAAATTTGGTTTGTAATCAAAAGAAAGAGATAAGGCTCAACAAGGTTAGCAAGAGATATATAATGGTAATATGATGGGTGTAAATAAAAATATGTTAAAGTGTGTGAACAAATTGAAAATTAATTATTGAGAACAAATTAGAAATCGGAGGTGCCGTTTAAGATTAAGGCTTTTGGGTGGAGGCTCCTCGTTAATAGGTTTCTAACTAAATATCTTTTGGTGGATAGAGCTATTTCTTTTGAACATTTAAAGTGTCTTTTTTGTGGGATTGATTCAGAAAATCAGAATTATTTCTTTTTTGTTTATTATTTGGTAAAGAATATTTGGAGGGAGATTGCGTTCTGGAAAGGTAAACTAAGGTTAGAGGAGGAAGAGTGTTTGTCGAGTTTTATGGATTGACACTCGTTTTGTAAATCTAAAAAGGTGGATGGGAAGAAGTTAGATATGATTTGGCTAGCTACGACATAGTCCATTTGGTTGATTAGGAATGAAATTTGTTTTAGGGAGGAAGGGTGGAATCTTGATGATTTGGTTTAGAATATCACAATTTTGGTGTGGAGGTGGTCTTTTTGTGGAGACATTACTCAATCCAATTATTCTTTTTACGAGTTTAGCAAAGAGTCTCTGCTTTATTTGTCGTAATTGTAATTGATTTGTAATTTCTATTGTCGGACTATCGCCTTATCTCAGTGTAAACAGGTTGGAGAACCCTTAGTTCTCGCTTATATATTATCTTATTTAAAAAAAAATACTCTCATATTTAAAATAATAGGCAATATATATATATATATATATATATATATATATATATATATATATATATATATATATATATATATATATATATATATATATATATATATATATATATATATATATATATATATATATATATATATATATATATATATATATATATATATATATATATAGGGCATATCATATGAGAATGACATATTTATATGAGAATGTGAGAATGAATCTGAACCATTGGATTTTAAAATAAATGGTGGAGATTATATATGAATCTTTTTTTTCTCTCTCATGCATCTTGAAATAAATGAAGTAGGAGAGAGAAAAAAAAGATTCACTTATAATCTCCACCATTTATTTTAAAATCCAATGGTTCAGATTCATTCTCACATTCTCATATAAATATGTCATTCTCATATGATATGCCATATATATATATATATATATATATATCACTCAAACCTTACCCATTTAGATATCTTAAAGTTGAGCATACTTTGAGATGGACTTCAATCTTTAGTCGTTATTATTCCTTTAGTCATGAAGGGAGTGTGACAAAGATATGGAGGTGGGTATATGGGATCCTCTTTTGGGACTTTAGGTGAAAGATGTCTTTCTTTCTTCATAAGGAACTTATTTTTGTTAATTTTCTATCGATATTAGAGGGCTCCCTTTATCCTTTGAAAAATATTAGTAGGTTAGGAAGCTTGCAAGGGATGGTATTTTCCTTGTGTCCTCTGCTTAAAGTTTTCTTTTGGTTTCTTCTACCAACCCTTTCTCTACTTACAATATGTCTCTCTCCGCATGTGGGGTAGTTGGCCACCATTTAAGGTGATTATTTTCTCTGGGGAGTTTCTCTTTGATAGGTTATTCTCTAGAGATAATTTATTCAAGATAAAGGTGATTATGGACTTGGGACTTACTATGGGTCCTATTTCAGTGTTTCACCCGAATTGGCTTCTCACTTGTTTGTCACTTGTGACTTAGCTAGCAGTGTGTGGTATAGGAATTTTAGATAGTTGGGTAGGGAAATACTTATTTCTAGGGATCCTAGTTACCTTTATTTAGGTGGCAAGGCGAAGTCTAGGGTTTTTTTTTTTATGATTTGGCATGTTGTGGTCTAGACCATTTAGATAGCCCAAAATGAGATTGTGTCTTCTAGTTTTTTTAATAAATGTGAAAGATGTGGAGGAGAAAAATATTATTTTTGCCATGGAAATGGGTTTTGGATAGATTAGGGGAGAACTCATGCACCTTCACAAAATGACTTAAGAACTCATCCTTTAGATTGATCAATATCGGATCGAGATTACGGTCAGGTTGAGAGTGTGGGTGTTTCTTTCTTTATTCTCTTGGTGGTTTTTAATCCGGTGTTGGGTGGTCAACTAGGTTGAGCTATAACTCGATCCTTTATTTGGGTGTAGTTCTTAGAAGACAGTTTTTATGGAATTCATTTGTTTACCTATTTGTATTGGTCCATGTAATTTCTTCTTCTAGTTTTATTTGTGTGTTCTCTTTGTTGTATCTTTTGTTACATCTTGTGTCAATTATATACTCACCAGTACTTTGTGCTATTTACTCTTTATTATTAATATATTACTTTTTCTATAAAAAAATTGATAAATTTGATGTTTAAATTATCAATCATTATTCCATGAAAGTTAAGGAGCCTTTACCTAAATAATTGCAAGGAGTTTGTTAAAAACACATGCATTTAAGAACCTCTCATATCTATCATGATTCAAACAAATTTTCTTTCCTTGATATCACTATCATTGGGTTTCATGGGTGGAAGCCTACATTTCTCAATTATGCAAGGGTTTCATGGGTGAAAGCCTACACTTCTCAATTATCCCTTAACTTAATTTAAGATCTCACTTTCATCCCTTAAGTAATAAACATTTATTTTTAGTCCCTTAAAATTTGTTCAGGTTTCAAGTTGATCCTTTCTATTAAATTTTGTAAGAAAAAAAAACGTTAAGTTATGCATACGTGGAAATCCAACTGGTATTATTTCATCTGACATGAAATTATTTTATTTTAAATGTATTTTTTCTTATTTAGAATTTATCATGCATCATTTCATTTCATTCCATTCAAACCTTTTCACGCATAACCATATCCCTAGTTTCATTCATTTCAAACTTGAAACAAGAACACAAGAGAAGACGAACAAAAGACGAATAGAAGACAAAACCTAGATTTCCCAATTATGAAGATGTTTGAAGAGAGATGAAATTCCCTGAAGATGTTTGAAGAGGAATGAATACTCACCTCCATTATTAATTTCCACTCTTAATAAAGTATGTATACTATAGTTTGAACTTGTTAAAAATTATAGCTTTTTTATTGTGCATCCTCCTTTCTGTTTCTTCTACCTTCTTTAGCTTGAATAGGTCATGGTTAATAGGTTTGAGTGTATTATGCATCATGGGGTGGGTTTAGTGGGTTTAAAAAATTAGGTTACAAATGGTTAGAGGAGGTTTGAAAATATAATCTTGATTCCTTGAGTTATTTTGAATTGTTGAGTGGTTTAAAGGATTTAGGGTACCCAAGTGTGGAGAGCCTTTGATAATATGATGAAATGGGCATTAATAAGATTTTCCACTAAATGATGATTTTAGAATTAAGAGGATGAAAACCATTGCAATGGTGAGAATAGATGTGCATTTATATGTTATCCTTCCACTGTCACATCCTGGCATAATTGAAGAACCAATAATTTCCCTTGAAAATAATCTTGCAGGACCCAATGAAAAAGAAGAAGAATGTTTTGTATTGGATAATGATAATTGTGAGTAGGGGTGAGAATCGACCAAGCCGACTAATAGGGGCCTACGGCCTAGCCTACACAAGCACAGGCCAGGCCCGATTTTTTTTTAAATAGAAAAGACCTAGGCTTTTTTATAAGCTTATTTAGTTAAAAAGGCTAGGTCACAGACCATAAAAAAGTCTTTTAGGCCTATCAAGCTTGCCGATTTAAATAAATAAGAATAAATTTATTATTATATTTTATTTGTACTTTGAAATAAAATAGAAAAATAAATCTTCGTTATCTTGAAGAACTTACGTAGATAAGCTGAAAAAAGCTTATGAACAATGTCATTAGTTGTTTTAATAAGTTCTCTTACACAAATAGTATCGTAAAACTTATGTTAATAGGTAAATGCAAATAAGCATTTATTCTCATTGATATTTGAACTTGTTAGACTTCGTTTGCCCCAATTTTTTTATGTCTTGAAAGTTACTTTAAAGTTAAAGTTAAAAATAAGAGCTTTTAAAATAAAGTTAAAGTTGTTTGGTTATGATTATTTTTTAAGCTTTAAAATTATATATATATATATATATATATATATATATATATATATATATATATATATATATATAATACGTATTGAATAATTGTTGCATTAACCTATATAATTTAGTGTATAGTATAAAAAATTAATAATATTATTATTGAAAATTATTATACAATAAAATAAGATATTATATACAAAACAAATAAAAGTTGGACAATACTAATATCTACAAAAATGATGTAAACATAATAAAATAAATAAGTAAAACATAACTCTAGATGTTATGATTCATAGAAAAAAATTTGAAAAACATACGTCTGCATAAGTGCCATTTTTTTTAAGAAAAATGCTTTCATCGGGATTCGAACCACTACCACATGTTTTAAGCTCCAAAAATGTTAGTTTCAACGACTTTTTTACAAGCTCATTTTATTCAATTTTTTGCCTTTAAAAAAAAAGCTACTTTTTTTTATAAGAGCTTTATAAAAAATGTGTTTGGCCCTCCATCTCCTTATAAGGAGAAGATAAGTAGACAAAAAGTTAGGCCAAACGAGCTCTTAGTCTATTTAAACATTAGTTGAATGGCTTATTTATAATTGTTCATATAAAATAGGATTTTATGTAGGCTAATAGGATAAATAGGCCTTCGAAAAGGCTAGGCTCAGGCCAAAAAAATAAGCCTATGATAGGCTACAGGCCAGGCTTAGGCTTGGTAATTTTTAGCTGGTTAAGCTCGGGCTTGGCAAAGCCTAACTTGGCCCAGTCTATTTCAACCACAGTCTGTGAGAGAGGACATGGTGTGTAAAAGGACAAGATTGAGGAAGGGACCACTGAATTGGATGAAGCATGCAATATAGAAAAAGAAATGTTGGACGAAGTGAGTAATGTAGAAAAGGACAATTTGAATGAAGTGAATAATCTAGAAAAAGACAAGTTGGATGAAGTGAATAATGTAAAAAGACAAGTTGGATGAAGTGAATAATGTAGAAAAAGACTAGTTAGAAGAAGACTTTAATGAAGAAGAGGCCATTGATTATGTAGATGACTTTACCAAGGGATGTAACATTTCTACAGAAGAAGACTTTAATATGGGAAGGATCACTGATGCAACAAAAGAATTTACTGTGGGAAGGACCACTGAGTTAAACCAATAGAGGATTACAAGTGGGGAGCAGGGACATGTTTTAGGATTAAAGTGGTATTTTAAAGGGGGAATGAGACCATATGCTATACATTTTGTCATGAATTTAAAATATAATAAAAATGATAACAAGAGGATTAGAATTATATGCAAGGTAGGTTTTCTATGGGAGGCTTACTGTGCAAAAACACCACAAGAAGAGACTTGGAAATTAAGAAAAATAGTTGACAAGCATACATGTAGTAGATATAATGTGAGGGAAGATCCATATTTGAATTTTATAGATATAATATGGCACAACAAAAATGGAATGTAGGGATCATCAAGACACTTGCATATGGATCAAAGACAATGGCTATTGATATTATGGACTATTCATTTAAGGAGCAGTATACAAGACTTTATGATTATGCCGATGAACTGTTAAGGTTAAATTGTGAAAATTATAACTCAAGCATTTCAAGTTAGAGATGAGAGTATTGAACATACTGAGAGACCATTGATCCCAACCTTTCAAAGGATGTATATATGTTTTAAAGCTTATAGACACATTTTTTCAAGTGCATGCCCATAATAGGATTTGGATGGGTGTTTCTTAAAGGGTTGTTATGGTGGAAAGATACTAGCACTAATTAGAAGGGATTCAAATTGCAAGACTTACACATCCATTAGTGATCAACAAAAGGTAACATTTTCTTATTTTTGTAATTGCATTCTTTGTTTTACGTGTTAATTGCTTTTTTTTAACTGTATTTTATGTGGTAAATGCAAGGATTGTTGTCAGCACTTGAGGAATTTCTCCATAAAGTGGACCAATGGTTTTGTGTCAGGTAACTTCATTATGATTTTCTTACTCATGTGCAAATGGATTATCTCACTTCATTCTGATTCTACTACTTTTCTAGCTAGGCTTTTATATTGCATTATGATTTAGTACCTTAGCTTCTTTTATGGTTCTTCTATAGTCCATTAACTTCTGAATATGTAAAATTTCTAGGCAATTATATAACAACTTAAGGAAGAAGTATCTAGGCATTAAATTGAAATAATCTATGTGGAAGGCAACTACTACTAGTTACGTCAATGCATGGGAAAGGGCCATGCTTGAAATAAAGGAAGTAAATGAGGAGGCATTCAAGCATTTGATAAAGATTTAACCAAGGTTTTGGAGAAAAACTAGGTTTAGAACCATTCCAAGATGTGATAATTTGGTGAACAATATGTCAGAGGCTTTCAACTCAGGTTTTGTAACAACTATGGCTAAGCCAATTATCACAATGATTGAAGAAATCAGAATTTATCTTATATTGAGGTGGGAGTTAAATAGACCGAAGATTTCCAAAGATAAAGGTCATATTCTACCAAATATTCACAATGATTGAAGAATCTAAGAATATTTATTGTGTTTTACATTTGGAATGATAGATAGTTTGTGGATTCTCCATTTCTTACAAACGTGATGGTGAATACAATTATGAGACTTGTAACACCCCGATATCCGCTGCACGCATCAACCGTGTCGGCCAACCGAGCATGTTACCGGCTTAATCAATAATCCCCCTAGGTCCGCTTGTCGGCTGCCCAGGAAATATTGTTTTTGCCTCCCGCAGGAATCGAACCACGTACCTAGGGGTTAAGTACGTATTCATAGCAATTCCTGCTACCAATTGACCATATGGTCAAGTGGTAGCAGGAATTGCTATGAATACGTACTTAACCCCTAGGTACGTGGTTCGATTCCTGCGGGAGGCAAAAACAATATTTCCTGGGCAGCCGACAAGCGGACCTAGGGGGATTATTGATTAAGCCGGTAACATGCTCGGTTGGCCGACACGGTTGATGCGTGCAGCGGATATCGGGGTGTTACAAGACTAGGCATATCTCATATAATGGATAAAGATGAGTCTGGGGAAAAAAAGAATGCTCTTGTAGGAGATGCATGTTGATAAGGCTGCCATGTTGTCATGCAATTTCTAGCATGAAGAATTAGCATTTAGAAATTGAAGAATTTGTGTCTGACTGCTACAAAAGGGACTTTTATAAAGTTGTCCATAAACTAGTTATTTATCCACTAAATGGGGAAACTGTGTGGACTAATATAGTTTTTTAATTTACAGTAACCGCCAATGAAAAGACAATCTGGGGAGCCCAAGAAGAAGAAAAAACAGGAAGGCTAGAGTTGTTCTTCTTCACATTGTTCATGCTTGTAATTGTACGAAGAACACACACCTCTTGGAAAAAAAATACTCCCTCATCTTGTTTCTTCTGAGCATAGATCCAACTGTCCCACAACTTTTGTTGTTTGACTTTGAGGAGGTGCTATAAATCTTTAACATTTAGTAGAAATTTAGAAAAAGATGAATGTTGTAAAAGACAAATGTAAAACATGATGAGGAAGAAACACTAAAAACTCAAGAAACGCAATAACTTTTGTGAAAGAAGCTTAGAATACTGATATAAGATCTTTGTTGTGTTAGTATTTTTAACTTTTGTCATGTTGTCATGCCTCATCATCACAAGTTAACATAATTGGCAAACGAAGCTATTTTTAAGGGACTGATATATAATGGTTATTAGATAATGAACTAATACGTGAAATTTGTCTATAATATGGAAACGGGGGAATAAAGTGACACTTAAAATTACATCAAGGAACCTCGTGACTAATTAAGTCATTAAAATTTATGCATTCATGTTTGTTTGGATTCAATTTATAGTCATCAAATTATTTTTTACTTAATTTTTGTTTTATTTCATTGAAATATTTTTCATAAAGAAATATGAGAGGTAGTGATTTGGCAACCACATCTTTATTTTATTAGATATTTGCATAGTTTCATCCAAAAATTTCCAATTTTTATTTTAAATATATTTATTAAAGTGCTTCAAATAGTAATTGTGATAATTATAAAGTGTCAATCTAATTTGAATGTCATTGTTTCTATTTTTTTTTGGCATTATAGCTATCTGGTTCTTAGGAAAAAAGACCTTATTAATTCCGAGTTGTGAACTGAGGTATGAATACTGGTCAAACATTATTCTCACCAGGAATCAAATTCGATATTCTCGAAGTGTTCTCCTTTGCAGAAGCTCTTTTACCACTGGAGCCCAAGTGCTTGGTTAAGAACACTTTCTTTTCAAAACTCTTTCAAACACTCTCTTTTTATTGATTGAAACATGTGTGAGTCCACCACTTTATGTGAGACCTATTTCTAAAATTTAAGACTCACACATATTTTAATCAATAAAAAATAAGTGTTTGAGAGAGTGTAGAAAAAAGAGTGTTGCTAACACTCCTCAATTGCACATAAATTCAACAGTTATAAACTCTAGATTTAAAAAATAATAATGATAATAATACTCCCCATAACCTTCATAACATTGAACAAACAATCATATCTATTTTTAAGATAACGTAACAAAAATGATTAATTTTATATTAATCAAACCATATCATATTAAAGGAATATATCCATATGGTACTATTGTTTTTACACAAATAATATGCTAATAGAATTTAAGGTCGACACATGGAACTATAATGGCAGGTCCCCTTCCTTTGATTAATTAAATTTAATAAAAGAGGGAATGGGATAAAGGAAGGAATTATATTGTGTTAAAGAGCTAATTGGTCAGTTAGTGCTAATAATTCACAAAAAAGGTGACTGAGATCCAATGCGCCGCTAAAGCATTTTAAAGTATATATGCTTTGTGTAAGCAAGAATATTATTCACGCTTAGTACATCATTAGCGTTAATGTTCAAAGTAATGTATCCTTACGAGGGTGTTTAGTGAGTCGTTTCTTAGTATGATTGGACTCTTGAACATATGGGTTGTCCATGATAAAATGTACATATGAAATATGTTACTCTAATTTAATAATACAACTAGTATCCTTTATAATAGTCCTTGGTTTACTTAGGTATGAATATGATCTTCTCTTTTCTCTTCGCAAACATTGAATTTGGCAGAAAGTCAATATGTTTATCCTTTTAAAAGGTAAGCATATCAGATCGATCAGAACGTTAAGATCATTCATAGTTATCAGAAATTTTTGCTAGGGTTGATCAAAATATACATATTTCAAAAAATCTCACATCGCTTAATTTTGTGAAAGAAAAGAGAGTCCAAGATTATATATGATTAAAGTTTTTCTAAGTCACACACCGCTTAGTTTAGTGATGGAAAAGAGAATTCAATGCTATATATAAGATTCAAGTTTTTCGTTACAAAATGCACCAGTCAAAAGCACTTTAAGCTGGGGGTCGGGGGTATTTGAGGGTATATTATGTGTTGTAACAATTTTCACATATGTTATTCTCTGGTTGTCTATTGACAACGACTGCAGTTTTTCTCCGGTTTTAGAGTTTTCACGTTAATCTCTTGTGTTGTTATTTTGTTCCTCTTTTTTTTCTATGTTTGCTTTTTTCCCAACAACTGATATCAGAGCTTTTGGTTCGATCCGGGAATAGTAGTTCTTAGTATGTTCTGTGGTTGCAACTTTGTCTGATCTTCCACATCAGAAAAGAATGGTGGTGTTGTGAAAGAGTTGTTGAGCTGCAGTCATAAGTTCCGTTGTGCAATTTAGGTTAGAGAAAATTGATGGAATAATTAGTTTTGACTTGTGGAAAGTTCAAGTCAAAGAATTGTTGCTACAATCAAGATTACACAAGGTGCAAGATTATGTCGGTGGTTGAAGAACTTCCTGCCAACAAGGAAGTTACACTATTAGTTTTCAACCTGGTTTTCGGCATGTGAAAATTCTTGGATTGGTTTAGCTTCAAGTGAAATTTATTCTTCATGCTAAATTATATTATTGTCGGTGATAACAATGTGAAATTCTTGAAGTGATTTATCTTTAAGTGAAATATATTTTTCATGAGAGAGTATGATAGTTTTTAAATTATGATTGTCGGTAAAGACAATGTGAAAATTCTTGAAGTGGTGTAGCTTCATTCAAGTGACCATACTCTTTATGGTGGAGTATGATTGTCGGTGATGACAATGAAAGTTGATGTATTACTTTCAATCAAGGTGGAGATTATTGAGATTGGTTGAAAATATTCATGTTGATACTCTTTACGGTGAAGTATGATTATCGGTGAAGACAGTGAAAACTTATGTATTATTTTCAATCAAGGTGGAGATTGTTGGGGTTGGTTGAAAATATACATGTTTGATGAAGTCCCACATCGCTTAATTTTGTGAAGGAAAAGGGAGTCCAAGGCTATATATAGGATTAAAGTTTTTCTAAGTCCCGCATCGCTTAGTTTAGTGATGGAAGAGAGGATTCAAGGCTATATATAGGATTCAAGGCTTTATATAGGATTCAAGTTCTTCATTACAAAATGCACCAGTCAAACGCACTTTAAGCTTGTATTTGACTTGCTTTATTCTCTTATGCTATTGTATTACAGTGTTGTGAATGTAGTTAAATATTTTCTTTAGAGGGTGTGAGTGTATAGGGGGTCGGGGTATTTGAGGGTATATTATGTGTTATGACAATTTTCACATAGTGTTATTCTCTGATTGTTTATTGACAACGGTCGTGGTTTTTTCTCCGGTTTTGGAGTTTCCACGTTAATCTCTTGTGTTGTTATTGTGTTCTTCTTTTTTCTCTATATTTGTTATATTCCCAACAGTTTTCGCATACCCAACAAGTCTCTACACTATTATATATAGTTGTGATTATTACCATTGAGGAAGGTAGTGCAATTGCTTCGAACCCAAGTGTCTCCACACACTTAATTGAGATAAGGGCATGTTATGCTCTACAATCTAGGAGAACAAAAGGTTGTTGATTAGTCATGTCATATGTGCTATCTGATCATAGTTTTCCATGGCTTTTCTTGTCCTCAACGTGTGGACTCAGCCTGCTCTACTGGGTCCTATCCCTAGTGTCCCTTGGACTAGAGCTGTCAAAATGGGCTAGCCCATATGGGCCGGCCCGCCCAACCCAAAAAATCACAGGGCTTGGACCTTCAAATTAGAGCTCATATTTTTAAGGACTTTTTTAGCCCAGCCCTAAAAAGTCCGCGACCCATTAGGGCTAGCCCATATGGGCCATGGGTAGCCCGTTAGGCCCGCACAACTATAAATTTTAAAAAATTATATTAATTCTTATATTGTGTTACTCCAAAATAAAACATTTATTTTTCTCACTTCACTAACTTCACTAAATTTTGTTTCTATTATATTCAATATTTCTCTTCTAAATATTATACATTAATATAATCAACATTATTTCCTCATATTCTATTAGTTTCTCTTATATTAAATATTTGAGTATTATTTTCTACAACTTAAACATGTATTGTATTTAAAAACACATTATAGTATTTACAAAAGATAATATAGTACTTAAAAATATATTATGTTCAAAATAATATAATTTTTTATTTTATTTATAATAAATATTATGGATTTTTTATTATAAAAAGCCCATTTAGGGCCGGGTAGCCCGAAGTCCATCTAAGGCCGGGCTCGGGTAGTAATTTTGAGGCCCATATTACAACAGGGCTTTTTTGGCCCAGCCCTAAAAAGCCCAGGCCCATCCGGGCCGGCCCTAAATGAACCGGGTAGCCCATTTTGACAAATATACCTTGGACCCTCCGCTTAAGACAATCCCTTATCGTGTGGTTCAAATCCTTGCAACGGAAACATCTCACTAGTCTAGTCTTGCACTCTCTGAAGTGAGCCCTGTTAGACGATAGGCTATGATATATAGGGAGGGTGAATAGATCCCACAAAAAATTTAAGAATTTTTAACTTGTTTTCAAAGCGAGCTAACAGAAGCATTTCAAGATCGACTTTTGTCTACTCCGAGCCGCTATTGGTAGAATCATATATGCGTCTAAACCTTTAATAAATGTGAGAGATACTAAAGATGAGAAAGAGATTGAATCAATAGGTTTTGAAATTAGCCGTTTGAACAATTAAACACTTTAGTAACCTACTTCCAGTTACAATGAAAATGACAAAATTGACTTTGTCAATTTGTCGAACACTTGTTGTGCAAGTGTTATTATGCACACAAAAATTCACAAATAATTGGTATGCAATTGATTGCAAGCCAATGTTATCAAAGTGTTGTGGATTGTGAAAAACAATTGCAATTTACAATTGTAACTCTCTACTCAAAAACAGTTTTGTTATCACAATTTAAACACTTAGAATTAATAGCAATTAAGCAGTTGTATACCAATGTCAATAGCAAGTAAAGAGAAATAAGGAGAGATGAACACAAATATTTGTTTAGGCAGTTCACTGACCGTCCTCGCTACGGTTACGTCTGCCCCCAATTTCAAACGGGAATTGAGGTATTTTTTATTTCTTTGCAAATGTTATTGCAAGAGAAGTTAAAGAAATAAACAAACAAATGCAATTTCGATGTTAATTATTTATCTTCTCTCCCCTTGATCTTAAGCAAGATCAAGTCGACCTACACAAGGCAGTGAGGTTTAGAGGTGAACATGCACGACATGGGTCGACCTCTGGGACCCCATGCACCGACCTACACAAGATTAAGCATCGACCTACAGCTTCTACGCGTCGACTTATGCCTGGAAGAAGTGTTTTCATGGATTTTTCCTTTTCTTGCTTAGTGGAGGTCGACCTCCAAGAGCCATGCATCGACCTATCGTATGGATATTTATCCAAAACCATGTTTTTGACTTGTGAAACTGATCCACGTGCATATGAACAAGTTTAGAATGATTATGGAAACATTTTCATGCAAGAGTGCGCCTTAGGATCAAAGGATACCGTCTAATACATTCTACTTTTAAAGACCTCGTTTTGACATAACTCAAAATATACTTCTTGAGGTATGCACTCACAAGTCCTCTTGCAAGCGTTGATTTTGGGTGGTTGAATGAATTTGGCACCTTGAATCTATTTTCCTTTTACCGGGGAGCCTTTTGGTTTCAATAGTTGGTTGAATCTACCAAAGTCTGTCCATTGGTGCCATGCTTGTTCACTCACTAATAGAATCTTCTCTTTCTCGTTACATGGGGTCACTTGAAAGATCTAATCCACTTCCGTGAGCCAATCTTGTGCCAGCAATGGATTAAGACTTCTTCAAAATTTTAGCAAACTCATCTTGTAGAAGTCTTGGAAATTCCAGCTCCATGCCTCGGTGTGGAGGTTGAGGTTGTGCATGATGCATCTGGTATTAATTTCACTGCTGGTGCATCACTCGTGTCCAACAATCCTCATCTCTCCCACACCTTGATTGGCTGATACATTATGTATGTGAGCTAATATTGGCCTTCCACGTTCCCATGATGTCTCATCCATACTTTATGTCCATCACATGCAAAGATATCAAGTTGATCAGACTTACACTACTACGAAAAACACATACAATAACGGTTGTGAAACACATATAATGACGGTAGCAGGTCCGTTGTTAGATAGTGTGTGATTGAATGTATGATGGTTACTACAACTGGCATGTGACCGTTGTTACAAATTAGATAGTGTGCTACTTATAACTACGGCTTATGGAAACAACCGTTGTGAAATAATTGAAAAGTCCTAGGTTCATATCCTACAATACGCCATTTCCGTTTTTTATTATTCTGAATAGCACTCTACATATAACAATGGTTGAATTAACAACCATTGTGATATTATTTGTGTTTTTTTTTAATATATTTCTCAACTTTACAAAATTTCCAATTTTGCAACCTGAATATTTCTGATATGTATCATACAAGAAACAGTAATACACTCATTTGTGAATTGAATTAGACCAAAAGTTGTATTACATCAATGACACAATTCCATCTTTCTTATTTAATTTTAACGGGGTTTAGCTAATTTAAGTAATTTCTTTTAGTTTTGGGGTGGCTGGATTCGTGCGATCGCCCTGTACTTCATTGATTTTTTGGATTTAATCAAAGAATTTTTCTTAAAAAAAGAAGATAAAGGTATGGTTTTTAAGGGTTTGAAGAGTTTTTTTTTGTTGAACACTAAAGTTTATGTCTTTGTTGTGAGATAACCATTTTGAACTTACATGAGTTAAAGGCTTGAAGAAGTTCTTGAAATTGATTCAGTTGGTTGATTTTAGGACTTTAGATATGGGTTTTTCCATGCTATCAGTTTTTAAACCAAGAGCATGGGAATAGCCAGGATACAAAACAATTCTCCTGTACAAGATTCAAAGTTGAGTATCCTATTTTCGGGAAGATTTACTTGACTAGATTGAGGGTAATAACACGTTAGAAGAAGTTGTGTGATTGATTTTAGGTTTTTTCTATTTAGTTTGAATTCAAAATTCAAATGTTGAGTTTTACTTTTCTATTAACTAATTATTTGCGTAAGGATCTCTGAAAGATGTTTCATTTGTTGTTTAACTTTCACAGGTATTCAAATTGGGTCATGTTCAATCTGTTTGTATTATGGAAGGTTCTGATGTCGATAAAGCGGTATGGTTTGTACTTTCTACCCCTAATTTTGAAATGAAAACTTGACCTTATGAATAAGACGTGGAGTAATCCAACTTTTCTTTTCCTATGATCAAACCTCTAGAATTGTATAAATTGATTAAACATATATAAACACTCTTGCAGATAGTATTGCTTCATATAAAAGGAATTTAGCATTCACACATCAAAGACTGACTTGAAAAAGAGGTTGACGAAGCCAGACCGAAAAAGAATGTTAACAAAATTTTGTTCTCGACATATATATAAATTAATTCATTTCTTATTTTGCATCTTCTTTTGATTAGATATATAACAAAAAATTGATTTTTTTTATACTTAATATGAATCAATTTTAGTTAGTTGATAATGTTGTTTATGTATTAGCTCTGTTGTGAGTAATCTTTATTTCTATACATAATCCTCATTTCTATATTCAATTTGAATTAGTTGGTAATGTTATTTATGTATTATCTTTGATATGATGTTGTTTCCTACTACAAACATTTATGTTAGTTATCATTTTGTAATTTTATTTTGATATTCGTTGAAATATATTAGTCGTAACTTTGGCGGTATCACAAATATGTTGTGTAACATAAGACAAATATTTTTTTATACAAATATTTGTATTTCACTTCAAGTTTGAGTGATGATTTGATAGTAAAATATATCTACAAATTTACTCATTTATAACTGTTAGAACATAGTTTGATTCTAATCTTATCTTAGTGTTTTGATGATAACAATTAAATAAACTTTGTATAAGTAAATATGATACTCTAATCATATGTTTCTCATTTCAGAAGATATTTTTATGCAAGTGCCAGCAGAACATGAATCCTACGAAAAGCTGAACAAATGCAGAAAAGGAGAAGTCGTTGTAGTTCTAATGAAGTAACTTCTGAAACGTACCAACCACTGCAGACATACTCAATTAGAAGTTATATTCAAGTTATGAAATCTGAATCAAGATAAGATGTCGTTAAAAACATAATGATTAGCAAAACGGCTAAAGCACTCAATTGGAGCAACTCCCAAGGTTAATTAAAGAAGCAACGCACATGCAGCTCGTTGGAGAAACAAAAACAAAAAGCAAACACGCAAGCATTTAATGCTCCCTCCAAAGATCAAGATAACAGACAGATTCGTTTAGCTATATATATATAGAGAGAGGGATCTCTGAGAAGAAAAGATGTGAGCTGAAATACAAAAGAAAAATAAAAGAATATATAAAGCCTACATACAAAGAGGAAAGAACGCCTGCTCATATTAAAAACGAAGAACTCTTACACTGAAGAACATTATCTTTACTATTCTGAGTTCATATCTATAGTTCTAAAAACTTAGTGAAATATGACGATTGTGATTAAAGCTTGTCAGAAGCAATTTGAAAACACTATTGTTAACTTGTAATAGTTACTTGAGAGACTAGTTGGGTATTTCTCAAGAGGACTATGACTAGTTTAGTCTTAGAGATAGTTAGTCACAAGCAGTTAGTTTGTGCAAAGTAGTTAGTCACAAGCAATTGGTTTGTGCAAAGTAGTTAGTCACAAGCAGTTGGTTTGTGCAAAGTAGTTAGTCACAAGCAGTTGATTTGGGCATTGTATTGTTAGTCACAATAGTTGGTTGTGCATTTGTAATTAGTTTTGATTATAGTGGATTAAGTCCTCGATTGAGAGAGCTGAAATCACCTTGGCGGGTGGACTGGAGTAGTTTGAGTTACAAACGAACCAGGATAAAAATACTCGTGTTGTTGTGAAAGAAAAAGAAACCACTTATTCAAACCCCCCTTTTTAAGTATTTTTATAACCTTCAATAACTTATTTTGATTTTCTCTTAATTACACCTTTATTTCTTATTTAGTATCACTTTTATAGGTTATTTTTATTATTTTTATTATTTGATATTTCTAAGAAATATATTTCATTAGGTTATTGTTTTTGATTTGGTATCAGCAGCTAACACGATAAATTAACCATATGTATATAGCCGACATCGGGTGACAGTCAAACTTGCATGTTAGTATTTCAACAAATTGCTACTTGAAAGCATAATGTTCAAAGTTTGATATATTTCTTCCAGTATTATTAATTATTAATAATAGTAGTAAGTAAGTAAATAAATACTAAAAAATAAGTTACTATATTACAATTTTTGAATTATTATACTGAAATAAATATATTGTCTAAATAAATAATTATGTTATTGATAAAAGACCTAAAAATTACAAACATGTTTTATTGAATTTGTTTTTAAAATATGTGAAAAATATTACAGTTTATTATTATTAGATAAACTAGTAACAAACTCGTACATACGTACAGGTTCTGTTCGGTTATACGCATTTGATTACATCATTTATTTTAAATAAAATGTTAAAAAGTATTTAGATAAATAATTGATTATTTCGTATATAAAAATATTTAGATCAATAATTTATTTATTCTCGTATACCACTTTTGGATCAAAAATATTTAATCATAAATACCATTTCTCGTATATAAAAATATTTAGATCAATAGTAGATTTTTTTTCCATTTACAGACTTCATTTTTATTTAGGTATCATTTACAAAAATATTTGGATCAATAGTAAATTTCGTATATAAAAATATTTAGATCAATAATAGATTTTTTCCCGTATACCATTTTCGAATAAAAAATATTTGGATCATAAATACAATTTTTCGTAAATAATAGATATTTTTCCGTATACAAATATTATTTTTGTTTAGGTATCATTTACAAAAATATTTGAATCAATATTAAATTTTCGTATATAAAAATATTTAGATCAATAATAGATTTTTTTTCTGTATATCATTTTTGGATCAAAAATATTTGATCATAAATATCATTTCTCTTATACAAAAATATTTAGATCCATAATATATTTTTTCCCGACTTCAGTTTTGTTTAGGTATTATTTACAAAAATATTTGGATTAATAGTAAATTTCGTATATAAAATATTTAGATCAATAGTAGATTTTTTTCCTGTATACCATTTTTGAATAAACATATTTGGATCATAAATACCATTTTTCATAAATAATAGTTTTTTGGTATATAAATATTATTTTTGTTTAGGTATCATTTACAAAAATATTTGGATCAGTATTAAATTTTCGTATATAAAAATATTTAGATCAATAGTAAATTTCATATACTTCATTTTTGTTCAGGTGTCATTTACAAAAATATTTGGATCAATAGTAAATTTCATATATAAAAATATTTAGATCAATAGTAAATTTTTTCCCGTATATGATTTTTGAATAAAAAATATTTGGATCATAAATACTATTTTTTGTAAATAATAAATTTTTTCCGTATACAAATATTATTTTTATTTAGGTATCATTTATAAAAATATTTTAATTTTTGTATATAAAAAATATTTAAATCAATTGTAGACATTTTGATAAAAAATTTCCCGTATAACATTTTTGACTCAAAAATATTTCGATCATAAATATCATTTTTTCTATATATATATATATATATATATATATATATATATATAATAGTTTTTTTTTTGTGGAAGAAAGAAGTGAGAAAGTGATGAAAGAGAAAAAAATAGAGAATGGAGAGATTTGATAAATTTGATAAAATATATGGATTGTATTATTTTAATAATAAAATTAAGAACTTTATTGTACAAAGACCAAATAACCACAATTTTAATGTGGTGACAAAAAATCAAATAAGGGTATTTTTTACTTTTTCACAGCCATTAATTTTCTTATATTATAGATAAGATAGGGTATATTTTATCCCCTATTAGAATTAAATATCTTATTTGTAAAAAAGTAAAATAAATTATTTAATTTTATAATACATTTTAATTTAATTTTAGGCATATGCAAATCAAACTTATAATAAAATAGAGTACACATTTTAAAATTATAATGTTTATTATAAAATAACTTTATTATTTATAAAAGACTTAAAAAATGCAAATGGGTTTAAGTTATAAATGAAAGACAACTTAATATTTTATGTTGTATTTTATTATTATTATGAAGAAGAAAAAAACAATATCATATATTTATAAACGGGAATGAAATTAAGTTTGAAGATGATAATATCATTTTGTTCGTATAAATTTGAAAGTAAATAAGTATGATTTATTTTAAATATTTTTTTAAAAAAATATCATATACTTGACTGTGACCAGAAATAAAACAAAAATACTACAATATTTGTTCACAAAACACTATTACCTTATAAATTAAATTAATATTTATATGACCATCATAATTTATAATATTTTTTACTTCATAATTTATATATCTTTTATATACATTTCTTAACTATTATTGTATTATATTTATTTACAATTTATAACAACATTTCCCGACCCGTGCCAGCGCATTTGCTCTTCTGTTTCCTGCGTCATTTACTTTCCTTTTTATACAAAAAAAAAAAAGGTAAAACATATTTGAGCATAATTTTAAAGTGAGAATATGTTGATTTTCAAAAATATCTCTAAGAAGTTATTATAAACAATTAATTTAATTTTTACTATCAAGCATACTAAATTTTATATAAATTTAAAATTATTATTAGTTAAATTTTTTAAAAAATTTATTATATTTTTATTTAAAACTATTCAATGAAATATCTAATAATTTAAAATTTACAAAATGGCTTAAATTTTGTTGAGTTAAACTTCTATTATGAAATTTTCCTCGACAAAAAAGATAAAGAAAGTATTCATTTACAACTGAAATTTCAAGATGCCATAGAGTGTTGATATTCATTTAGCACTAAATTTGACGGTGAGAGGACATATATTGTAGGTTATAAATATGATATAGTAAGAAGGATTTAAAACTGATATTTGCGGAAGCTTATATAAATTTTAGGTTTTGAAAAATTGACTAATATTTAAAAAGTAATGTTATTTGAATTGGGAAAACGACTTCATTCAAATCTATAGTTTAAAATTAACTCATATGGATTCAACTGAGTTTTGTTAACTCATCTCGATTCACGGGTATATGTAAATGTATCTAAGAGATACGAGCTGTAGAGTGTTCATTTTAATGTTCATCTTTTAAATATTTTTCTTGCTGTTGTTTTATATAATTGAAGTTAGATAATCGGCTGTACGATTTATTGTAAGTATGATGCTTAAAGTTTGTGCATATTATTAGCATATATTTGTAGCTATGTCAATGTTAACCAATTGAAGAAAGAATTCAAACTTTATAAATGATGATTTGGTAGACATGTGATGTGAATTCATACGGACCCGTGCGATAGCAGAAATTTCTTACTATTACCTTATAATAAAAATATCCCAAATTCCCTTAAGCTTAATAACAAACTACATCTATGCCACAAATGCTAGGTTTTAGAAAGCTTCGAGGTTTGGAACTATTCTCTCAATGACCTTCTATTAGTCAAAGTTTAGGCATGGTGAGGGATATTAAAAGACGAGTCCAACACATCTAAAAGTCGAGGAATAACCCAAAATACAAGAAGAATAAACACAGACAAAACCAAAGCGATTAAAGACTAAACCATATATCAACTAGATGCATCACAAACAAATAAACTAAAATTTTTCTTTGCGACTTAGAGGAAATGTGAAAGTGGACTTGGGGAGAAAGAGATTTTAAAAAATGATAGAATTTTTTAAATCTCTTTGAAAAATTGATTTTGTATAAAATGATTAAAAAAATATTTTTCATAAATATATTTTTAATTTTTATAATAATATAACAACATAGATTATAATTGAAGAAAGTATTTAAGACTTTCAAAACTCTTCAAATCCCTCCTCCATAATTTTTTTTAGTTTTTCAAATTAAGAAAATTTTGTATTATAAATAAAATTAAATCCCACAAATCTATTCACTTAAATCCCTCAATTTTTTTTCAGTTCATCTTTATTTTTTCCAAGCTCTCAATTTCCTTTGTCATCAAACTCTCAAAAACATAGTCTAAGGAACTTTGCAAAGGACTATTTCAATAAACAAAGAGATGGTTCAACTACTTATAATTAAAAAGTACAAGGCGAGAGCATTGTTCAATTTTTAAATATAAATTTATTATATCTTTTAAAATGTCAATAGTTTATACTAAATTAAACCAATTTATTATTCATAGATTTGGTTTAATTTGAATTTTACTATGCAAGATTGTAAAAAACGAATTAAATTAAACATATTATTTTGTATTGGATTAGACTAATGATTTATTTAAATAGGTTTATTTGAGTTTGTTTAGAGAATTTCTCAATCCAACCATTGAATTTTCTTAGTCACTTAACGAATTTTCAATTATGCTCCCTTATTTCATAGATACACATCCCGAAGCACCTTTTTTTTCTAAAAAAAAATTTCCCACAGGTGCATCTATGGAAGCATATTAAACTAGTGTTTGTTGGCAAAAACTATAAATAAATTTAGTTCAGGGATTGTTCCATAGGGGCATCTACGGAATGACTTAGCGCCAGAATATTTCGTAGATGTACCTACGGAAGCATCTGATATAGTTTGAACCAACATGACCATTCCCCCATTGTCACATTTCTTATGTAACACTCACTATCACCACCCTAAAAAACCGCACTTCATCAATATCATTTTCCACTCCAAAGCTCCAACATTTTGGTATAACAAATCAAAGGGAGCAAGAGAAGGCTCAATTTCAGGTAAATAGTCATCTTAATCCATTGCATTGCCGACATTATGCATGAATTTTCTGCAAAACAATTTACGTTGCTTCCGTAGGTGCATCTACGGAACGTGTTGAAGATAAACACGTTCCGGAGGTGCATCTACGGAAGGTGTCTGTGTTGTATTTTTACAACAGACTTGTAATTTTGTGTTATTTCTGTTATTGGTTATGAATAGGTATGGTGCACCCCGATAATATCTCAAGAGAATTAGTTCCTTCAATCGATGTTTCTCCGAATGTTGAAGGGGTAGTCGTAAAGGAGGTAGATGTTGGCGGTGACTTTAATAACAAGCGAGAGTTTGATGATCGGGAAAGCATGCTCACATGGATTCGTAGGAATGCAATTGACCTTGGTTTTGGTGCGGTAATAGGAAGATCAGATAATGGTACGGCAAGAAAAAACGCTTTCGTAACAATATTGTGTGAAAGAAGCGGGAAATACCATCCTCCTCTAAGGAAGTTTAAAAGAGACGACACGGGTACTAGAAAATGCGAGTGTCCATTTTAATTTCGTGGTTACATGGTGGCTAGCAAGAAGTGGAGATTTAGTGTTATTTGTGGTTTGCATTACCATGACATGTGCAGAAAATTAAAAGGAAATCATAGTGTATGTCGGCTCAAACCAGAAGAGAAGACATGTATTAATGATATGTCCTTGAATCTTGTCCAGTCGAAAAATATACTTGCAACGTTGAAATGGAAGAAACCCGACAACGTATCAAATATAAGGCAAGTGTATAACTTATGGTACCACAATAATAAAGCGATTAGGGGAGATAGAAGTGAGATGATAAAAAAATATGTGTCGAGGTACAGAACTTGCGACGATGGGGTTATGGTCCGAGATATTTTTTGAACTCATATGAATTCGATAAAGTTGTTCAACACTTTTCCCGATAGTGTTCCTTCTTGACTCTACCAACAAGACCAACAAGTATCGACTTCTGTTATTTGAGATGGTAGGTGTTACATTCACCGATAAGACATAAGCCGTTGGTTTTGCTTTTTTGGAGTTTGAAAAAAGGATAATTTTAGGTGGGCATTCGAGGTATGTCGGTCACTTTTGAAGGAATAAGTCGAGATGCCTAAGGCGATTATTACGGACGGCGATACCGCTTTGATGAATGTGGTGGAAAAGGTATTTCCTTCTAACGCATTACTTTGTCGATATCATATAACATGTAATGTGAGAAGTAAGGTTAAACCCGCTGTCGGGACAAAACAAGTAGAGACCGAAGGTAGAAAATTGGTGAAGCCCAGTGTGATTGTTGAACAAATAATGGATGCATGAACTCGTATTGTAAATTCTTTGACAAAAGAATTATACGCCGATTCTGTTTTTCAATTTCGAAAAGTGCGTGAAAAGTATCCAAATTTATTGAAATATGTTGAAAGCACCATTCTTGATAAAGTGAAGGAGAAGTTTGTGTGTGCATGGACCAATAATGTCTGACACCTAGGGAATACAACCACCAATGGAGTTGAATCGGCACATGCTAGTTTGAAAATCTGGTTGGCTAATAGCAAAGGTGACTTGTGTCGAGATTGGGACACCGTAAATCTCATGATCAAAAACCAATATAATGAGATACAAACCACTTTTGGTTGGAGAATTACGGTGTTGGAACATCGATTTCAGGACAACATTCTTTATTCTCAATTGATCGACAATGTGTCTCGGGCCAGGTTAAACTATATTTTTCACGAGGCCAAACAAGGTGAAACTGTCGGCTCCAATAGTGTAAAGTATGCTTGCACTATTACTAGAAAGTATGGTCTCCCGTGTGCTTGTGTTATTGCTAAAAAGATGAAACTAGGTGAGCCAATAAGAATGGACGAAGTTATCTCTCATTGAAAAAGACTTAGTTTTGATGATGATGATGATGGTTGCGTCGAAGGAGAAAAATTGAATATCTCCATTACTTCCGAATTGGAAGCGATACAAGAGAGGTTTTCGAAGGCCGACAACGACATGAAACTCTGCATCAAAGAACAATTGCGGAAGATTGGATAACCCGAAACAACCGACATGAAATTGTCGTCTCAAATGGTTAAGACAAAGGGTGCTCTAAAGAAATTGAAGTCTACACCGAATGACAACTCGACTACACGGTCTCCTTCTTATTGGGAGCATGTCGATAAAAAATTTCCCGACTCACCGACTCCTAAATCCCACAAATCTCAAAAAAGTTCAAACAAAGGAGCTCGCATAAGCAAACCGCCTCTGACACCTATTCCACTAAAAATTTCAATTGTCGAAGAGATGCCTATTTCACCGAACATTCCATTCATCGAAGAGATGCCGATTTTATGCACCCTTACATCGAGCGGATCGTAGATGTTGCGGGGGACGGTAATTGCGGTTAACGAGCCGTCTCGGCATTGCTTGGTAATTGAGATGGTAGTCATACGGTTGTCCGTCATCAACTTATCCAAGAGTTGAAGACGCATCAAGAATCGTACCTACGGTGTGTTCGGTATGTGCATCTACGAAATATTTTCACGCAAATGTAAAAAAATGTGTTTCTGGAAATACATCTACGAAATCAAGGGGCCAATTTAATCAATTTAGTAGTGTGTGAGAGATCCAAAAGATCTAATAAGAAATTCCCTTTGTTTATTGCCATAAATTTTATAACTCTGTGAGAAACTTAATCATAAGTAACTTATGACATTTTTTATAAATTTTTTAAAAAATAAGTGCATCACGATAACTAACATAAAAAATTTATAACTTATATAAAAATTATTTTATTTTATTTTATTTTTTATTATAAAATTTCATTTATATAAATTTATTTATAAGCATTTATTTTAATAAACTTATGCTATAAATTATAAATAAATTATTTATGCAAAAATATCCTAAATTGATTAGCCACTCTCCTAATAAATCTATCCGTTTTATAATGACTTTTTTTAGCAAATAATATCTTGTTTTAAAATGACTAGCTTTTCCAAACATTTAGGGAGATGTAGTGCTCTTCTTGCGGAGTATTGAGAAGTTTACGAAGGCTTAAAGCTCATATTTTCGCTGGGTATTCGAGGGTGAGTTAAGTGTTGATTCTAAGTTAGCGGTTACTGCTATAAAGACAGCGAAGGTTTGTCATCAAGATTGTGTTTCTACTCACCGTCAGATTATGGAGCTCATAGCTTTGCATGAGATCATTGTTGCATCGCATGCGAATAGAACCACCAATATGTGTGCGGACGCGCTCGCTAAGCGTGGCGGTGTCGACAAGAATTATATTATTCACCAAGAAGCTCCGACTTTATTGGGCCCTTTATGGCGGCGGACTCTTTAGGCATTAGTAGTTTTTTCATTGCTCAATTGTAGTTTTTTCTCTTTCGGGCTCCGGCCCTCCATCTTATAAAAAAAATGACTATCATTCTCACGTTTTAATGCAATAATAATTATTATTTTTTAATCTGTTCTTTAATTATTACTGTATACACTATTTTTAATACATTAATAAACACTACTAGAAATATTGATTTTTCCTATGGATTTTGTTGGGGGGAAATTTCTGCAGGAATACCAGCGGATTTTCCTACTGATTTATAATATTAAAATTAAAATTTTTACTTATTTGTTTTGTACGTGCTATAAAAAATCAACACGAGAGGAAACATATTCAACAACTTGTCAGAGTAAGGGTGTGTCTAGAAGATATCAGACACAATATATGAATTCTCCTTATTTCTAGACCAACACATGTATTTCTCTTGGTGAATAAGGCTCAATAACATTTGCATTTCTGGCATTGCACCCTTTTTTTTCATTCTGTATGTTACTCTAGCTCGGTATATCTGGGTAATACTCGTGAGATTTTCTGGGTCTTTGTCTTTCAAAGCAGACACGACGTACCTTGGTGCCATATTGTACTTTGTCATGTTTTTCACAAACTTTCTTTCATAATCTTTTAGACGGCCCAAGATGTCATGACCTACCAAATCTTTATCTAGTTTATGATTGTGCATCCCACGTGTAACCATCACCTAATTACAACCAATACCACTCGGAACAAATCTCAGCCTAAATGGGCTTCCAAGCTTCATAGTATAATTGTCATCAGAAGGGTCCGCAACTTCATTTTTCTTTTTGTAATTTCGTCCTCTGCCACAGTTCATAATCAATTTATCCTTCCTCCTTCACAGTCCATTAGCAGAATCAGATCGAATTGTAACAACTGTAATACCATGAGTTTTTCCAATTGCCTGTGCTCATTATAGAACCTTATCTCGTGATTCAAAAATCTGGCAATCACAAAAACGTATAATTAGATAACTTCATCCATTTATAAAAACAAAAAAAAAATTGTGTATGAAGTCAACTAAACATATCGTATCTGTGATGAAGTACTGCATAAGATCAGCACATGAATCCGTAGAAGAAGTTGAGGCTGGCGATTCAAGACCACAAAGATATAAAACTTCATCTGCCATACCGAAAATTTCAGGTTTTAAAGAAATTTTTGATACACACCAAAAATTTGGAATTTCCGGTATTGGTTTTCTATCGGAAGTTCGTAAAATTTTCGGGACATGGTAATGAATTTGAAAATTATCGAAATTTTTAAAATCTCTGGTAAATAGCACCGGAAATTTTGAAATTTTTGATAAATGTATACCGGAATTTTGTAAAAAACCAAAGAATTTCCAGTATCGGCCAAAAAGAGGTACCAGAAATTTGCTCTGCAATATCCAAAATTTGTTTTTTTTTTATGATTTTGCATAATTAGTATCAAGAACATATTGGAAATAATGTAAAATGAAGTGGCATGTATAAAATGGGGGTGGCAAGTTAAATTCTCCTCTTCTATACAATCTTCCCCAACAAGAAGAGCTGATATATATAGTATTCCTCCTACTTCTACTTTTAACACAATGGCCTTACGTATAATTGTTGGGGGAGTTATAGTAAGGAGCATTGATATAAAGTTGAGGAACAAGCACCTTTGTAGGAGACACACCACTTATCCATCCACCTAAAACTTTAAGGTGATAGGTGAGTGGGTTCTCCCACTTATATATGCTTAAGTCTCCACATTCCTATCCAATGTGGGACTATTTTCCCACTTACTCACACTTGCTATGTTATTCCAACACTCCTCCTCAAATGTGAGTCCACAATGCTCCACAATGTTCCCCCTCACACTTGTACCGTCGTTACCTCTTCTTGGGTATTTCGATACAAATTACCCGGTCCGCTTTTCGAACCAAAGGCTCATGATACCATGTTGGGGGGAGTGGAACAAGCACCTTTGTAGGAGACACACCATTTATCCACCTAAAATCTTAAGGTGATAGGTGAGTGGTTTCTCCCACTTATATATACTTAAGTCTCCACGTTTCTATTCAATATGGGACTATTTCCCCACTTACTCACACTTGCTATATTATTTCAACAATAATATCAATCTCAACTTGATGAAGAAGTTTCTTATTAGATTTTAGGACAAACGATTAAATTTCCTTAGGTTGTTAAAAAGATAAATAATTGAATAACTAGTTTATAATTAATTATTGATATGTTTATTGATAGCAGATAAATTAGTTGATAGAATTTGTAGTATTTATTAAAATTAACAGTTGTACAACCTTATAGATATGAAATTACATAAAAATATATGTTTCATTAATTACAAGTTTTTCAATAAAGATAAATAGATAATAAAAGCAATATATAAACTATAAGTTACTTGAATTATAAGCTTATAAAAGAAAGCTTCAAGCTTGTGAATATTTTATTAAATAAAAAAATATTATTAATATTAAATAACACTAGTAATTGTTGTAAAAAAGTTGTAAAAATAAAATAGAAAATAAAAATGAGATGAGTGAAGTAATTTAAAATCGATTTATAGACTAGAGTGGTAATTGTCTCTAAATTGGTCTTCATGCATGGCAGCATCAAAATTGAAATTAGTAAAAATATACAGAAAGAAATATTCAGTTAGCACATTGTGTGGTTGGGGATACATTGCGGTGGCGATTGATTCCAATAAAAGTAGCATAGTGGGGTTGCAGTGCATGGGGTGATGGCATGGCATTGATTCAGAAATGAGTAACCAATATACAGATATGGTGAAATGGGCACGTCCTTTGGAATACGATACTCGTCCCAGTGTGTTGGGAAGAGACCACAACAAACGAACCAAGACAGTCAAAGACAGAATCACTACTTGCATCCTTATCACAAATGAAATGAATGTGGTCAAATCAAATCCATGACTTGGTTTGTGATCAGAGAAAGATAGTGAGTGGGGTTGCCATGCATGTGGTCATTGTTTGGAGCCATGTGCTGAATTCACATCTTTTGCTGTTCTGTTTGTGTCTCTACTGTGCACGCCGATATTGGCTACCGGTGGCGGTGTAGTAATGTCCCTACAACCCTACCTATGCCCTAAAACCTATGGAGTGTATATATATATATATATATATATATATATATATATATATATATATATATATATATATATATATATATATATATATATATATATATATATATATATATATATATATATAGGGAGCATATCAAGTGAGAGCATTTTTAAATGAGAGATGAGAGGAAGAAACATCAACCATTGGATTCATCAAGAGAGAGAAATTAATAGCCTCATTAATTTAGTAACATTCTCTCTCTTGATGAATCCAATGATTGATATTTCTTACTCTCATCTCTCATTTAAAAATGCTCTCACTTGATATGCTCCCTATATATATATATATATATATATATATATATATATATATATATATATATATATATATATATATATATATATATATATATATATATATATATATATATATATATATATATATATATATATATATATATATATATATATATATATATATATATATATATATATATATATATATATATAGGGGACGACTCAGGTGAGAACACTTGGTTATTATGAGAAATGAGAACAATGAATCACGACCATTAAATTTGATTTTAATGGATTGGATTGGTTTCTCTTTCTAAGATCCTTAATATTTAATGGACTGGATCTTAGAAAGAGAAACCAATCCAGTCCATTAAAATCAAATCTAATGTTCGTGATTCATTGTTCTCATTTCTCATAATAACCAAGTGTTCTCACCTGAGTCGTCCCCTATATATATATATATATATATATATATATATATATATATATATATATATATATATATATATATATATATATATATATATATTTGGTTTACTTCAATAAAATACATTGTATGCAAATATGCACAACAAAATTAATTAATTGTAAATAAATTTACATACATGTTACAATGATAGCTATACTGCTTCAATATATAGTGTAGAATTATGTTATTATTATTAATTTTTGAAATCATTTATAAAGAAAATTTGGTTAATTATTAAAGTGGTCAAATTCATAAAAGTTTATAAATTTAAATTTTATAGTTGAATTTCGATTATGAACTTTAATCGATTTTTTAATTTTGAAATGAAAAGTATATCTTTTAATTTACAATTATTTTTAGTTAGAAAAATTTGTTAATCATTGTGACCAAATTTATTAAAGTTTGTGATCTCAAAATATAAAATTGAGTTTTTATTTGGATTATATGTGAATAACATGAAAGTATTGAAAAAAAATTATTATTATAAGAGATATTATAAAGATCATATAACTTATAAATACTTCTGAAATTAGAGTCTAATGTAACCAATGAATATTGAAATGTGAAATTTGAGATTCTTATCACGGAAGATAAGGAATTTGAGATTCTCACAAATAAATAACCCTGTGAGAAAGGGTCTCCGCGGATTATTGAAACACAAACCGAAAGTTCTTCATAGATTGTTAAAACACAACTCGAACTTAGGATAAAAAAAAATCTAAAAGGCTAAGGATTTAGGACCGAACGAACTTGATTCTCGACTTATTTCTTTTTATCTTGTAGAAGGAAATAGTGAGAATTCTATTCATAAGATTTCTAATATTCTTCAAGTGGAAGATGATCCTAAGACTTATAAGGAAACAATAGCTTCAAGGGACTCCTCATTTTGAAAGGATGATATCCAAGACGAAATAGATTCGACAACGTCAAACCATACTTGGTTGGATGCAAGTGGGTGTCTAGAATGAAGTATCATAGTGATGACATGCAAAACACTTACAGGTGTAGACTAGTAACCAAGGGTTTTAGATAAAAGAAAGATGTGAGTTATCTCGACAGATATGCACAATTAGAAAGCACAGTGAAAATTAGAGTTTCGTTTGCATTAGCTTCCTTGCATGAGTTTATAGTTCATCAAATGGATGTCAAAATAACATTCCTAAATAGAAATCTCAATTAGGAGATTTATATAGAGCAACTCGAAGGTTATGTGTTTCCTGATAATGAAGAAAGGTGTGCAAGCTTGTCAAATTCTTGTATGGATTAAAGCAAGCACTGAAACAATGACATTAAAAGTTTGACTTTGTCATTGTAAGATTCGTCGATTAAGGAGGAGACATATAACTTAAGGGGAGACTTTTTAATCATTATCAAAACACGAATTCAAATATTTTTTCGTCATCAAAAGGGGGAGATTTTGAATAATACATCTTATATCTAGTTTTGTTTTCATGAATATAAAGAATATCAAAGAAGAAAATGATCAAAAGTGTCATGCACATCAATGATGAAGTTGATCAAGAAGGTTTAACATAGAAATTCAAGTGAAGATTTGAGACAAGTGAACATAACTAAGGTGTTCATTGAAATTCATACTATAATACTTTAAATTGCTCAGAATTTCATCTTTCACTTCATCAAAAAACCTTCTCGCATCATCATGCATGATCATCTAAAATCTTTCTTCATCTAATTCTTTTGACAATTGTTTGTACACAAAGTTGTGTGAGAACATTGTGATATTTTTTTGTCTCTGTTCTGGACCGGGCTTATGGCTGGCCCATCGACTTATAGGGCCCAGTCCAGCGTTACTGCAATAGAGGCCCAGCAGAATGGCCCAAATGGCCATAGCCGTCGGGGAGCCTCTCTCCCACGTGCCCCTAAAAGGGACTTGTGGCCAACTGGCCTCCGGAAGAAATGGTATTCCAGCACCGAAGGATTTTGGGGCAGTTGACTCAGGACCGAGACCACTCGGTGGTCTTCCCCACCCACGTAGAATCCTCGTTGTCTCTATTTTTAGCCTTATAATTCAGCCCAAAATGAAGGTCTTGGCCCAGCGCTGGGGGCACTATAAATATCCTCTTCATTAGAGGGTCGGGTATTTTATTCTCATTATCTACTTCGTACTTGCTCTCTTCACTCTGAATCTTAATTTATCAACAGAGTGTCTTGCAAGTACACCCCCTTTTCTGGACCGACCAAATGCTCTAGTGTTACAAGCCACTGAAGATGCTTCTGATCCCAGTAAGATCAGTCTCCATGTTGATTACATTATTGATCATTAGCAACGAGATCAATGGAATTTTAGAAACAAAGATGTTTCTAACTTCCATATTCAAGATAAAAGATTTTGGACTAGTTGACACTCTTTTTGGGTTCAAAGTAAAGTAAAACAATGGGGTTGTGAACTTAGTCAAATACACTATGTTGAGAATTTACTTGATAAATTGAAACATTTATGTTTCAAGGAATCAAGTATTCCATTTGATCCTAGTGTCAAAATTTAAAGAATGATGGAAGAGTCGTGGCTCAATTGAAATATTCAAGTGCAATTGGTTGTCTAAAGTATTTGTTGCAATGTACTAGACAAATGAGTATATTTACTAGCAATCCAAATAGAAAGCGTTGGAAGGTCATCATAAGGATTTTCGATTATCTTTTGAAAACCAAAAACCATGACCTTCATTATGCTATGTTTCCTTCCATATTAGAAGGATATACAGATGTGAGTTGAATATCGATTGTTGGAGATCATAAATTTACAATTGAGTGAATATTTACACTAGTTGGATATACGATTTCTAGGAAGGGCAATAAATAAAAATTTATTACTCTTTCGACCATGGAATTTGAGTTTGTGGCTCTTGCTTCCAAAGATCAAGAAGCTAAATAGTTGAGAGACCTTCTATTGGAAGTTTCATTGAAAAAAGACAATGTTTCAAAGGTGTTAACACAATGTGATAGTCAAATCAATTTAGCTAAAGAATTCAGCTAAATGTACAATGGAAAGTCTAGGCACGTAGCATTTAGACATTCTTTGATGAGAAAATTGATTAAAGATGTAATCATTTCACTCACGTATATACGATCAATCTATAATTTGGATGAATCCCTTTACTAAACTTATAGCCAGAGATTTAGTAAAGACTACCTCGAGAGGTATGTGATTGAAATTCCTTGAATAAGAGTTCCAATAATGGTAGCAACCCAATCTGAAGTTAAGAAAACCTTAACCTAGGATTCAGTAGGTAACAACAAGTCGTTGACTTGGATGTTTGTGCGACATTATGTAATAATATTGACTATTGCATATTGAGGATTGAGATTTTAAAACTCTTAATGAAGTTCAATGTTGAGAATACGTATCTCAAAAAAGTAGATACAATATGAACTTCACCTATGTGAATTTCGACATGGTGCAGTCTCAAAGTGAGAACTGGAGTTTCTCTCACGAAAAAAAAAATCACGGAAGAGGAAAAGCACATGGTCATAAATAGTGATAGGCGAGATATGTAGGCGAAGAACCATTAAAGTGTGTGTGTGTGTGTGTGTGTGTGTGTGTAAGGTAACGTCGTTCTAATCACAAGGAATAACGGTTCAAAGGATTACTACCTAACATATTAGGTTTTGTGTTGTTCATACTAAGATTAAGTACAAATCGAAAGATATTTAACTGTACTAAGATTATTTGTTTCCTTTTTATGAAATTTATCTTGTCATTATTAGAACAAGTGGAGGATTATTGTGATTACTAATGATTAATCACAATGAATGTGTTCTCAAATGACAAAAAAATATGCAAGTGAAGGTTGTTTTTTGAATTCAAAACCAGACAACACTTGTGAAGTGTTGCAGTAGGCAATTTGTATTTTAATTTCAAAAATAGACAATGATCCGTGAAGTGTTGCAGAATGCAGTTAGAATAGGCAATGCTTGTGAAGTTGCAGTAGGCAAAAAGTTGCAACAGTAAGCAAAAAGTATTGCTGAAATGATGTGTTTTATCAAGAGTCGCAACTTTGTAAAACAACACTACCAGGCCTATAGCTTGAGCATTCTGGATTCAGAAAAATAAATTAAAAAAATCTATCATCTTCACACAAAATTCCATATTTCACTTTCCCTACATTCGAGTTTTCATCGGTCTTGTGCAAACTCAAGTATAAACTGAATTATCCTGGATATTTCTACGTACAAACTCTAAGATAATTTGAGAGTATTTGAAATATTATAAAGAAAGTGATTCAGTACATGTTTAGTATAAAATTTGCTAACGAATCACTGAGGATTTTGTGTTATTCAATGTTAATTTTATATATATATATATATATATATATATATATTAGACTTAGAGTTCTTTTAAATTTTTGGAGTTCATGTGTGTAAGTTAGTTATAATTGTGGCAAAACAAATAGAAACTATATTTTGCTGCAGTTTAACTATGATAAATTTTGAACCATGCGCAGTAGTCTATCTTACACCGTCAAAAACGTTATACCCTCGGCTTTCAACCATTCTAAACAGGGTACTCCCTCCGTCCCACAATGAGTGACTCATTTGGAATAAAATGATGTCCTAAAATGAATGACCCATTTCAATTTCCAATACATTTTTTCCAATTCTACCCTCTAATTATTAAAAAGTTCACCATTCCCAATACATAATAAGGGTACTATTGTAAAAACAATATTATCTCTCTTACTTTTTTACACTTTTCTTAATCTATGTGAAATGGTGTGCTGGGTCACTCATTGTGGGACGGAGGGAGTAATTACTAACGAAAGAATACTACCCAGTTAGCTAGGAACATTAACCAAACCAAGAATGGTGCATTATCAAAAAACTAAAAAGACTAAGAATGGTGCATGAACAGAAAGAGAAGATGGTGGGGGTATGGTGATTTTGTTGGTATTAGGAGTAAAGGAGGAGGTGCTGAACATAATAGACCACTTGAATTTGATGGAAATTTCAATTTCTCCCCAGAGGAGGTAACTGTATGTAGCTAACAAAAACAGCTCCATGGTTACCAACTTTGTTTCTACTAAAATGTTATGTTTGAAATTTCAAAATTTTATTCTGATTCTTTCTTTGACTGTACATATTCTGCTCTCATAATTTTATACTTGAAGGAATTCTGACCCTCCTTTATATTTGATGTTCCAGCAAATTCTTGCAAGGTTGCGTGTGATGCAAGGTTATTGAGCTATGACAATTGGCAACACATAAAGAAAACTTTCTATAAAGCTGTGCATTGAGATTGGTTCTCAGGTTGAAAATACATTGATAATCTGAATTGCATCAATTATATTTTGAACATTCTCTACAAGATGAGTAAGTCAACATACAAATCTAGCTGATCCTATTGACCGTCTTCGACAATTGATTTCAGGTAGGCATAGGAGGACGTTGCGAATGGCCATGAATCTTAGTATCAATAAAAACTTGATTATCAGTGTCTCCAAGGTCTCGTAACCGATTAATCTCTGGTAATACAACTGTTGCAAGACTTGGCCTATCTTTCTTGCAGAGTTCTGCACAACCTAATGCTATTTTAGCAAATGATAGAGCCTCTTCAACTGGCCAATCGGTCACCGCGGGATCAAGAATCTGCTTGAAACAATCCTTTTCGATCGCTTTTTTAACTTGGTGAGTAAGTCCCATGGGCGGCCTTGCTGTGATTATCTGCAGTAGCATTATCCCCAACGAGTAAACGTCGGACCTTGTGGTTAATATTCCTGTTTGTTGATACTCGGGGTCGATATAGCAAAACGTTCCAGCAGCTGAAGTCATGTAATATTGTGTGACACTGTCAGCTACAGAAGGAGGGACTAATCTTGCGAGACCGACATCGCTTATTTTACTCACGTAATTTCTGTCCAACAGAATGTTTGATGGTTTAAGGTCTCGATGCACGATTGGCTCCGGCTTTGTTTGGTGAAGGAAAAGCAGTGCAGTTGAAATCTCAGCTGCTATTTGGAACCTTTTTTGCCATGATAGAGGCTTGCTTTTGTTTTTTCGAAATAATCTATCTTCTAAGCTACCGTTATCCATATATTCATACACCAAACAACCATGCTCAGGACATGCACCGAGGAGGAGAACCATATTCGGATGTCGAATACTGCTTAGTACCTCAACCTGATCATTCAAGGAAAATATAAATTGTGCATATAAAGCCACTTCATGGAGGAAAAAAAATTGAAATTCATACATATGATTACCTCTTGTTGGAATTGCTTCCGGCCTTGAGAAGCTTCGGGATTTAAAAGTTTGATTGCAACTGCGGTGTGATCAAGGTGACCTTTAAACACCGGTCCATATCCACCTTCACCTATTTTTCTTGACGGGGAGAATCTATCGGTAGCAACTTCAATCTCCTGCATTGTGTATTTTCGATATCGATTATCATTTTGAGCCAATGCGGTTAATACTCGATCCCTCTCTGCTGCCTCTTTCATCGCCTTCATCTCTGCCTCCCTTCTTCTCTGAGCCTCTTGTTCAGCCTTCCACTTGGCTTCCTCAGCTGCTTCTAATGCAACTTTTGCTCTAGCCTTCTCCCTTTCTGCCATCGCAAGAGCTGCCTCTTGAGATAACCTAACTTCCACAACCTTTTTTTCCTCTTCTACTCTCCATCGACGAATTTGGTCTGCCTGTTATCAATCACACATTTTAGATTCATTTCGTAAATTTCATTGTTGGGTACGGCTCATAGTTTACCGATAAGTGGACAGGCCGCTCGAGCGGGACAAGTATTTAAACAAAAGTTGTATTCCATAAATTATAAAACTCTTTTTACTATTGCATAATTTACATCACCTGATTTTTTGCCGAGATTGCTTGCTTGCAAGCCGAGCTATACATGTCCATAGTTTGCTTCAATTCAAGCCTCAGTCTTTTCATCTCAGCTTCAAGCTCTCTCTGAAATGAAGTAAAAGACTCAACTGTCAAATTTTTAATAATTTTCTAACTCTTCATTTGGTCAAAAAATGTTTCTTGTTCAACAAGAAAGACGAATCAAAATAAAAATCCAACAAAACAACAATCGGTCATCAAAAAACTTATCTTTCTTTTCCACTTACTGAGGTATGAGAAGTCGCCTGTGTCCCAAAGGAATCTATTAGATCCATATCAGATCCGTTTGATTCAACAATCGGCCCAAGCGCTGCCATGTCTCTTTCGTCCATCGATGCCCAACTTCGTCCACGACTACTCGGTACATCAATACTGTCCATTGACATATTACTTCCTGCACTCCTTGGTCTCTCACGCGTCGATCCTTTTCCCGTAGTAACACTATCAAAAGACCTTGATTCTGAAGATCCTTCATAAGTGTTACCAGTTCTAGGTAGTATTGACCTGTTACACAAGAAAATTAAACAAGTTGAATCATCAATCATTTCGAATCATCTCAATCTCAATAAAAGACATTCAGAATATGCTAACGATATAAGTTTCAAATTTTTAGCACCTCATTCCACCTGCAAATTCACCACCATATGGGGAGGATGATTGAACCGGTATAATTTTCGTCGGAATAGTCTGGTTTCCTCCCATCGATCTTACCGCTGACCGAGCCGACACAATCTTCAACTTTGAAATGATGTATACAGAGCAATAATCCGGTGCTAATTTAATCATGTTTGTTGGTATATCATTATTTGCTTTAAATTTTTTTATACTGCCAAAAACATTACAAAACACCAATAAATCATTACATAAAGATAAATAACAAAAAATACATATAACAACAAAACTTCACAAGGATTAGTATCTGCAGTGGCGCAGAAGAAAAATACCTTGGCATATGATTCTTTGTTGATGCACCAACAACAATACTATGTATGACATTTCTATTAGCGAAATCTAATAGTCCTTTCACAACATCATGATGATCGATTACGGCTTCTTTCATGGTGATCTAAATGCAACAAATTCAACAAAATAAACAAAATTCAAAACTAATTTCAATGAAAATTAATTTAAATGAAACTACTTACAGCTTTGCGTTGACACATTGCACGTAAATTATTGAAAATATGCGATACATCATCTTCATCGGGTGGAAAAACATTAGTGCCCTCTGTGTTGAACAATGTACATGTGTTAGAATGAAATATATGAAAATAGTAAAAGATGTGATGAAATGAAGGTGAGAAGGTACCTACGGTTAGGTAAATTTTTGTGTTTAACATGGACAGCAATGATGACAGGATTGTCGAGATGATTGACTGCCCAACGAAAAGCGTAAGCACTGTTCTTGTCTTTGTCAACGGCCACCATTGTGTTTTGTTGTGGGGGACCGGTTGGCGGTGGGAGAGACATGGTGATTTGAAGGTGGAGATTTAGGCCACCGGTACGGTTAGTTGCCGGTGGCGCTGTGGAGAATGGGGAGAGGAACGAGAGGAAAGGAAGAAAAGAGGTTTGAATGAAAATGGAAGGAAAGTGAAAATTGATGAGTAACGATGAAAACGAACATAACTAACGTTTCTGATGTGTCGTGTTGTGTGCCGTTGGTTTTTTTTAGTTTGACTTTAATTTAGACATGGTGTTTTGACAAAATTTTGATCATCCCAAATAGGATGTTTTATGCCTTCAATTTTACAAATAGATTAATAAAAAAATGTGAAGAATATATAAGTTAAAGCAATTACAAATTATTTTTCTTTCCTTATTTCTATAGGTGGAAGTATGTAGGGGTGTTCGCGGTGCAGTTTGGGCAATTTTGACGTAAAAAATCATCTGAATTACTCACAACATATATGTGTTATAAAATAACAACAAAGTTTATCATATTTGGATAACAACTTTCCATTTAATATACAAAAATAATATTAGATAAAAATTGAATAAAAAACATAAAATAGTAGCATAAAATATATAATATAAAAAACATTATAATGAAATAGAAAAAAAAATGAAATATTAGAGAAGACAAAAAAGAAAGAGCGGAAGAGATGCGATTAGATAAGAAAATGAACATTAAAAACGTAATTGGAAAAGAGAACACTAGAATAAAAATAATGAAAAAGAAAGAACTTAAGAGATGAAAGACTAGAAAAAAATATGTGATCGATGTGTATTTAGAAAAGAAGATGAGAAAAAGGTGCAATACTGCTAGGAGAGATTTGAGAAGAATTAAATTGAAACTTTAAGTGTGAGGAAGAGAAAATTATTAGTAATCGTAAGACTAAGCCATAATAGGTTTGAATTTGGGTTGGATAAGTTATTTGAAGTTTGGAGGGTTGTAACATAATGCGGTTTGGTTCGGTTTGTAAAATACAAACAGCAAACCGAACCGCGCGGTTTATTAAAAAATGGCCCAAACACATCCGAACCATATGCGGTTTTTGCGGTTTCGGTTTGGTTTGGTTTGATTTTGCGGTTTTCTATTAAGCCGGTTTGGTTTTGCGGTTTTCTATTGAGCCGGTTTGGTTTTGAACACCCTTAGAAGTATAAACTTTTAATTTTATTGTATATCACTATAAATAAATAAAATTATTTCAGTAGGACTTTTAGTCTTCTATTATTTTATTTTATTTTTAAGAAGTGTCTCTCTTGGGATCTAATATGACTTAATCGTCTGATTGATTTTTGAATAATTTGAGTAGGAAAGTAGGTTATATGATGCTTACAATCTTATGGAAGGACCATTGTGTGTCAGGGTCAGGATCCCTAAGCTTGTTATCATCTTTGATCAACAAGACTCATCTGTCGGGCATGTGGGAGTTTTGATTCATGTTTAGCTCACTTGGGATTTGAGGTGAAAAAGAAAAATTTTTAGTATCAACAAGTGATGGTTGCAAACTTGTTACTTATTATCAAGGATGTTACTCTCTTTCTCCCTCTTTCTCTCTCTCTGGATCAAGACAGACGATCATGGTGTCTTTCTAAGGACAAAGTGTTTTTTGTTCCTTAGACTTATCATGAACTCCTTTAGAGTTGACTTTTAATTCTACTTTAGGAAGTATTGTGAACCTGACTTTTCCCCTTATCTTGGATAGTTGGACTCCTCTAAAGTTGTTTTTTTCTCGGCAGCTTCTTCTTCACAGTATCACCACTACAAGAAAAAGATTTAAAACATTGGGAGATATGGGTTCCTAAAGGTGTTTTATATCTGATGTGTACGAAATATTTTGAGTTAGTTACTCATTTGTTTGTCACTAGTGAGTACGTTATGTCTGTCAAGTATGGGGTTTTTAACTAGTTGGAGTGTTGTCTTCTTTTTCCTAAGGATCTCAACATTATCTTCTTGTCAATTACTTTGTTAGAAGTAGAACTAGAGTTAGGGGCAGTTTGTCTCTGATTTGGCATTGTTGTGTCTAGTCTATACAAAATTCTCTAAACGATATAGTTTTTCTATGAGCATATATCACCGCAAAGGATGTGGAGCATAGGCGGTTCTTGGGCCCGGCCAGGCTGGGCACATGCCCAGGCTCTGGCCCAATTGTTTTTTGAATTTGACCCAAAAACGTTTTTTAAAAAAAGAAAGCAAAAAAAATTAGAAAGGGCAAAAAGAGGGATAACTGTATGATTGTGATGAGAGGAAAAAATCGTACACGATGGTATCGAGTTTTTGTTTGTTTTGTTGAGTTTTGGAGATGAGAGAATCGGCCATGGCGTTTTGTTTGTCGGAGAAGATGAATTCCATCGTGAGAGTGTTAAAGTTGTTACCTCACGTGTCCATGCTGCTTCATTGTGTTAATTAAATATCATATTCAATTATTCCTTAATTAGTCAAACTTTCTCCCTTGTTTTTTGGCCTTTTTTTTTTATTCTTTTAATAATATTAAAAAATTGTTTTAGAGAATTATAAAGAAGACACGTTAATGCTTGGTTTTACCACGTATCTTACCAACTCTTATTTTTCATTTTTTTTAAAGTTTTTATTATTAACCAAATGATAATTATTCTTTTTATTATTTCTTATTAGTAACTAAATGCTAATTAGGTTTAGTTTGTTTCTTTGTTGTTGTTATATATATATATATATGGATTTTGTGGGCCTAAATTTATGTTTCTACTTGAACCTCCCTTTTTGCTATTTTGTTAGTTTTTTTAATAGTTTCTTTATTATTTGATTTGTTATTATTAATTTCACAATGAAAAAATATATTAAAAAATGGATAATCATTTTAAACAATTTTATTTAATTCAAAATTATTTTTTTAATTAATTTTATTAAATAAATTCATTTAATTTATTAATAACTTTAATGCATCTTTATTTGAATTTAGGTATTTTATGCAATTTATTTTTCCAATATTTTATGCTTGTAATTTTTTTATTAATATTCGTGATTATTCATTCATTCTCATAGTTTATTTTTAAGCTTTCTTACAATGAAAGGTATATTATTGGGCCTTTCTTGCAATGAGACACACGCTTACTTGTACACATTCATAGTTTGATATGAGTATTGCTATTTAGTACGAAGCAATTTGAAGAAGAAATGCAAGAATGAGTATGTGTCACTATTTTAGTGGTAAATTTTAAATTAGTTTTAAATTTAACTTCCTTTTTAATAGGAATCATGGGGGTTGTGGTGATAATAGATGGTTGAGATCTATTCTTGCCTTTTTTGTTTTTCTATTTTCTTACTAATAAGCATTTTCCGTTTGATATTGGGCTTTCTTAAAGTGAGACCTATTCGATTAATTGTTCCAATTACTCGTCTAGAAGACTAGTCCACTTTGCTAGTACACTTGTAGTTTAATTTGATTTGATTTAACTGTCTTATTATTTTCATGTTTAATCCCTTTGTGTATGCTTGTGTGTACGAGACTTGTATTGCTTTCATTTCATCCTCATTTCCGAAGCCTTGTAAAAATTTTATCGCTTTCTTTATTTTCTTGAGTTTTATTTGCTTGCTTGCTTTTATACTTGAATAAATTATGAACCCGCGCACTCTTGGTCCATATACCAAGTCATACCCCAAGTTCTGTAAGTCGATTGTCACGTGCATCGTCATCGACCGTATCACTACATTCTTGGTCCATATACTAAGCCATACTTCATGTTTTGTAAGTCGATTTCCTTGTTTAACTCTTTTATTTTAAACTATATTTTTGTTTACAAAATGACGAGTCTCTTTTATTTTGGTTGATGACTATTTATATATTATATACAATAAATTTGCGGTCTATACATTTTTGCCCAGGCTTTATAATTTTTCTGGCTTCGCCACTGATGTGGAGGATGAGAGAATTTTTCTTCTTGAAATTGATATCTTCGCAAGCATGTGGGTGACACTTTACTTTTTTTAACTGGTATCAAAATCATATCTTGTTTGTATCAAAAGAAGGTATGGTGGCTCTGACCTGATGATGGAGAGTTCTTGAGGTTACCTTGGTAGATGTTTTTCTGTTGTTAACAGCTCTTTCGACTAAAATCTAGTCTCTTATCTATGAAGTAATTATCTACTTTTGTGTATTCAATTTTTGTGTTGTTTTGACCTAAATGGTTGTTTTGGTTTAAATTTTGTATGTTATTTGTTGTTTACTTTTTGGTGTTTGTGTTTGATGTTTCTTGTGCCATAAAAATCTCATCTATATTTGAGACTTTTAGGTTTGTTTCATTCTTATTTAGTTATTATTAGCCTTTAAAAAAATATGAAACTAAAAAACTTTAGGAAAAAAATTCTTCAAAAGTCGTTTGCCAATTTTATAAATTATTCCTTCTGTCCCTCCTTTTTTGGTTTTTTTTTTTTTTGTTTTATCTTCTTAAGGTTGTTGTTTTCTAATAGCCAGTGGAGTTGCTCTTGTCCTTATTATAATTAATATTTTAATTTTTAATTTTTAAAATTATATATATATATATATATATATATATATATATATATAAATTATTTAATAAATTTAAAATATATATTTTTATTTATAATTGTGATCAGCGTGCGTTTGATTCTACTGTGAAAAAATTATTTTTAAATAAATTTATTATGTAAAATTGATTCTAGTTAAATGTGAATTGAAGGTAAAGTGATTTGTGTTTGAGAAACACTTTTACTTTTACTTGATTTGATTCTAGCTTTTGATTAGGTTTCCAAAAGTTGTTGTTATGTCAGAATGTTGATGTTAAACCAGCTGAAGGTGTGATGAAGGATGATAAATCAAGTATAAATATTATGATCGAACGGGAAGTAATCCAAGAGAGATTTTCAAAAGTCGAAGACATCATGAAATTGCACATCAAAGAGCAATTGAGAAAGATTGCATATTCAGAAATAACAAATTTGAGACCACGGTTAGAACTGGTTAAACAAAGTGTGCCACTAAAATTTTCAAACTGACACATAGTAACAACTCTACATGGGGTCTCCTTCATACTTCGAACATGTTAACATACATTTTTCAAATCTAACACCAAATTCTTAAAAAAAGTGTTTTCAAGGGTGCTCACATTACCAAACCATCTCGTCCACCACCATTACCAAAAATCATCCTCATTGAATAGATGTCGCTTTTTATGCACAAATATATTAAGCGGGTTGTTGATGTTAAAGGTGACAACAATTGAGATTTTTGATATGTTTCGGGTTTGCTCTGTAAAGGAGAAGAAGACCATCAATCTTTATGTCATCGGCTTATACACGAGTATACCCAATTTGTCCTTAAATACTTTGTTATTATCAAAACTTTAGGGATATGGTACAAACCAATTTTATTCCAATAGTAAAATTATCCATTATTTGACGTTCCAAAAATGCAAACTCAACTGAAAAAGTCATCTCTGCAGAAGTAATACCAAGAATTTCCAGAAGTGGAAGCAAACTCAACTGAAAAAGTCATCTCTGTAGAATCAATAATGAGCACAGTGGGAAATATGTTGAACAACTTTATGGAATTAAGATGAGTTCAAAATATATCTCGAATGGTTTCTGCATCCTCACATACTTTATACCTAGATACATAATGATCATCATCTAAAAGCCTCAATAGTTGTTGCATTTTAGTTCTTTGATATTTTATCGACTTGTTGTTTCAGGCATGAACATTGTATACTTGCTTGATATTTGAGATATTTTGAGGTCTTTTCTGTTCCAAAGTTGAAAGTATTTTTTGGGTTGCACCATGTTCAATGTCATGTCAGAAACAAGATCGTACTTTCAGGATTAAGGTGACATGCAATGGGATGATCGACTAACTTGTACCACAAATCATGATTACGTATACCATAAACCACATTAAACATCCATGTATTATCTGCCATAAGGTACCGATGTAACTTAAAAGGATACTCACATTCTTTCTTCCAATGTCTTCCTGTTTCAACTAGGAGTGTTCAAAACCAAACTGGCCCAATACAAAACCGCAAAACCGAACCTAATCAAAACCGCAAAAAATGTATTTGGTTCTGATGTGTTTAGGCCATTTTTTAATAAAACCGCGCAGTTCGTTTTCGTTTATGATTTGTAATTTATAAACCGAACCAAACTGCATTATGTTACAACCAACATTCACTTAACCAACATCCAACCCAAACTCAAACATATTATGCTTTAGCCTTACGATTACAAATGATTTTCGCTTCCTCACACTAAAGGTTTTCGTTTAAGTCTTCTCAGATCTCACCTAGCAGTATCGCGCCTTTTTCTCATCTATTGTTCTCTCTTCCAATTATGTTTTTAATGTTTCTCGTATTCTCTAATCTCTCCTCTCTTTTGCTCTTTCTTTTTCATCTCCATTAATGTTTCACTTCTCTTTTTTTCTATTTTATTATAATGTTTTTTATATTGTTTTATGCTACTATTTTATGTTTTTTATTCTATTTTTATCTAATCTTATTTCTATATATTGAATGGAAAGTTGTTGTCCAAATATGATGAGTTTTGTTGTTATTTGATAACCCATAAATGATTAAATACAAAGTTATGTTGTCATCTATATGTGTATGTATGGCTCAATAATTTTATAAAAAAAAAAACAACACAAACTGCATTGGTTTGGTTTGCTTTGGTTCATTTTTATTTCTAAAATTCAACCGAACCAAACCGCACACTTTTTTCTCTTCCGATTCGAATGATTTTTTACGTAAAAACCGCCCAAACCGCGCCACGGACACCCCTAATTTCAACTTTCGAATAGGTTTTGTGTATTTTTGACTTCTTTTGCATCTCATTGTCATAAACGCTTGTCTTTTATCAAAACCATTATTTGACCTCCTAATTACAATGTTGAACTCTAATTTTGAAGTCAATGTGTGGATCTATTGGAGCATATGTTAATGAACAACAAACTCCTATTTATTTGTAAAGTGTTTTTCAACATCTACCTTGACGTCACCCGGTTTAACATTCATAGACACAGTAGCTTTGGGGACAACGTTAGAGTGCACCATATCTAAGATCAATCATAACATAACAGAAAAAATTAAAACTCAAATTTAACATTACAATAATCCGAAAAATACATAGGGGTGTAATCGGTTTGCTTTAGACCGAGTTTTGGTCAAAAAAATATTTGAATAGATGATATTTTCATTGGATTTGTTTGATTTGATTTTTAGTGTTTTTCAAAAATGGAAAATTCAATTTGGTTTGGTTTGGTTTGGTTAGGTTAATCTGTTTGCATCGCTCTTTTTTACAAACATTATATTAATTTATGTATTATCGGTTATCATGTCTTCAGTGTATTTTCTGGTATTATTTTTTCAAATAATATTTTACATTTATTACATGCTCTACTTTTCAAACAACTTACAAGTTGTACTTAATCCATAGAAAATAGTAACAAATAAAATACAACAATAACAACAATAAGTTGTCATACAAATAAGTTAACATGTTTCACACCTCAAACACGCATCAAAACTATTTTATAATAAGACTCAGGGTCGGCCCTGTGCATGTGCAGGAATTGCTACAGCACAGGGCCCCAAATTTTTGGAGGCCCCAAATTTTTAAAATGTTCAATTTTTTTCATAAATATTAATCGAAATAAATAAAATATTATAATAAAAATCTAATAAATCAAAAAAATATTATAATAAAAATCAATATATACAAAAAATTGAGATAAATCAAAACACTAAATAATTATAATTAAATATATTATTGATTAATACATAATTGTATTGTTTAAATGTCTTTTTTAATTATTATAATTATATTTATATTTTAAATTTAGACCCATTTTTAAAATTAGAACGGGGCATCAGCGTTGATTGGGCCGGCCCTGACAAGACTATAAGGAATTTTGTTAAAGAAGAAAAAAAAAGTTTTTAAAAAAAGAGATAAAAACTAACCAAGAGAACTTGAAACGCAAAGAAGAGTGATTATAGCCATCAATTCGGTTCACCAGTTTGGCGGTTCCTAAAAACTAAAACCAATAATCAAACCAAACCACCTCGATTTTCATCAATTTAGTTCAATTTTTTATGCTCTGCTTACACCCCAAGAAATACACTTTTGTAATCACATTCAACAATTATATGAAATTACACTTCCAGACACAACTTGTTTTCCCACAGTAAAAATTAAATTCTAGCAAGCAATGAGCGAAGAAATAGATGTTCATTGTGTTCGCTTTTCCGGAATAAAAACTAGATTCTAGCAAACAATAAGCAAAGAAATAGATGTACAGTACATTAAGAATGGAATGTTGTTTTGATGTACAAGATTTAATTGAGAATGAAATGACGTTTTAGTAGGATTTGAAAAAGAATGGTGATATGATCATGAATGGAAAATACTTGCAAGATGGTGTTTTATTTAATTTCCCGCTTAACATATCTGGAAATACACTTCCGAATTATTCATAGTTGTGAAATAAACACAATCAATGAAAGGATTAGTCCGGAGATGTAGTTCCAAACTATCTTTTGGCAAAATGAAGAATATGTCACTTAAAACATGTTTTGGTACGCATTAGGGACGTCGGGAGGTGTAATTCCAAAATGTTGAAAGGACAATTTCGAAATTCATTCCAGTGACTCCGCAACTAAGGGTGGGAAGAACAACCCCTACAAAAATTCATGATAATCTACAATGCACCATGCAAGATCAATACGAAGAGACAAAAATTGATACCCGAGTCTTTGAACCTCTTGCATAAATTCTACTTGAAAGAATTTAACGCCAAATATGATACAAGAACACGTTAAATAACAACTGGCCATTTTATTTTACAATACACAACACCCTACTTGAAGAAAAAAGGGCGGCAAACACCTACTGCTGTGAGATTTGTAAAGAATCAAAACTAAAAGATACAAACAAAGCCACAGCCTAATTTCCAAGATCATGAAAATTCTATTAAAAAAATATATTAAAAAAAGATATTAAAAAATCCTAGATTCAACGTCCGGGCCGCCTCTAAAATTTTGAATCCAAAAGCAAATTTCTCCATCAGATAGAGTTCATCTGAGCAGCATCAAACTTCTCAACCATGAAATACAATACCAGTCAGCGTGAGTATGTCATACTAAAAATCTTAATGTCGATCATCTGTTGGCGGACGGAAAGGAAAGTGCGCAAACTGGATTTTTAAGGTTGGTGAATCAGGTTTTTTATCATCAAACTTGTAGCCTGCATAAAGTTCTACGCGTGAGTATGTAATTCCACACATTCATAACATGACTATGCATCTACTAATTTAAATTTAGCTTAAATAACATTATTTTTCTTCTAAATATACCATTTCATTTTCTTTACCAACATACTTTTCAAAAACATTCTAATAGTTGAGTGGGTAAAAGGAAGGCCTCTATCTTTTTCTATGACATGGATCAACTTGACGAAAACATCCTTTAGTATATATTTGTTAGATGCATCTGTCTCGCTGTTAAATTCTCTGTTGTGACAACCAACAAGAAACCAAATATATCAACATGCCCTCGCCACATACCTAAAACTTATCCCATTTGTCATCTCCTCCCTCCCATCACTCCTCCCCACCCCTATCCCTCTTCTCTTTGCCTACTCCCACAACCCCTATCCAATCTTACTCGGCCTCTCATAGGTGCGCAGTGCGCAGTCATTTGCAAAGCACATAGCCAAACAAGGTCAAAAGGAGGTTTCACAATACATCTTAAAGGAAAAATTTCTGGTTAAAAACAAACCCCAAAGCATCAGTATGTATTTATTGCAAAAGAAAAACCTAGAATAGAAGCTTTCGTCCACCCTCTAAATGTGTCCAAAACCTGTTCTACATTCTGAAGTCAATGTTCAGACACACATTGTTTTAGTAACAAATTGCAGATCAGTGCACACTTTTATGTCCAGGACTGAAACCTTGTGGAAAACACATTTTGCCATATTTGCATATTAAGTACATAATTTTGTTGTCTAAGATAATTAAATGTTATAACCTATACTAGTAATTAGTAACACTATAAAATGAAAGATCATTGAAATGAAAATGTCAAAATCAAGTGTTGGATCTTATTATCTCCCATCTGAATCGATATGAACAACATATTTTGGACAGGGTGGGCTTAGGGATAGTGGGAGGGAGGGGAAGGGGTAGGAATAGGGAAGAATAAGATAATGAGGTGACATATCAGTCCACACCCGAGCTCACATTTTGGGTTTCATATCACCAATTAACAGAGAATTTAAAAGAGGAATAAAGCAACTAACAGAAATATACTGAAGGATGCGCTGATAAAATTGGTGACTAAAATAAAAAAATAGGCATAGAGTGACGAAGATGTTATTTATGTTTAGAAATTCTAAATGGACAAGATATCAACAAAAGTCTCAGTTTCTGTAGCACAACTTATTGCACAGACATTTTACACCATGTTCTATTTATATTTGAATTTAAATATGAATATGATACAAAGCAATGTCATATATTTAATTAAAAGGTCAACTGTTTTTTAAGGGGTTTCTTTTGTACCAGTTTGTATTGCATTAGCAGTTAGCACTCGTAAGTGTCAATGCTCTATATTTTGACATACATCTATCATATAATCAGATCTCATATTATTTAGAGGTCTTTTATGTTTCCTAACTTTCAAACAAATCCCTATAATGTACCGAGCATTATATATATGTTTTCCTGGGGACCCTGTCGGTAGACATCAAACTCAGTTATATCAACAAAGAAGAAGAAGCATTTACCTTGCAGAGCTTCCATAGCGGTGAGAGCACATTTGGGTTCAGTAAACTCTACAAAACAAAATATCATAGCCTTGTCCCCACTCTGCAATATGTTTGATGATTAAAACACAATTAAACATCCATAATAAATTAAGCAAAAAGAAATGGTGTGTTCAACCAGTAGAATACATTCCACGACTAAACATATTAAATAGTCCTGGTACTAGCTAAGTATATCATTAGAGGAATGTCATGGAAGATGTAGAAACAATATCTTATATTGTTTCTAAACACACAGTTATCACGTCACAATCTAATAGAATAGTGCTTGATGGGTCTCACAATATTGGAATTTTCTTAAACAATCGGCATGAAATTCTAAATAAACACACTTACCCGTCTTGGCTCCTTGTGAACAACTTTGATATCCTTATAACCAATAAAGGGACGGAAAAGATCTACGCAGATAGGTCAAGGATTCAAGTCAACAGAGCACTGAAATACAGTTATTGCTATTTGAGACACCAACAAATTCACTTCCGTAAACTGTTAAAAGCCAAATTATTGTCCACTCAAAGTTTTTGCTGAACTTTGAAACAAACAACAGCTAAATGGGATCTCCTATAGTAAAAATCCAACAAAATTTAAAATTTCACAACAGTTTCTTATCAATTATATGTTATTACCCACACACACTCAATGATCAAAAACAGATATACCAATGCATACAAGAACACACGGAAGGTGCAAAGGATACGGCCTACTTCCCTTCTAGTACAATCTTTAGGAAGGCCACCCACAAACAAAATATTCGATTCTGCAGCTGAAACTGGGAGGGCATCATAACTGCTTTTAGAGACTGATCTTTCATTGTTCGCAACTGCATCAGGAATGCCTGGATCAACACCCAACAGAGTATCTCTTTTCGTACTTAATTTAGGATCTTCAAGAGGAGAATAATCTGCAACATTAGGTTCGGAGTGAACTCTAGATCCCCTGGTATCATCAACACCATATGGCTCCGTCCGAAACAAACTTACCTGCAAGTAGCCCACATGAATACCTTAAAAAAATACATCTACAATTCCATTTAAAATCAATCAACAGTGATTAAAATTTTACATCTTTATGCAGGTAATCTGTTCCGTAACCGGGAAATTCAGTCGATTTAGGACGAGGAGACGCCAATGATGGTGCCTCGGATGGAATGTAACCGGCATAGCTACTTCTAGCAAAGTTTGCTGACAGAATCAGGGGGAAAAAAAACAGTCAAAAACATGCTTTCTTTTCTAGGTTTAATTAAAACTTCTATGTAACTCTTTTCAACCTGTTTAATTGTTGAATCATGAAAATTACCCCAAGTATAAAAATTGAATCTTTCAATTGTGTAAACTAGAGTTTCAATGAGAGTCGTTAAGAAAGTAGAGATTTCGAGGGGGTGAGAATTAAAAAGGAATAATTTTGATGGAGAAAAAGGAGAAGAGAGAGTACCTCCGTCGGAAGGGGCGGAAGTTGGGTATGGGTAATAGGGATCCGCCATCTACGGCCGTTTAAGTATCCCGCCGGTTATACTCTCAGTCGCTCACTGCTCCGATTTATTGAATTAGGGTTTTTTTTTTCTTTTTGAAGAATAATTAGGGTTTTTTCGTTAGATTAGAAGAAACAAAAATCCATTGGGTACGAAAAATAAGTTGCACTAAAAAAGAACCGTTGAATTAGGTTTTGACTTTTGAGTTTAATTAATGGAAAATACTTTTGTCACCAAGCCAAACAAAAGAAATGCAACAATGACAGTAACCCCCTATCTCAATATCTCATGATTCCGTCGTTTTCTTGATTCAACACCCTTTCTTTCTTTTTCTTTTTTTTTTTTTTTTTTTTTTTTTTTTTTTACTTTTTACATTATCTTTTCTCTCTTATTTTCACTTTTTCTTATTAATAAATATTTTCTATGTTGAAGAGAAAAGATAATGTGAAAAGTAATAATAAATCTCCACCATTCTTTATCACAAGTCACAATTACTCCATGATTCACTATATTAATGACACATGTATATTATGTTTCTTGTTCAAATTCTTTGCTAATAAATAGCATTACTCTTTATTCAACTTTTATTCGCTCCAATGATTATGTTTAATAAAATTCAACACTCTATCAATCGTTAGTTGGTCCAATAGGGAGAACCACGGTTTGATCCCCTGCAACTGCAAATTCAACACTATATCTTACCACTTTTATTTCATATTTTTATTTTCTTTTATATTTTTGTTTTTTGATTATATATTAATAACAATTATCGATTGAAATTAAATTAAAATAACTAAGTGTTAAATAATTTATTTTAATTTTTTTTAATTTAATAACTTATTTTAATTTTATTTTTTTAATTTTGGATTGTTAAGTGTAATTAGTAGAATTTTGGGTGTTAAAAGGGCTATTGTTGGGATCCATTTCACTGAAAAGATGTTTAGAACTATAAACAATAATTTTTTGGAGGCTAAATAAAAAAACTAGAGAGAGGAAAGTCGATCTTTTTGTGTCCAAATCAAATGAATTAAATATCTATTTATAGACAAAAAATTATGAATTTTAGTGAAAATAAAAATAAATTAATTAATTAATTTATTATAAAATAATTATTCCAAATAATTATAATGAAATAAAAATTTAAATAATCAAAATAACCAATAAGATTTTGCAAAGTATATCATGTGGTCTCCACTCACTTCTCAGTCAACATGTTGAATATATTCAACACCAATTAATCCACATCATATTCAACATCTCATTCAACACACCATTGAAAGCATTCACAATTGAAAAAATTATTCAACACCCTCATTGCAAGTGGTCTTAGAAAAGAGTGCTTATTGATTGTTAGAGCTTTAGTTTATAAGTCATAAATTAGTATCGTGGTTCGAGAAAATATATGTATGAGGGAATTCAAGGTTAAACCAAAGATTTTTTGAAGCATTGGATTCTCGAACATAATAACTCGAACATAATAAAGGAACGACTCATCTTTTGGGTCGCATCTGGTACAAGAAGTAGACATTATCATGTTCGTATGATGGATTAGAGAAAGAGTATGAACAAAGTTGTGATAAGCAAGCCAAAATAGGAATTTAATCTTTTTTTAGAGACATAGCTTCCAAATTCAATACCGGGATTATATGTTGTGAGTAATTGGACCTTCTTTATTTTGGAGTAATCACATGTAGCCAGCCGCTTTTAATGATGTAGTTTTTCGTTGATGTGGTTCGCCCAAACAAAGATGTCCTCAATGTTGGGGTTTAATTTAAAATTCTTATTCTTGAGCTTACTGATGATATAGTGAGAAAGCTAAGTGTACAAAATGTAGTATGGGTGCATCATAGAGTAGAAATCTTTAATTGTGATGGTAAGGTCACTGAATTGCACAAACGAAATTGTTCTGGTATGGGACGAGCAAGCCCAGATTGCCCTTCAGGCCCAATTGCTGTCACTCCCCTTTATGACCGTTATGGATTCAACCCACATGCTACACGAAAAGCATGTGGTCAAACTCTCTTGCGAGGGATTCGGGCAAGCACTACAAAAAAAATGCATAAATTATGGCGGTTTAATTATGGCGTTTGATAAAAGTGTCACTATTTACTTTAAATTGCGAAGGTTATTAGAAACGACGTAATGTTAGTAAAACAGTGGCGGTGTCAACCGCCGTTATTTACTTAAGTTATTTTTTAAATTCATTTCATATCAACACCCATTCTCTCCCACACGTCATCGTAATTATTAAATTTTTACATGTTTTATTATTATTATTATTATTATTATTATTATTATTATTTAACAAAAATAAAAACTCTTATCTCATAAAAAGAAACCATTGTTTCAACAAAAATCATCGAACCCTATAACTTTCCGATTCACGATTTTCCCTTTCCCATTCTCACTTTTCCCTTTCCCAAATTTACCCCAGTATCTTCAATTTCATCCTTCTTCTCTTCTTGTTCACTTTATATTTATTTTGTTCCTTTTTCGTTTCACTCGCTCCATCACTAGCATTCTTCTTCTCTATTCCTCCTCTCCGCCAATCTTTTCTTCCACAAATTTCTGAGGTAAAACTAGGGCTTCTCTTTTGTCTCTCAACTCTTGTCTTTTTAAATATACATATATCATGTATTGTTACCGAATCTTAACCATTTGGTTTGATTATTTTCTTATCGAATGTTAATAAATTCTTATTGAATGTTGCCAAAAATTGTATCAAATGTTAACGATTTTGTTATTGATGCTTCATTCTCCTAATTTCAAATTAAGAAACAAATAACATAGTGGTTTTGTTGATAAATTCCATGTTGAAGTCTATGAACGTGGTGTTGGAATTCTTTACGGTTCTTTAACTACCCAAGATGTAAGCTTTGGAGCATCTAACTCTAAATCTCGTCTTGGATCTGAAAGAGTGCTTTGGCACTATCTGTTTCTATTGATGATCAATGTCTTGTTCAGAATGAGTGATGGAAGTATTCCACTTTTGGTTGGAGGTAAACTTGTTAGTTACTCTTGTTCAAATAAATTCTAGTTATCAATTTTATTAGTTTTTTTCACGGTGTTTATTTGCAATCACTTTATGTACAATTTATGTTAGAATATTACTAAATTGAAAACATAGTGTAAGTCTTTATTAAAGTTTTTGAGATTCCTTCTACTTATGTCCCTTAGAATGTTTATTGTGTTATATATTATGAAAATGGTAACCTTGAAATATTTTTTATGTTTTCAATTTCACTTTTAGTTATGTTTTATCTATGGAGTACTTTATGTCTAGATACACCTTGTTGAGGCTCTGACAAAAGAGGTGCCAAAATTAAAGTTTCTCAAAAGGGGGATACATTTTTTTATAAAGGGGTCACACCTGGACTTGCAAGGTTGCAGTTCCAACCTATTTCGGAATTCAGCTAAATAGCTTACCATATGACCGGATTGATATTGACAATTTATATATTAAAAATCTTAAATGTTTCATATTATATGTTTATCTAGTTTGATTTTCTATTTTAAAACTAATTTCTAATTTATGATTATATTATAATGACTTTTAATTCCAATTTGCTTGAATTATTATTAGAATCACACGTTGGCGCATCTTAGTGACTTTGGTAGCAAATTGCCCACTATGATGCACTGTTGAAGTACCTCCACCCAAATTTCTTTTAATACTTATTTGGTTTTGATTGTTTAGTTTATGTTTAATATTTACTCATTCATGCCACATGTACAAACCAAATTTCATCCATCTGACTTCATCACCCACAAATCAAAACATATATTATGTAGCTTTAAGAGGAAATGGCTTACTATAGTGCATTTTAGAGATATAACTGTCATTGGGCATAAATTTCTTGTTGAACTCTTGGTGTTGATATACTGTACTTGTAGTCCGATATTCAATTCTTCTGAGTAACATCGTCCTGACATCACTTGAGGTTCAGTAGAAATTATATGTACATTACAAGATAACCTTAGATTTTAGATTTGTACATTATATGTATGTACATGGATAAGCTAATGTTTCGTTTTGCATTTCTTAAATTTATATGCTTGGAAGTGAGAAGTATGTTTGTGAACTTTTGCATTTCTGATGTTGTGGCCTACCTACAGGCTTGATACAAGGAGTAATATTCTCTAACCATTTTTGCGAGATTTATTTGACATTGTAAGTTCTTTTAATACAATCAATTTGTTTTTATTCTCAAAATCAACAGCCTATTCTTATTATGAAATAGTCATGCATAAATGAATGTGATGCTTGTTCATTAATAGGTAATTGTCTCAACACATACGAAAATCGGAATTCTTCAAAATGTCACAACCATGTATGAATTGGTGACAGGCGAGTGTCTTTTGCTTCCATGCTCTAAGGCTCAAACTGGTAACTTGTACATTCTTTTTATGCTATTTTTTCTTTTCTATCTGCCATGATAATATGTAGCTGAAATTTTCATTGACACTACTTTATTTATTTTACTACCACTTAATTGACCACCATTACTTGTCACCATAAGCTTCATCTAGGTTTAGGTGACCATCTATTTCATTAGATTTATCTCATAATTTAACCTTGTGCATATGAAACATGTATAAGTTAGTTTGTTATGGAAAGCATTATTCATAGTAGTGAGAAAAAAATTTAAAATTTTAGCTCTCTATACAATGACCATCCACACTTTGATTGTCAAACATAGGTTGTAAATCAATAGGGAATCTTATTCTAGGTGTTCAACTAGTTCTAAATCGAAATAGTGGGTCAATTGGTTTAATTGGAATGAATTCTGGTTCACAATAGGTATTTTTTATCTCACCAAGTTCACAAGTCTTTGGTGGTTGCAGCCATAATGGTTTTTTGGCAGACCCTATGGCAAATTGTCTTACTAAAAATTGTTATTTAATTATATTTTGGTGTAATAAAACAGAGGAAAATTATTGAAATATTATCTTATTTATCACCTTTCTCATGCATAGAGGTCAAAGAAAACGACTAACATATGAAAAAATGAATTGGAGCGGTTGAATTGTTCTTCCTATTTATATCCTAATGGGGTTTTAGAATTAAAATCTAAAAATGGTACCAATAAATTCCTATGGCTTCCAAATAGCTGAAGAACGGTTCCATCATTAACAACTCTGAAATGACACTTCTGGCTCATACCGATATTCAAGTTGATGCCCCAGACCACGTCTACAACTACTACTTCGATGCTACCTTCAATATTGACTCCCTCAACTTGCACGTCCTTAATAGTTTCATCTTTTCTATTCTGTTCATCCAAGTGTTTTATTTTATTGGTTATTATTTTTTAAGCTTGTTTTGTTTATGTAATGAATTTTTGCAGGTCCAGGTCTTTAAGTTGATGCTCCATGACAATAATATAACTGGTACGCATAATCTAACTTGTGGTTTTTTGTGTGTAATTTTGGTTTGATAAATAACTTAATTCAATATCCTCAACTCTGAAAGGATGTGACTAATTACTAAATTATAGTTGTGACCAATTACTAAACTGCAACTGAATGAAGCTGTTGAGCTTCTTAAAGATTCTGATGATCCATTAACAACTACATATAAGACAAGAAGTCTTGACTACAAATAAGTTGTTTATAGAGGAATTGATGTGATGCTTGTGTCCCCAACTGATGGTACAAATGAAACTGCCAACCCATTTCTCTAGCCAGATGGGCCTAACAGTAAATTTGTGGGTAACAACACCTTATATGTATACTAACAAATATTCTCATTAAATTAGTTAACAAACATTGTTGTGATCTCTGTATAGTAACACTACAAAAAAACGTGTAAATTACGGTCGTCATAGAAGTGACAATCTAAAGTTCTTTTATATTACTCTCCTAAAACGTCATAGAAGTGAAAGATTTTGTCATTAACATAGAAAATATGTCTAATTATATGTAGTTTGTGCTAGGATAAGAAGCCAATTAGAAGTTCAAAACTATAATTTAATTCATGAATCTGCGTATAGCATAAGCCAAAATAAGATTTAGTTATAAATTGGACAAACTCTAATCAAATGGTTTTGTGAGTTACACTGTAGAAAATTATGGCATCATAATTGAATTAATATGTTGATTGCCATGATATTTTGCAGCTTCGAGATGAAAGAAGACATAAGGTTGCTCATGAGACTTCACTTTTCAATTATGAAGAAAGGAGGCTGCTTGAGAGCTTGAGGAGAAAGCATTGATTTCTCTGGCCAAAGTAATAGCCTATACTATTTTATTTATGTTATGCGTTAAAGGTTAATTACATTTCTTGTTTATTTAGACTATACTTTTGCTAGAAGATATATTGAGTGTCGTTATTTCAACATGCTCATAATAACGTATACACGAGTTTATTATGTTGGTAGATACTAAATCATGTCCATGTTCCTGCATTAAATACAACTAAATTATGGTAACGGATACACGACTTTAATTTATTTCCTATAAGGCAGAAGGTTATATTTTGTTGGGTTTAAAGAATGTCATGATAAGTTCCTTTTTCCTTTGAATTTATGTTGAATTGATTTGTATACTCTTGTTTGCTAGGTACTCAATTGACTACATCATGTTTTGTTTCTGTACATCATTAACACTACACATGAATGGAGTGAAGGAACATATCATTTCAAGTTCACCGGGTAGTGTCTCGTGTCAGTTACTCTTGTATTTTGGTTAGTGTCTCGCATCGGTTACTCTTGTACTTATTGTGGAAAAAAAGGATCATTTGTTGAACCTATGAGGAGAAAGCCTTCAAAAGTTGTGGCAAAAATACAAATTATACATTGCCATCTATATATTGTCATGTGCATAGTTATGAGACAGCATGCCCATATACCATGATTATTTGTATTTTTTAGAGGAAATTTGATATAAAATCAGGTATTAAATACATATTTGTTTCTATTATCCCAATTAAATTGTTGATTTTTTTATTTTCATTGATATACTATTTTATATTTACTAAAAAATATTTGGATATGATATATGATGGGCAACGAGGGACTGATGCATAATTTTTTTTGAGAAAAATATGCAGATTATGGCCGTTATAAACGCCTTAATATACTATTTATTTTAGAAAAATAGTGAAGATTCTGGTGGTTTAAACAGCCGTTATTAACAAAACAAAATCGCCATTTGATGTTGAGTATATTACGGCGGTTTGTGAGGCGTTTTACATGAAACCGCCATTTTTTTCTTAGTGGCAGCCAAATTTACGACGTTTAAATAAAACGTCATTTTCGTTAATTAAGGTGGTCAAAACCGCCACAATTGTACTTTTTTAACCGCCACAATTTCCCATTTTTTTGTAGTGAAGCCTCTCCGAACCCTACGCTACACTCATCCAGAATGTGAGTCACTTGCTGAATCAGCTCTACCACGTAGGTTTCTGGCAGTTTTCTAGCAAGTGGGCCTCCAATAGATCCGGCCTAATTAGGAAATCTTGGCCCTGCACTGAGGACTATAAATACCCTCTTTTATTAGAGGTTCAAGTATTCATTATTCACTCCTTCACACCTATTATGCACTTGCTCTCCTTGCTCTCATTCTTACTTTAACATTTGAGCACCTTGCAGATACACCCCCCAATTCATAGAAGATCACAGTTGCAGACCCTGACGATCCATTTTGATAAGGTAAGATAAAATATAGTAGTGTCTAATGAATCAAATGAAGTTCAATGATTGAACCAGAATGAAGAGGAGTCTGACCCAGATCTCCATGTGTGTAAGTAAAATAGTATTTTATCCGTCTTCTTTAAAATTCAAATCGCTTATCAATATCAAATAGTGCAATGTAAACAATGATTATTTAAAATGTGTTGAAATTATAAGCTATTTCAAAGATATTTAAATTCAAATGAATAGCTTTAAAATTTATAAGTATTCTCAACACTCCATAACCAACTTCTAATACATAATACTAGAATTATCGGATTAAATGAACTTGGTCATTAGAATCATTCTCATACAACGTTGCATAATAATATTCAAGCAAACTTGTTTGTATCTAGGATCTAAAAGAATACCATCCCCACCATTTTATGAATTACACTCCAATATTTATTAAAATTTTCCAACATGTAATTTTTCATTTTTGGGATAATAGCTATTTTACCCCCTGCCATATTAGCGAGGTTTGAAAAAACCCCCTGTAAAAAAAAAATTAGATTCCATCCCTAACATATTCAGATTCATGCATATTGGCCCCTCCCCCCAACCAGTCACCAGAATCTTCATTATTTTAATAATTTTTTGAGTTTTTTTAGTAGCACACATGGATTAGATGATGAGTTGGCACGGTAATTGAAATCAGTCGCGGTAAAAAAATTGGATTAGATGACAAACCTTAATCTCAATCCGAAAACCCTAAAACAATCATTCGCAGCTTGTTAACGTTAAACCTAAATGTTCATCTTCCACATCAACCACCTGCAAATCGATATTTGAAGCAAGGCACAGACGATCTTCCGTTCCTAAGGTAAATTTATTTTTAAACCTTGTTTTTGTGTGCGTTAAAAGATTGAGTTGTTCTGAACATTTTTTAATTCTGTTGTGGTCCCAAACCAATTTTGTGGTCCCAAACCAATTTTGTGGTCCCTAATGCGATTTGTTTATGTTAAAATTCAGAAATGTCCACGATCAGTGTCGTATTTCACCATGGGGGTCAATTTGTGCGTGAAAGGTTCATCTTCTACAAGGGTGGGGACGAAACTACTGTTCGTGAACAAGACCTGGATACTTGGAGCTACTTTGAAGCTATTAGTTTAGTTAAAGATTGGGGTATAGATGGTTTTAGACTGTGGAGGAAGATCCCTGGTGTTGATGATAGTTACTTCCACGTCACTGATGACAAAGAAGCTATGGAAATTGCCACACATTGTATCGATAATAACGTAGAAGGTCATATATGGGTTGAACACAATGTTGTGGATACCGTAAGCAAGGTTTCTGTGCCAACCGTTTGTAACCCTATGCAAGAAAATGATGGCAGCAGCAGTGATGACAGTGATGTTGAAGGAAAATTGTTTGACGATAGTGAAGAAGAGAGAACAACAGTAGGAAATGAAGGTTACGAGGAAGAATAAGCAGCCCCTGAAGTTGAACAAGCAGGCCCTGAAGTTGATGTTGATTATGCTGAAGTGGAAGTAGACAATTCCATAGAGGGTAGAAGGCTTGTGGTGAATGGCAATTCAGTTGGTTACAAGAGATGTGCTAGCAAGAAAAGCAAGATGACTGAACAATCACCCAAAGTCAAGGTATTTGTTCCATCTAATCTGTTTGGTTGTACCTCAAGCAAGAAACCCACTAATATCCCAAGAGATGATGTTGATTATTGTAGTGAGGAATTGGACAGTTCTGATCCCGATGATAGTGGTGATGAAAAGAATCCAAAATATGAAAAGTTTAGAAGTGAGTTGATGAATAAAGACTTCAAATTCAAGTTAGGAATGGAATTTAATTCTTTGGTGGAGTTTAAAGATGCTATTAGGGAATGGTCTGTTCTTAATGGAAGAGAGATAAGGTTTGTAAAAAATGAAAATTATAGGGTTAGGGTGGAGTGTAAGGGCAAATGTGGTTTTTTGGCTTTGTGTAGTAAAGTTGGTGACAGACACACTTACCAACTAAAAACATGGGTGGGGACACATAGTTGTGCTAGGGTTTTAAATAACAAATCAGCCAACTCAAAGTGGGTATCAAAGCTAGTGGTGGAAAAAAGGAAGCCCGTGGTAAAGGTAAAAGTGTCTGAAATAATGTCTGAAATGAGGATGAAATATGCTGTGGGTATCACTAAAGGCAAAGCATGGAGAGCATAATGCTTGGCTGAAGAAATAGTTGAAGGAGATGCAACTAGGCAATACACTATGTTATGGAGGTATGCAGCAGAGCTAAAAAAACAATGTCCTGGGAATACTACCAAGATTGATGTGGAGAGGCCTCTGCCTACTATTCAACCAAGATTTGCTAAGTTTTACTTTTGCTTGAATGGATGCAAGAAGGGATTTGTTAATGGCTGTAGGCCTTTCATTGGTGTGGATGGATGTCGTCTTAAATCAAAGTATGGAGGTCAACTCTTAGTAGCTGTGGCTAGGGATCCAAATGACCAGTATTATCCATTGGCTTTTGGAGTTGTGGAGACTGAATCAAAAGAAAGCTGGAGATGGTTCTTGCAATTACTTATGGAAGATGTTGGTGTAGAGAGGAAATATGTGTTTATATCAGATCAACAAAAGGTTTGCTCTTTTATAAATCTTTATTTTCTTACTTCTTGTATATTGTTCTTTCTTTTCCTGACTAATCCACTACTTACAGGGCCTGGTAGCAGTGTTTGAGGAAATGTTTGAGCAGATTGAGCATAGAATTTGTCTTAGACATCTTTATGCAAATTTTAAGAAAAAGTTTGGTGGTGGTGCAGCAATTAGGGATCTCTTAATGGGAGCTGCTAAAGCAACATATTTTCAAGCCTGGGAGAAAAAGATGATTGAGTTGAAGGCCCTTGACAAGAAGGCATGGGAATGGCTTATGGGTGTTCCAACCAGATTGTGGTGTAAGCATTCTTTCTCTTTTTATCCAAAGTGTGATGTATTGATGAACAATTTAAGTGAATCATTTAACAGTACAATCTTGCAAGTTAGGGACAAACCTATCCTCACAATGTGTGAGTGGATTAGAAACTACTTGATGAATAGGATTGTTAATAATTTAGAAAAGCTAGGCAAGTGGAATCACAATATTATGCCAATGCCTAGGAAGAGACTAGACAAGGAAGTCTCAATGAGTGGTCAATGGCTCCCTACTTGGAGTATGGGTGACATCTGGCAGGTGCATCACCCATTCAATGGCCAACAGTTTATAGTTGATCTTGGGAAAAAAACATGTTCATGTTGTTTTTGGGAACTAGTGGGTATACCATGTATGCATGCTGTGTCTGCCATGAGTTATCAAAGTTTGAATCCAGAGTAATATGTAGACGAGTGCTATACTAGAGAGGCATATCAAAAGTGTTATGAACATAATGTGAGCCCCATCAATGGGATGGAAATGTGGCCATCAGTAGATGTGGAAGATATGCTGCCACCTTTGTTTAAGAAAGGACCTGGTAGGCCAAAGAAGTTAAGGTATAGGGAACAAGATGAGTCTGGTTCAAGAATGAGAAGGCCTGGTATTTCATATAGATGCACCAAGTGTGATCAGTTTGGGCATAACTCAAGGAAATGCAAAAGCAAGGAACAAAACCCTAATGCACTAAAGAGAAAGGTAAAGCACTAAATACATTTACTCAATTTATTAACTTGTTGTAAACACTTGGTTGCTTATAATAAATTGCATGATTTTCAGAGAAAGGCACCAAGAGCCAAAGCTGCACCTGCTGGAAATAATAGAGATCTCCCTGCTGAAAATGATGAAGCTGCAACTGCACCTATTGGAAATGAGGAAGCTGCACCTACTGAGAATTATGATGATCCTGAAATAGATGTTGTAATTGAAGCTATGCTGCAACAAGAAGAATTATCACAAGTCTGCAATCCCACACCCTCTACACATGTTCAAGCTGCAGCAGTCAATCCAGTCCCTGCATCACATGTTCAAGCTGAAACAACAACCATAGCAGTTGATCAACCTAAGTCTACTGCATCTGTTGCAAAAAGAGAAAAGAAAAAGGGACCTGTTAACAAGCCTGAGAGGAAAAGGGTTAGTGAAAGGATTAAGATTTTGAAGAATTCAAGGCAAATTAGTGGGCCTGGCTCAACTTCAAATGCACCATTGGTGATGGATGATGCATCAGAAAAATGGGAGGACATTGCAAGAAGAATGACTCAGTAGTTTATTTGTCTCCTATTTTGTAACTTTAAGGACCTCTAATTGAAAGAAATCTGTCCCAATGATATTTTGTAATGAACATGTTATTAGGGGAATTCATTGTTTTTGGTGACTGTTTGCAATGAATATGTAATAGATGCTGTAAGGTTTCTAAGCCTCTTTTTGTAATGAACATGTAATGATCATTGTAATGCAACTGTTATGAATATTATAGTGTTATTGATCATTGTAATGCAACTGCTATAGCAGTCTGTTATGGCATACCATATGGCATTATGGTATTTTGATATGTGGTTCAATTGTTTCTGCATTCCATAGATAAGTTGGTAGAGTTTATTACTTTGAAAACTATACTAAACTAAACTAAGATAAACATTGACTGCCAGGTGTGTATTATGGCATTATGGTATTCTGATATGGTATTTTGATATGGCATACCATATGGTTTTGTTTTATAGCAGGAATCTTATAGATCAGAAACAATAGCAGTCTATGGCATTATAGCAGTCTGTTATTTTGATATGGCATACCATATGGTTTTGTTTTATAGCAGTCTGTTATTTTGATATGGCATACCATATGGTTTTGTTTTATTATAATAGTACCCATCAAAAAGTAATACACTATAGCAGTCTGTTATAGATCAGAAACAAATTAAGCTTCATTCACAACAAGCTGAAAATTAAGCTTCATTCACAACAAGCTGAAATTAAGCTATCATATAAATTAAGCTTGATTCACAACAATCTGAAATAACATTGAGCAACATTGATTTACATTAGAAATTTGAGTTACACGACATTCATACATCATGTTTCTTACATTCTTCCTAAGCCTATAACAGATATCCTTACATTCTTCCAAAGCCTATAACAGATATCCTTACATTCTTCCTAAGCCTATAACATAAAACACCCAGTAACAAGCAACTATTGATATCACAAATTTCACTACTTTTCTAGTGTTGTCAATAGTAATCTTCAAGTCTTCCATCTCCTTCGTGAGCATCTTAATCTGGTGAGCCTCAGTCTCGCACGTACAGACCAAACGATCTTCCTTTGAAACGTCCACTCCAAAATACTCATCATCCCATAGAAACAGCTCGCAATCCTCCTCTTTCTGCAAACACATGATACAGTTATGTTCCAAATAGCTGGAAATCAGTATAAGTAGAAGAAATAGAAAATTGGAAAGCTAATGAATCTAACCCCCCAGTGCTTGCACTTCCAGTATTTTCTCCCTGGATTTGCTTTGGATTTGGAAATAAACATTTTCATTGGGAGATCGTGTCCACATTTGGGTCTTGTTCTTCCATTAGAGAGGATGCTTGTGTTTGAGCTTTCTTCCATGAAGACGAAGATGAGAACGCAACGGCGGGAATACGGCAAAGGAAGATCGAGGGTTTTGCTAGTAGAAAGAAGAAGATCGAGCTTTCTTATAAGAAGAAGAAGATGACTTTCTCGGGCTGCTGTGGAAGAAAGGAGAAGAAGAAGATAACCTAATTTGTTTTAGGGTATTCGGTTTGGGATTAGGGTTTGTTAACTCATGAAATTTTTTTACCGTGACTAATTTCAATTACTGTGCCAACTCATCATCTAATCCATGTGTGCTACTAAAAAAACTCAAAAAATTATTAAAATAATGAAGAGTCTGGTGACTGGTTGGGGGGAGGGGCCAATATGCATGAATCTGAATATGTTAGGGATGAAATCTAATTTTTTTTTTACAGGGGGTTTTTTCAAACCTCGCTAATATGGCAGGGGGTAAAATAGCTATTATCCCTTCATTTTTTTATCAATTCATGAAATGATTTAATCTTCTTGTTTATTGAAACTTTAATTATGTGTTTCTTTATTTTATTTTATTTTATTATAGACCACATGTTTCTTTACAAAAAAACATTTATTGGCACTGGAATAACTAATGCTATAAAACACTTAGTGATAGAATTGAACAATTTCACACAAATATCTTATACAAAATTCCCTTGTAAGCTTGCCAACTCACAAGTGTATTGAGTTTCACATTAACTTAATTTACTAAATACATATTCATAAAAAATGACAACATCAAACATCTTGTAATTGGAGTTATATATAGTTGGGAAACCTAAAAACAAGTTCTTAATGCAAGAAATTTGTAATTGTTTGATTGTTTCTTCAGACATTCTTTTTTTAAGGTGTTGCAGCCTAATAAGCAACTGTTTTGGACTAGCCCAATTATCTTAATTGACCAAATCCACTCATAAATGTGAAGAGGCCCAATAAGCATTGGCCCACTTCATGGAGCAAGTAGAGGACGAATCTCCCCGTCGATCGAGCACGGCTAATTAGTGGGTCCCCCATAACATAGGGTTGTCCGAGCACGCTAGGTATTTGTCTCTGCCAACGGCTAGTTCCCCTTGCTCGGATAACCAATACCTGTTCAATGGTTTCCTATATTTTGGGCCCTAGAATTACGCCCAGACCCACAAATATAGGACGACCTAGTCTAACACCAATGAGAACATTATAAATAGCCCTATAGGCCCAGAGGGCAAGGTAATCCGAAATTTGCCCAAAACTTCATACTTTCTGTTGTACCTTTGTTCTATCTCTTACTTTGGCATCATAGTATTTTGCAGGTAGACCTTTTTTTTTCCTCAACCATCACTGAAAATCACTAAAAGTAATATGTCATCAAACTATTATTAAAAATATTGTAATATCACTCTTAAATGACTAGTATAAATATTATGGAATCAAAATAGTATAAGTATTATGCAATCAAATTATCATTAGAATAAAATATAATTATCTAAAGAGTTGACTTTGTAACATCTAATTTGCGTCAAAATAATGAACAGTGACAATATACCCTTTTTTATTGCATGTAGTGGACATGGGAGAAATAATGACCATTTTTTCTTGAATATTTTCCAAATACTTCATAGTTGTTAATCTCATTAGAATCGTACACCTTGATTATATTCATTTTTATTATATATTTACAAGAAAATTGAAATACTCGTAGCAAAAAGTTTGGTATCTCTTAAAATAAATATGATCCGCTATTAAAAGCGTATATACAGACAAAATAATTGCATGTGCAAGTTGCTTCCAAGCATTTTCAGCACCATAAGTTTCAATACTATTCTATTGTTTACCTTGCATGGTTTTAACGGTAAGAAATGGTTTTCCTTTATCCAATTATATATCAATATTATGTGGAACACATATATTCATATGTATGCGTAAGTGATATTCCCTAACGTTTGATAATCCGTCAAACAACTTTTTGTGATACTTATATTTAGCCTTAACATACCTCAATAAAAACTTCAACAATACAACATTCACAATAACTTATATTTAAACAATAACATACCTTAGAAACAACATACAACATTTATAAAAAAAATACTCACAATAACACAAACAACAACATATATGAGATAAACAAAAACATTAATATACTTAAACAATAACATTCATAATAACACAAACAACAACATATATAAGCTAAACAAAACATCAATATACCTACACAATAACATTCACACTAACACAAACAACAACAAATCTATACAAAAATAACAACATACAACATAGCTCAATAAAAAAAATCCCAACAAAAAAATATAAAAAAATATCACAACTTATATCATAAAAGGTGGAAATGTCTCACGTACCTGAAATGTGAAGAGAAAGTCAAAGAAATGAGTTTTGTGTAACGCCTTTCATTGATCCATAGGAGTCAAAAAAGACATGTTGGAGTTAAGTAAAGAAATGTTATGCAACCACTAATAGAGATTAGGATAAGGTGTGAGACATATGTTAGGATTTTGTTTTTTGAGAAAGACGGTTGTTCTGTACTGAAGGAGAGAACTTTTGCTTATATATAGGTAATACTTTTCACCACGGTTGATAAAATCGACCGTGAAGAAATGTAACTGCGTTTTACAACAGTTTCTACTTTAGACTGGAGTGAAAGGTATTTTAATTCTAACATAAATATAAGATTATAAGTGACACACTCATTTTGTAACCCAAAAAAAAACCATCAACATACCTAAACAATAGCATTCACAATACTACAAACAACAACATATATGAGTTAAACAAAAACATCAATATACCTATACAATAACAATCACAATAGCACAAACAACAACAACAAATTTATACAAAAATGACAACACACAACATATCTCAACAAAAACATAAAAAATATCACAACTTATAACTTAAAAGGTGAAAACATCTCACGTACCTGAAATGTGAAGAGAAAGTCAAAGAAGTGAGTTTTGTGTAACACCTTTCTTTGATCCATAAGAGTTGAAGAAGATATGTTGGAGTTTTGTGAAGAAATTATATGCGCGCAACCTCTAATCACTAGTGCAGAAACTACTTTTTACATCGGGCGAAAAGTACTTTTTACATCGGCCTTGGGCCCGATGTAAAGCCAGGCGATGTAATAAGTCTAGGACATTTTACATCGGTTCAAGGTCCGATGTAAAAATTAATATACCACATCGGTTGAATCAGATGTCAGATGTGAAAAATAATGCAATTTATTTATTAAAAAAATATGAGCCATATTTTACATCGGTTTTCATATACACCTGATGTAATAGACCTGCTTTTACATCAATTTTCAGCTTTGCCCGATGTAATAGACCTGCTTTTACATCGGTTTTAATAATGCCCGGTGTAATATGTTTACTGCTTTTAAGAATATAATGGCCGTTTTTTCCTATTTTTTCCTATTTTAACCTGTAATTTATTTTGTACCTAATTTTCCATATTAGATTCAAATACCACACAAACCAAAAGTTAGGTCGCTATTTTGCATATTTTTCCCACAACACACATACCATATTTAATTGCACCAAATAGCTAAGATATATATATATATATATATATATATATATATATATATATATATATATATATATATATATATATATATATATATATATATATATATATATATATATTCGTCAAAATATACAAAAGTATTAATCTATGATCACAAGTGTACAAAATGATAAGAAAGGTTTACACACGGTTTACTACTACAAAATAATAACATAACAAATATCCAACCATTTAAATCCTTTCGCGCACTTGAAAACCAACATGCATCCACGAGAAACATAAAGTTAATCTTTACATAACTCAAAGAAACATTTTGTCCAACGGAGTCGCAAATCATACAAATCTTCTTGTGTCACACATTAAGTTGCAAAACGCAAAGTAAATAACAAATTAAAGTTATTTTATTACCTGCATCCAAGATTCAGTTATATTGGCAGAGACAATATCCAACATATTTTTCATCACATAGTATCCACAATCATTAGAGTTATGTTGTTTCCTTGTCTACAAATGAAAGACATAATTAGTGAATAATTATCATAAAATTAAATATAGAATTATAATTTACATCACACTTACACTGGGCCTAAGCCATGTAATAGCCTTTTTTCTATTGCCATTTACAAATTGGTGAAATTTGTATGAACTCAAAATGTGCACCTTCCTTTAACTTTGAATGAGGGACAACACTTTAGGCTCACTCAAGTAGTCTTTTAACACTTAGAATCAATTCTAAATATAGTTTATGTATAATATTCATTTTGTAGCGCACACACATACACACACATAATTAATATATATATAAGATTGGAATCATGTCAAAGACAAATAGACAAAACAAAACAATAAGATTGGAATCCATGAAAATAGTTAGCAAATTTCTAGTTACAGTTCATAAGCTTTATCGGTAAATAGAGGTGTACCTCAACAATATCCTCAGCAAATTACTCTGATGTAAACTGAATCAAGTACTCAACATATGCGACATTTAATCCTACAAAAAAGCAATAACAATGTCACAAAAGCGAATGAAATGGAATCACAGTGAGCTTCTAATAGAGCTGAATCTAAAAAATATTTTGTTAGATTTAATGTGTTGCTTCAACTTATCTGATCCAAAAGGTAGAATCTAATAGAAATATGCAACATGTTACTACTATTTGGATATAAAAGAGCATAATGGAATGAAGCCATTGTTCAAGTATTTTAAAACAAGACAACTTCTAAGTTCCGCCCGCTCAAATTCATTCACTCTGTTTCATAGCATAATAGAATAAGCTAAAAATACTTATGTACTATGGATAAAATATTAAAGAATTTTTATGGTTAATAACAGTTTTGCTGAGAAAAGAAAATAATACTATATTGGGGAGGAAATATTATTACAATAACATTTATACCTTTAAACAAATAGACAACTATTTCAAATGACAGATTCTACAATGGTGCATAGTTTGCGAATATATGCATCATCACTTCTTTTTGTAATGGTTATAGGCACTGTCTTAAAACCCACTTGTTTAACTCAGATGAAGGAAAACGGCAGTGTTCAGTCCATAAATAATTGCTAGAATATTATAATTTGTACTTTGTTTTTCCTCCATTTTAACATCGTCTATCTTTTAACACAAAAACAATGCAGAAGAATTATAACATTTTAATTGGCAAACAATCTATAGCACAATTAAAAAGGATATAAACAATAAAAAAATTGAATACGACAAAAAATAATGTCGGAGAAGATAATATAACATTTTACTATTTATAATTATCTGTGGAAATAATAATAAAGCAAAGAGAATAAAGGTTTCTAACTCACCCAGAATTTATCAGAAAGAGAGAAATTGGTTAGTCTTTTCATTCACTCAACCATACAAAGAGCTTACACTTGAATCATGTATGCTGGTACAACACAAGGAATTGAAATCCATTACAGAAAACATTGACAGAAATATCTTTGGTTTACAAAAAACATACCGGAGAAGATAGATACGTCGGCGTGTGGTGGTGGTTGGTTGGTCGCGGGTTCAGCAGCGAACGGTTGCGGCCGTTGCGGGTTCAGCAGCGAGCGGGTTCAGTTATAGAGGAGAACGGTCACAATGGTCGCGGGTTGGTCGCGGGTTCAGACGGCAGCGATCTGTGCGGCGTTTGACGGTCACGGCTGAGAGCTGTCGCGCGGGTGAAGAAAGAAGAAAAAAGAAATGTCTGAGTTTAAGTGGAAAGGGGGCTAGGGTTTTAGTGAAAAGGAGGGATTTTTCCATCGGTGCAAATTTGGGCCGATGTAAAAGCCCAGTTAGCAAACTTTTCCCATCGGTGTATACATGGGCTGATGTAAGCAAGTACCAACTAAGGGCACTTTTCCCATCGGTGCAAATATGGGCCGATGTAAAAGCCCAGTTAGCAAATTTTTCCCATCGGTTAGTGTTAGCACCGATGTAAAAGACCTTATAACCCATTTTTGTTTTAATTACAAGTTTGCCACCGCGTTATTTTTCCCATCATTTGAGTTAAATGTTTGATGTAAAATCACTAAATCAAATTTTTTTCCCATCATTTGAGTTAAATACCTGATGTAAAATCCTTTGACAAATATTTTTCACATCAATTATTTTAATACCTGATGTAAAATCTTGAAACCAAATGTCTTATTTTTAGTAGTGAATGGATAGTAGAATAAGGCGTGAGAAATATGTTAGGATTTTGTTTTATGAGAGAGACAGTTGTTCTGTACTGAATGAAAGAACTTTCGCTTATATATAGGTAATACTTTTGACCATAGTTGATAAAATCGATCGTGATGAAATGTATGTACATTTCACAACGGTTTATACTTTAGATTGGGGTGAAATGTATTTTAATTTTAATATAAACATAATATTATAAGTGACACAACCATTTTATAACCAAAAAAGAAAAATAAAAATTGTTGGTGCTGGGATTCGAAACGTGTCACTCCATATAATTTTTACTACGATTGTTAGGTTTGACCGTGATGAAATGTATTTTACTAAATAACAAAAAAAATGCCTAAAAATGAGTTATTACTACGGTTGGTTAAATGGCTTTAGTAAGATGATGCTACGGAATATATATTTTGCAATTGTGCCCTCAGCAACAAGAGGGTGACACATCACAAACTTATATCATTGGCATTACTAATGATAGGGTGATAATTATCAAAGACCATGTTGTTTTTTATCCTAATGCCATAAGTGTTGGTTTTATCTACCTAGAGATCATTGTGGCTCAGTTTGAGTTTAAGCAAATGATGTTTTATATCCTTTATTGGTGGTGTATGATTTGCAGCATACACGTGATGAAATCACCTATATGAGTGTCGAGTGGACCGCTTGTATGAGATCTTGGCAAAATCTATTGAGCACTCATGAAAATAACCAGACCCGCACACGGCCTATTAGTGCACCATAACACCAAAAACAGGAGTTATGGGGGTGTGACGTGGGGGGGGGGGACCTCTAACATACGTCAAGTGTCTTTGGTTCGTATAACTTGCTACACCAATTTTATTATGCGTTAAGTACTGTTATTATAGAATTGGTTCATATAGCTTTCTATACGAGTTTGAAGCATCACATCCATGATGTTAATCCAATTTTTTTATCTTTTGTTCATAACTCTTGAAATATATGGAGGGTTATTGCAAAGTTTGATTAAATATCAAAAGCTATAAATAAATTTTGAGAAATATATTCTTACAATTTAAATTATTATTATTTATAATATTTTGACTTGGTCAAATAATTAATTTAATTCGTTTGACTTGACTTAGTCAGATCACTCTACTCATTTTTTCTCTCTCTTACATAACTATTTTTGTACCATTTTTTACAAGATATAGAAACGAAAAAATATTGATACATAGAATCTGAAAACCTCTTTATTTCTTTTACTCCTCGTCACATCTTCCCGTTATCTTGGAGATTCTTTCTTGTTGTTATGTTACCTCTTATTCATATCGATAAGAGCTCGTTGAATCCTGGGAGATTTGTGCATATGAAGATGATAAATTCTCAAAGACAATTTTTTTATACGCCTCAGGTTGTTTAATAGTTTATTACTTTGTAGGTTAAATGATTGTTATTAACACGAGCAGAGGTGATCAAATTAAATTAATGGTTTAATTTCTACAAGAACTTTTACAAAACCCGGGTTACTCAGGCAGCGAAAAAGACACGACATCGTGAGCATTCACACTTTATTCGAGGCTTCAAGATTCTTTACTAAATTGCTCCTGATTATTTAAGCACTTTAATCTTGAGTCTCTTTTTGTTGACGAGCCATGAGATGTTTCTCTGGTTAAGTCATCATCATCAAGATTGAAAGTTTTTGCCACCGACTTTAATAACTGTTGTCGTTATCAAAACTTTGGATGAATCTTCTGTGAGATTTTTAACTGTATACATGCAAGCACATTGATCCATAATAGTCCTTACTCACCATTAGACTATTGAGATCTAGACTCACTTGTTATACAACTAATCACTTTATCATAGAGGCATCCCATTTTGACAAAAAAATATATGTAGATTTCAATCTCCATATATACCTTATTGGAATCAGAATTTGAATATTCGAATTTCGGACCAACCCAATGACAATACTTATACCCCTTGACAGTAACTTAAAAGAAATTTTCATAATATATATATTAAGCCATACATTATAAGTTATTCATTAATGAGTAAAATAAAATGCCATTTGTAAATTCTTCCCATTGTAAATCATACACATCACTCATAACATTAAACCATACGTTATAAATTAAGCAAAATGTTGGTAAACTATACATCAGTCGTTCGTAAAATACAACGAACCATACAAAATTTCAAAATTATATCAAAATACGAATTAAAATATCCATCAAGAACAAGATTTGATTCTACATACGACCTTTAAGTTTTGATGATAACTGCACATGTTATCTAAGAGAATAATTTTGTATGATATGGGTTATGTCTAGTGCGTGGCTATTGTCAAAATGATTATGACTCTGATAGGAAGATGTGTGATGTCATCAGACTCTGATATCAACACTCTAGAAGAAAACAATGATGTGCACACGATAAAGTTAAGATTCAGGAATGCTTCTAATACAACAGTTTTAATGAATGTTTGTTCTGAAGCTTTTAATTGAGACTTTATAAGAAAAGCGTATAAGGCTTTCTAATGTGATGCGCCTCTAACGTTACAAGATTTTGAAGACATAATATATGAAGGTCAAATTCTGAAGAGTTTAAAACATGATTCTGATGGAACGGGTTCTGAAGACTCTGAAGATATTACTTCTAATAGAACAAGTGTTTAAGATTCTCAAGATAAGTTTCCGCTGAATGAAGATCTTGGAGTTTTGAAGACTAGGTTTTGAAGTTGCAAAAGATTGAATCCTCTATAATAAGCTTCATCAACTTTATATTTGAAGCCTCTGAAGACATTAGAAATACTAGAGATCAGAAAGGTTCTGAGCTGAATATAAAAGTACAAAAACTTTGTGACATCTACCTCGAAAAGGTGGCGCGAGGACAACTTTTCTATACTGTGATGTTGGCCATTCCTTCAAAGTGACCGTCAGAACTTTTTTGTTGGAATATGTTTCCAAAACTGCCCTTCAACAGATCTATTCTCTCAAGCTCTATAAATTGAAAATCTGAAAGCTTGAAGAAGAGGTTGGTGCGTGTGCCGCTAGCTAGGTACTGCTGTGCAAAGCCAAAGTGCTGGTGAAATGCTGATGCAAACTGAAGCTAAATTGAATATCAAGATACAATTTGAAGAAAATTTTTGGCTCAAAGAAGAAGAAGAAGTTGAAGTCAAAACTATTATATGTGTTTACAACGATGCAACATGCTAAAGCCAAGTGAATCTAGTCAAGTGAAACATCAACGAGTGAAGCATAATAGCTTAGTTGAACTTGTTGGTCAAACTGGAAGAAACATTAAAGTTCAAGAAAGGAGCTCAAGGAAGAAGCTAGAAACTGAATGATAAGACGTCGTAGTGTTCACATAAAAAAACTTTTAAGCAATACAAAACTGAAGCTGATATCATACAATTCTCAAAAAGACCAGTCACAACATTAGTGTTGTATTAGAAAGCAAGAAGTTGTTTCTCAAATCTTGTTATAAATACTTAGGTGTTTATGTACTTTAATTTGTGTAATCACCTTGTAAAGAAGCATACATTGCACACATGAAAATCCTTTTTCTAAAGGTGTTGCTTTTTCAAGCAGCTAGAGTGAATAGCCCAGATGCTTGAGAGGGCTAAGAAGGTTGCTTAGAGGTTTTAATCATGTGGATGATTAATGGATTAAGTCCTAGTCTAAGGCAAATCACCAGATAGGTGGACTGGAGTGGCTTCATTAACAGTGAACCAGGCAAAAAAGAATTGTGCCAATTTATATTTATTTACTTGTTAACATTGTGTTTTGAAATTCCGCAAATGGGGACAAAAGTGAAACCTAATTCAAACCCCCCATTTTTTGTGTTTCTCAACCTTCATATCCCTATTGGATATATCTAACGCCCTTGTTCCTCTTTTGCCTCATATACTGCGAGAAATATTGATAACTCGTTGGAACACGAGTAGGCACTATTGAGTTTTGTTTTCACTTGTGCATAACTTTGAAGAAATGAAAGAGATGGAAGAGGGAAATGTTTGAATGTTAATACTTAAATGAGGTGCATTTGAATTTTGAAATTTGGATAAACTATTTAATTTTGATTTTGCGTGGTTATGAGGTTGGGTTTATTGCGGTTGATGACGCATGTCTTAATTTTGACGAGTAGGCACTATTGACATGTTTTTGAGAGAGTATTATGTATTTGGTGCGTCACAATTTTATGGATATTATTGAAATTTCGCAAGGGTGCGTGAGTAGTATATAAAGTGTAATGAACAATTCCCTTAACTAATATGCTTCTACAAAAATCTAAGTCTTTTATATTTAAAACAAAGTATGGTCTAACCTAGACTTGGCTAGACTAAACTGTGTGTTATTATTAGTTGGTCTATGTTATTATTAGTTGGTCTGATATATTCAGACCATTAATCGTGACACCACATTTCAAAGTGACACCACATTTCAAATGAAAAAGAATGAAAATACATCCATTTTAAATGTTTTATTATCTATGTTTATATGTCTTAGTTATTTTTTGTTTTATTAATTACTTTTTATCAATAATACATACTATTTATTTTCATACTAAATTTTATAAATTATGTTAACGTCATACAATTATTTTTAAAGTTAGAAATTTGTTTTTATTCAAAATTATGTTTTTGGTATAATGCATAATTTTTTAAAAGTTATTATTTTTGGTATATTGCATATTTTTGGTATATAAATTATTCAAAATTATTATTTTTGGTATAAAAACATATATATATATATATATATATATATATATATATATATATATATATATATATATATATATATATATATATATATATATATATATATATATTTAAAAGTTAGAAATTTAGAAAAAAATAAAACATAAAATTATGTAGAAATATTTTCCTCCTTAAGAGAGTATAAAATATTTGCACTTATCATTTTCTAGAGAAAAATTCTTTAATGGTATAAATAATCGCAACATAATGATGCCAAATATTATAAGGTTACGTGATAGCAAGCTCTTAGACCATACAAAAACTGTCATCAATTTATCATGAATAATATTATAAAAGTATTTTTTAATAATAAAGTATGAAAAGATTAATTAAAAGATAAATACGAAGCAAAATAAAAAAAAGATAAAAACAGAAAATTTCATTCCATTGAATTTTCGTCAAATAGTAGTAACTTATAATTTTAAATTAGTAATTATAATTAAGGAATACTTTTCTAATCTTTTTCTATAAAAGACATTCAAATAAAAAATTGTTGATATTAATTTTAAAATATGATATTACTTTTAATTTTAATTAAGGAATACTTTTCTAATCTTTTTCTATAAAAGACATTTCAAATCCATAAATTTCTAAATTTCTGTTGATATTACTTTTATAAAAAAACCCTGATATAGTATATTCCAATAAATAAACTTTGTTCCATTAAAAAAAGCAATAAATAAATCTTATAAAATCATTATAATGCAATAACTTTAACTGTTTCCTAGTAATCCATTATTTTTTTCTTAATTTAAAATGAATAATATAGTGGGACAGCTCAGATCCAGAGATAAAAAAACATGTATACGGCGACCAACGTACTAAACCCAAACGCAAAGCATTGGAGCTGAATACAACGCCAACAGACTCGGAGACAACCAAAGCGCGTGAGCTTCACGAACCAATCAAATCCATAAAACTGTGGGCCATCCCTCGTTGTTTTCATATACTTCTAAAAATGCGTAAATACTCATTTATGAATATGACAGCGATGCTTTCTCCTACCACAACGCAATGTGTTTATCACTCGCATTTCAAGCGCGTTACTTTAACCCCGCAATTACAATTTCCAATGAAAATGTTCATCTACACCATCACCCACGCTATACTTCCGTGTTCCGCAGCGTTAGATTACGATATCTTAAAGATTGTGCCACGTGGCTGTTGATTAGGTATGATGGAATGTGAAAATGTGATATACTCCAGGGTGTTTTTTAGAGAGAGAAAGTTAGAGAGAGAAAAAGCATGAGAAGAATCAGACAGGTTAGATTTATATAGATATTTATTGAAATATAGATATATAAATAGATACACATTACAGTCTGAGTTGGAGTTACACATTATTCTCTCTATTTTCTCTTTCTCTCTCTCTCTCTCTATCAGTCACTCACACTCAACAACAACACTCACAGAGAGAGATGGAGGATCTCGAGGAGGGAGAGAATGGACAAGAAGAGGTGCTTGGTTCAAGCTTGACTATGGAGAAAGTAGCAGCTGCTAAGAAGTTCATTGAGAATCATTATAGGGCACAGATGAAAAATATCCAAGATCGGAAAGAAAGGTATAGATTGTTTGATTTTATTTTATTTTCGTTTTTGAATTCTGGTTTTATTGAGCATAATGCGAATTCTGAAGTAGATCTTGTTGTTTAATTACGGTAGAATCTTGCTAAATCGTTGTAATTGGGGTTTTGTAGTGATAACTGACGTAATTTCTGGATTTAACTAAACCTAGATTGAATCTGTGAGTTTTAATTAATGATTTTCACTTTCTCTATTTGGAAGATGTGATTATGGAGTTGAAGTAAATATATGAGGTGTAAATGTGTAATTGTAGTTGTACTTGATTGACTTGGTGTTTACAGTACGGAAGCTTGTAATTTGTAGTTTAGTAGTAAATGTTATCCAGAACTTAATTACTTCATTTTTGAATTGAAAATTTTCAGTGTTTATATGGCATGCTACATTTGTACACCTGATAATTTTTTTGTGGAACCGGAAATCTGTTAATAAATTCATTACCGTGAATGGTGCATTTGAGGGTGGGGTTACTTTGTACAAAAATTATGGACCAGGGTAGATTACATTACGTAAATGGATAACTATAATTGATGCATATGCTTTTACAACCTACTTATTTTAGTTTCTGTTTTTCATTTCTAGTGTTATTATTAGCGCGTATACAGCATGGAGTTTAGCGGAGGATGGCACTACTGCATCCTTCGCTTTAGTGTTTCAGTTTAGAGGATGTTGTGGCAAAAATTGGCAGGAATCACGGTGCTGTCATGCTGTCACATGAGTGCCTGCTTAAATGCCATTAAATACATCGGAAGTTGAAAATTAGGGCTTCCTGTCATTCTTTTCTTTAAAAGTTAAAACATACCAGAACAATCTATGTCATTCTTTGTCACTTTGTCAGTCTTAAGTCCTTATGAATCTTTATTGTTTTGTTAGTTATGATTGTCGTGAATTATGGCCCAATGCCACGGTCCAAATTGGACCAAATACATTTTTATTTTGGCTTATTTAAGATTGGAGGAAGTATCTACCGCGTTGTTTCAATTGACATCATGGCTTGGTCTAATTTGATCATGTAAAACAAACCAGCACATGTTCTTCATTTTGTCTGATGCAGATGTTTTGATCACCTTGGGTTTTCAAATTTCTGATCTTCAAAGTTTTTTTTGCAGGCGTTGGATTTTGGAAAGAAAATTAGCTTCTTCAGATGTGCCGACTGAAGAACGGCTCAACCTCATCAAAGATTTAGAGAGGAAGGAAACTGAATATATGCGATTGAAAAGGCACAAGATTTGTGTTAATGATTTTGATCTCTTGACCATCATTGGAAGAGGGGCTTTTGGGGAGGTCAGAACAGACTCTCGTCTGCTTATTTTTGTGCATGAAAATTTCATGTTGGACATGCATTGAATAATTATATTGTGTTGTTTGGAAACAGAAAATCTCTGCATGCCTTACCATGTAAGGGTTATTTCTGATATTATTATCTGCCATCTCATTCAATTACAGGTTAGACTGTGTCGGGAGAAGAAATCTGGAAATGTCTATGCCATGAAAAAGCTGAAGAAATCTGAAATGCTTAAGAGAGGCCAGGTGAGATATATATAGACACGCTGAATAGAATAAAATTTAGAAGTTACTAGTGGATGCAAATCGTAGGCCCAAAATTAAGCACTATAGTACTTTCAAGTTTAACGTTAGGGCTGAAATCAATCTATTCTAGACACATTAACAGTTATACTGTCTCCATCTAGGATGGACCATCTTTTCATTGGATGTCTTGAAGAATGCTTAGTTGCTCTTTTGCTTACAAGAGATCATTTTTGTTCCTACAGGTGGAACATGTTAGAGCTGAGAGGAACTTATTGGCCGAAGTTGCCAATCATTTCATTGTGAAACTTTACTACTCATTTCAGGATACTGAATACTTGTATTTAATAATGGAGTATCTGCCCGGGGGTGACATTATGACTCTGCTGATGAGGGAAGACACCTTAAGTGAAAATGTGGCTAGATTTTACATGGCACAAAGTGTTCTTGCCATAGAGTCTATTCACAAACATAATTACATTCACAGGTTCAGTTTGGCTGTGCCTATGTAGCTGTTGGCTTAATTTGTTTAATCATTGATGATGATTTATTGAATGGTTATATGGGCCATTTTAATGTGCTAACTACATAATTTTTCATCTTTCAGAGATATTAAACCAGATAATCTACTTCTGGATAAAAATGGTCACATGAAGCTCTCTGATTTTGGACTCTGCAAGCCTATAGATTGCATTACCTTGCCTACACTGCATGAAAATCAAACCATGGATGATGAAACTTTGGCTGAGCCAATGGATATCGATAGCAGTGTTTCTGATGGGAATCGGAAAAACTGGAGAAGCCCGCGTGAGCAGCTCCAACACTGGCAGATGAACAGGAGGAAGTTGGTATGCTGACAATTTTACTGATACATTAGTGTTGAGATTGAAAAAAAAAATTGTCAATCATGTTTCTAAACATTATGCTTATACTTAAAATGTCGTAATTCATCAGTCCAATAATATGTCTATTTGCTTCAGTACCTAAATGCTTTCTTCCAGCTCTCTTTTCTGAATGCAAGCTACTATAAATTGCTAATTAAACCTAAAAATAAATGTTCATAAAGATGGTCTGAGCTTTCATTAACATGTATCTGTCTGGTTTCTTGATCTGGATTTGCATTCTGCTACATAAATCAAACCTAAATTGATAGTGCTATATGACTCCTTTTCCTCATATTGGATGATACTTAAGTGTACAGAGGTATGATTAAAACCTTTCTTTTGAGGAGGGAGACTACAAAATGATTAAGAGTACTTTAAGGAAAATAGTTCTTCTTTGAAGGGTTCAAACATTTATATTATTATGAATGTAGGAAATTTTTAAAAAATTGAATGTTATTCTATTTTGTATAAAACCATAGTCCCAAATTATAGCTTCTTTTGTATCCACTGCACGCAAGTAATGTTTCTCACTGGCATCATCACACAAATACTGGTGCACTTGTTTATATGCTAATATGGCTGTTAAGATAAGAAGGCCTTTCAGTTCACATAGTTCCTTGTTTCTTGTTGCAAGGCATTTTCAACCGTGGGGACGCCAGATTACATTGCTCCTGAAGTACTTTTGAAAAAAGGATATGGGATGGAATGTGATTGGTTAGTTCTTACCTTATGCTTTAGGCGTTCTGATCTATCAGTCACGAAGGTTCAATTCATTGAAGTTTATTTAATTTAATTTGCCTGCTGCAGTTCTGCTTAGTCTGAAGTAATACTTTTGACTGATCATTTAAACTTGATTTTTATTGTGAAAAAAATTGTTCAATTCTTAGTTTGCTTGTAAGTTTTATAAAAACTCTATTGTCTCCGTTTTTGTATTATTACATTTGACACGTAAATATATCATATGGACAGGTGGTCACTAGGAGCGATAATGTATGAAATGCTGGTTGGGTACCCTCCATTTTACTCTGATGACCCAATAACCACATGCAGAAAGGTAGCATCTTAAAATAATCAAGAAGTATTCTTGCATCTCTTTTTTTATTTGTAGTTTAAGCTGTTGGTGAGTTATACTACTGTCATAATGTCATTGCCTTTGTTATCCATAACCATATTATTTGAAGCCCTCCTAGTTATATTTCCCAGAGTCAGTGTTCAGATTTTATTTTTTGTTGACACTAAATTCACCATGCTGTCAGATTGTTCATTGGAGAACCCATTTAAGATTTCCAGAAGATCCTCAATTGACACTTGAGGCTAAGGATCTAATCTACAGATTGATGTGTGATGTTGATCATAGGTTAGGTACTCGAGGTGCACAAGAAATCAAGGTAAGATGTTCATCTTATTATTACATTCTGCTGTAATGGTGTGTCTACTTTCAATTTTGAAAGAACAAAGAGTGGAATTTTCTTATTCTTTGATAAATAATACCATGAAATACAACAACATAATATAGAAGCAGAATTGGTTCTAAACAAGGGAACCAATCTGCAGAAATAAAAGAAAACTGTGCCTCAAATTAGGGCCATACCGCGACTTTTATTTTTTCATCGACTTATATACATTCTATATACTTCAGGCTCATCCATGGTTCAAGGGTGTAGATTGGGATAGACTATATGAAATGGATGCAGCATTTAAACCACAAGTTAATGGGGAATTGGATACCCAAAACTTCATGAAGTTTGATGAGGTATAAATATAAAATCACCATCATTTTTCTACCCGACTCTTTTTCATTTTACATATTCTTTTGCTATAAGAGTTTTCTTGATATTATGGTTTTCCCTTGATAATTTTAGCATTAAATATGTATAGTCATTACACAATACCTATTAGTCCCTATATTTTTTTTCTTCCAGTTTTTAGTCACTACCTTTTATAAATATGGGTGTCCCGTCCCCACCTTTAGTAAAAACGGGTGTTTTAGGCTCTCTACAGGGACTAAAATCACATGCTTTTATAAAAGGTAGGGACTAAAAATGGTCAAATTATATGGACTAACTTGAAAGATCTGTAATTCATACGGACTAGAAACATATTTAACCCTTCTAGATATTTTTGGGCTATATATTTGTAAATTTTATTACTTTGTGTCCCATTTTGTGTTTTCTATATAATAAATGGAGATTTCACCCAACCTCTTTCCTCGGGTAATTTCTATAAGCTATGCTTTGATGATATATTGTAGTCTGTGAGATTTTTTGTACCAACGGTTTTATGCATTAGCAATCCTGTAGGCAGTTAGAATCTTGAATATTTTTTCTAGTTTAATCTTCCTACTTCTTTAATGGTATTTATTGACGTGTTCTTTATTAATTATGAAGTCCATTGATTATGCTGTGTGATAAGCTGTTAAACCTTGGCCATAAGACTCACTCATTGCTTTCGTTTGTAAATTTGTAGGTAGAACCACCAGATGCAGCAAGAGCTGGGTCCGGATCTTCAAGAAAGGTACACTTGTACTGCTTTGCATACCAGCATCATTATTATCAGTTAAATCTCTATGAAATGCTACACGTTAAGAAACAAGAAAATGTTTTAAGGTTATCTCAAATTATTGTGTTTGTTCGTATGACATTATGGTGTTGTTTTATTCCTATTACCAACATTCATACTTAGATAGCGTTATAAGACATTGTGATGTGTTTTTATCATGGCCAATTCAGTTATATCGTGATATGTGATATTTCAAAACATAGTTTTGATAGGTGATAACAAGTTCTAAAGATTGTGCTGTTAGATTATCTACCTGATCCGATCCAATGGGAGAAGGCTTTGATTGTTATTATAGTTATATGTTTATGTTGTATATTAAAACACTATAAAATGACAACTGTTGTTTCAATAGATTTATTAACCAGGCTACCCTCTCTGCATCTTGAGATATATTTATTTTCCATTTGTTTCAATGGCTAAAAAGTTAGTTTATTTTTAACCTTTTCAAAATTAGATGGGTTATTTTCAGTTAGCTTTGTTTACTTATATGGTTCAAAGGTGATCATGAAAGAATTTATATTTACATACGGAAAAATTTATTCAGGTGCCTGTACTATAGATTTATGTATGTTGCGCCAGCCTATGAATTGCTTATTTATACTTTTCCTAAAGCTGGGAAAATACAGCAATTTATTTTAAATTGCTTTCCTTTTTTACCATTGATGAAGACAAATGCATGGTGGTTAGGCCTTCTTGTTATTTTTTAATAATTTTCCTTCATTTCCACTTTTGGTTTTAAATTGAAAAATGATTCTAGTATTCTACCCAATGTTTTGTTTTTCCATCTTTGCTTCATTGATGTTGGTTACATCACAAGAGGTTAATTCCCTCTCTGGTGTAGATAAAATTTGATCCCAGGTCCATATATTCACTACAAAATACTTAGCTAGTTTTTTCAGTTGAACCTTCTCAGTTTTTCTTGCCCTTGGGCTTTGCTCTTTGATTGGTAAACCTAAATATCAAGAGTCAGAAGTCTTATAAATTTATTTAATTATTTTGGTCGAGAACGAGGAGTATTTTTATCATTACACCCTTTCTTATCATATAATATCCGTTTTACATATAATAACTCAGTGAAATTTACTCGTCTTTTTGGTTTCAACGTATCTATCATACAGTTTTTTGTTATAGTTAGCAAAGTGGTGTGTTTTTGTTTTCTAACTTACATCTGATTCTTGCAGATGCTTCTAACTCCCAAAGATCTAAACTTTGTTGGTTATACTTACAAAAACTTCGATGCTGTAAAAGAAGGCCTTCGCCAGTCTTTAAGTAAGTAACGTGACAACTTTTTATTTCATGCATATTGAGAATCTAGTCGTAGCATAGGGTAGTTATAGGAACATGTCCTCAGCTATTTTCATGCAAACTATCATCATTTTATACTCTCATTGAGCTTGTGCTTGTTGAAGTTAAACTGAATTTTTATAATAATTTCTAATCTATTTTGAACTTGCAGGTGAGTCCATGCAAGATTATGCTTCCAAACGGACAGCTGATGAAACAGGCCTGCAAATGCTCGCGTCGTCTGGAGACCCCATGTTACCATAACATAAAGTTCCTGCAAACTGAAACCCGCCCGCCGTGTAGAGTTTGAATGATAGTTTTGGCTTTATATATTTGGCCGAAAACATCTGTTAGAGTACTTCAATTCCCATGCATTTGGAAGAACAATGTGTACAGCAAGTAGTTGAACAGTATGTCCAAGCTTATAGGGCAACTGTGTGTGTATTTGAAATTTCAAATTAGGAACTGAATCTTGTGCAACTGAGTGATCCTGTGCTGGCTGCCCAGGTTGGCTGTGGAAGACTTGCCTTCTCTAGTGGCAGTTGCTGGTTAAATGTTAGTTATGGACAAAGCTACCCGGTAACATTATGTGATGTGTACATTTATTGGGACATTGCAAACAATATAACTATAATAGAAAGACTGTTTGAGGATGGATTATGAATATTGTGCGTATATTTATGAGTGCAATTGGTGATGCCATCCTAATTGTGTTCACTGGTTAATGCTTAGTTTTTTTTGTTTTTGTTTTATAAATTTACCCTGATTGTGTTCACTGGTTGATGCTTGAAGAATCCTTATAAGTAAGATCTCGAGTTCAAGCCTCGTGCTGGTTTAGAGAAAAACCATACTGAAAAGGTGGGTTAGTCAGATTCCTCCGCATAGATTAGTCATCAACACCAATGTTAAAAAACCTATCTACATGTAAGAATTTGAGCTTGAAAGGATTAGCCACCCAGTTTGTTGGCTGTGGTCTGTTTTTCTTCCGTTAATTGGTGTTTTTCTTCAATAAATATAGGTTTTTCTTCAAGAAATACAGGCTTTTTGACATGAAACACCAATGAAAGAAATGTAGTCTTAGTAAATCCTTAACAAAATAACTAAACAGAATTAGAGAGAAAGTAAAATGCATAATAGAACTCCCCTAAAGTTAAAAGAACCATATCTTCATTACTCAATCCATAGGATAACACATCACTCAAAAAATAGATAGTGTTACCATAGGGAACCAGAAATGCATGGTGAAATGATTGACACGGTGGTGGTATATGTCCTATATATGAAGAGCAATTATAGACGTTATTCATTTTTGACGTTGGGAGACTTAGTGTAGAGTTTTAGAGTAGAATTACAACATTTTTTGTATTTTAGTGGATCGACTTTGGGATTACCATTTGTCTTTGCCATCCATCATTTTTAAGTTTGTCTTTTAATCAGTTTAACGATACTTGACACCTCAACAACGAGTTAGGGATGTTTGCCTACCCGTATGCGCCTTCAGCAACACCATGTTCAGTGTTCGGGAGCTTGTCCTTTCTGAGATATTAATAATGAGGATGACTGCCATGTCTTCTTTGGTTGTCCAGATACTTACTTATGTTGGGGAGCAACAGGTTTGAACAATATTGTTGATCATAGAACTTTTTCTTTTTATGATGTAAAGTCGCTTATTCTTGATATTTGCAGTAAGGAAGATAAGAATACGGCGGGTCGAGTTGCTGTTACAATTGAGGCAATGTGGAAAAGTAGGAATGATCTTATTTGGAATAATGAGCATGAAGATGGCTCCTGTGTCGGTTGGGTTGCTTATCATAATTGGTGCGAATGGTTTTCGGCGCAACGGGTTCAGGATAGTAACAATGATAATCATCAGCTTATAAGTTGGAATCCCCCTCCCCCCCCCCCCCCCCCCCCCCCCCCCCGTGGCTGGTCTAAGTGTAACTTGGACGCGGGTTTCAATAACAATAATAATAGAAGTACGACAAATAGAGGTTGGTGTATTAGAGACGAATTCGGTAATTTCATTGCAGCTGGAGTGGCATGGGATCCAGGTAATCTTTCTGTTCTTGAAGCGGAAGCTTTAGCCCTCAAAGAAGCTATCCAAGGTGTTATTCCGTTAAATATTGATCGATCGGGTTATTTTCGAAAGTGATTTCCTTCAAGTGGTGCAAGCTTTTCACTCTGTTACCGTAGGATTTTTAGAGTTTTATACTATAATAAGAGATATTTAGTTGTTATTACAAAATTTTCTCAACTTTGAGGTAAAGCTTGTCAAACGTCAAGCGAATATGGTTATTCACTCGTTAGCAAAGGCGGCCAATTCTTGAGCTAGGCGTAGTATCATGAATGTAATTCCTCCTTGTATTGAACTTTTGATTCTTAGCTGTTAGAACTTAAAACACAACAAGTAGCATTTGAGTTAATAGTGAAAATTCTTCTAAAGATATTTAACTTTGATGAAAATTTTCTTAGAATCATTTGCCAAACAAAAGTTGTTACTTTAGAGGGAGCAAGACTATTCCATTGTTTATGTAAAATCCAAATTGAGGTGAAAAAAAATGAAACAAATAAGGAGATATAAACATATTTAACATAAATTATACATCTAGTTTGATCTCTCTAGCACCACTAATCTATCACGCGATAATTACTTGCAGATACGGACAAGCACGTTAAATATGTCAACTTTTCAAATGAAAAAAAAAACTTTAAAAAAGTTCTCATCTCCACTCTTCCTTTCCAAATCCACATGTCAAATTTGGAAAGTAAACTTACAGTTGAAATTGTTACTCAACTTAGAGAGATTGTGAGTTTATTGTGAGGAATTTATTAAAGTGCTAATGTTTTATTGAATCACTAGTGCAAAAAACACTTTTTAAATCATACATTTTAAATCAGATGCTATCCACTTGATTAAAAAAATTGAAAAGCTAGGACACACGGAGCTTATTTTTTAGGGATATAATTTAAGTTGGTTAACCTGATTTAAAAAGAATTTTTTATAATTAAAAAAAAATTAGGTCCCTCGCTTTTCTGCGTAAACATAAAGTATTCCCTCTTTTTTTTCTCCATATCACAAAGATACACACAAAAAAAAACAATTCCTTCTCTCTATGAAAAACCCTACCTTCTCACTCTCGGCGGCGAAACATACCCTCCCTTCTCATTGTACCGCGGCGAAACAAATCCTTCCTTCTTACTCTATCGGCGACGCTCACGCATTTCTCTCTCAACAATATATTGTTTCTGATTTGTACCTCTTTCGCTTATGTATTTCTCATTTTAGGGCATCTGTGTCTCAGCTTCCAACAATAGACATGAGTTTTTCAATCAGAAGACATTCAAATTTCTTACCTTCCAACTTGACGACGGCCTCACCGTCACCATCCGCTCGTCCGCGCCCTTTAAACCCCCTGCGCCTTATGTCCATTTGCTAGCAGCGTCTTCCTTTCCAATCTCCCCCGCCGTGAGTAATCTAAGCGTTGATTTTTAGTTAAATACTCTCAATTGGAGTTTTGAGGTGGTTATTTCTCTTTTTGGTTAGGTACCGTTGCATCTGCTAATGGGTCAGCTCTTGTGAAGACTAGATCCATGGTTAGTTACTTGTTTTTACTTTCTTCTGATTTCCTTACTTGTTTATTATTGAACTAGAATGAACTGATTTCATTAGGTTTTCTTTGCTCAAACTATGTTGATTGCTATTAAAATGATGGAAGTTATGACTTATTCCTTGGAGTCACTGGACGAGGGTTGTTTAGGTTTGCAACCATTATCAGCTTTGCCACTTGTGTTGATTATTTAGTTGTGATGACATATAGGCTGAAATTTTGATGTGTTGATATCTATTATTTGAGCTATTGACTTCCACATACATGCCTTCGATTTGTTCTCCGATTCTTAGGCCTGCAGACCTGCTGAAGTAGATCCGATTGTGTCAATGCAGTTGTCTGACACCATTTCAAGGCAAGTTTTAATCTTTCATGTTGCTTAGTAACTATTTTGGATCATGTGAGAAGCTAATAAAGTAGAGTTTTTAGGTTTAGGTTTTCAGATGGTAAGGAAAACTTTGTGAATATATATTAATTTGTCTCTTATAACTAAACCGAAATGACTCCACTAACCTTATTTTGAGTGAAATTTTAACTGAAAATCTGTTGTGTTTAGCTTGGTTTATGGTTCAGACAATATGTGTTCCCCCATGGCTTTCAAGAACTTTGTATTTGTGCTGTTCTATGTTATACTTTTTGGTGATCAGTAGTATCAATAGCTCATTTGATCAGTTAAATTTGGTTACAGTCGAGTTTAAACTATCATATTTCTATGACCTTTATGGTATTTTAATTTTTCAATTCTTGTCTGACTCGTTTGAAAGAATTGTCCTTGGTTGGTGGAAAAGTTGCATGGATGGCTTACTTGGTAAGGTTTTTATATGTGTTGCATTTATCAAATTTCAGTTATCAACCATAGAAACATTGCATTGTATTGTGTGAGGTACTTTATCTTTATTTTCTTTTAATGTTTAGTTCTCAATTATTGAATGAAAAAATGCAGGATTAATTCTGGCTGGTGAAGGTGATGGGTCCTTTATTCTCGGATGCTTTCATGCTGCTGCCTCTCCAATGTGAGGGTACGTGCAAAGCACTCTGATGTTGACGTAAGACGACGGTGTTTGAAACATGGTTTTATTATACTTGATGAAGAGATCATACTTGGGGGTTTTCCTCCTATTTATAGTAGTTTTTGGTCTGAAGGATGCTGCAATTAGTGTCTTCTGATTGGTCTTTATCCTGAAATAGGCAGAGCTCGTGCTGTTTTTGACGGATCTTCTAGAACCAAACATATTGAAGCCCTAAGGTCTGTTATTTTACTAAAGGTAAATCACCATGCTTATTCTTTAGATGGACTCACATTAGCGCACTAATATGCTCAAAAAAGTAAAGCTGCATATTTTGGTCAATAATTATAACTATATTCCAAGAGAACATCTTTTTGGTTGTTAGCACAGATATAATAAGTGAAAATGAAATTGTTATTTGAAAGCTTGAATTTGATCTTTATTTCTTTATTTTCAGAACATGCTCTATTGTCATTTCTTGGTCATGGTTTTATCTTACATAAGACATGCTGGAATATTGTGTTAATGATCTAGTGGTTTAACTAAATCTGATTCTAGTAAGATCAAGTGGTTTTACTACTAGTATTATTATTGTGGTTCCTATTTGGTTGTCTTTTGGATCCAAGAGATTTATTTTAAAAGAGAGTTGTCATACACAAATTAAACAAAGAAAGTTGGTCTTCTAGCAAGTAAAGAATGTTAAAAAATATGAGCTATTAAAAAAGTATATTAAAAAAATATATTCTAAGGAGTATGCTTGACGAGGTAGAGAAAAGTGGCATTAAGAAGAGGTTAAACTAAGGTTATGCTAATTAGTTACTTTAGAGGGAGCAAGACTATTCCATTGTTTATGTAAAATCCAAATTGAGGTGAAAAAAAATGAAACAAATAAGGAGATATAAACATATTTAACATAAATTATACATCTAGTTTGATCTCTCTAGCACCACTAATCTATCACGCGATAATTACTTGCAGATACGGACAAGCACGTTAAATATGTCAACTTTTCAAATGAAAAAAAAAACTTTAAAAAAGTTCTCATCTCCACTCTTCCTTTCCAAATCCACATGTCAAATTTGGAAAGTAAACTTACAGTTGAAATTGTTACTCAACTTAGAGGGATTGTGAGTTTATTGTGAGGAATTTATTAAAGTGCTAATGTTTTATTGAATCACTAGTGCAAAAAACACTTTTTAAATCATACATTTTAAATCAGATGCTATCCACTTGATTAAAAAAATTGAAAAGCTAGGACACACGGAGCTTATTTTTTAGGGATATAATTTAAGTTGGTTAACCTGATTTAAAAAGAATTTTTTATAATTAAAAAAAAATTAGGTCCCTCGCTTTTCTGCGTAAACATAAAGTATTCCCTCTTTTTTTTCTCCATATCACAAAGATACACACAAAAAAAAACAATTCCTTCTCTCTATGAAAAACCCTACCTTCTCACTCTCGGCGGCGAAACATACCCTCCCTTCTCATTGTACCGCGGCGAAACAAATCCTTCCTTCTTACTCTATCGGCGACGCTCACGCATTTCTCTCTCAACAATATATTGTTTCTGATTTGTACCTCTTTCGCTTATGTATTTCTCATTTTAGGGCATCTGTGTCTCAGCTTCCAACAATAGACATGAGTTTTTCAATCAGAAGACATTCAAATTTCTTACCTTCCAACTTGACGACGGCCTCACCGTCACCATCCGCTCGTCCGCGCCCTTTAAACCCCCTGCGCCTTATGTCCATTTGCTAGCAGCGTCTTCCTTTCCAATCTCCCCCGCCGTGAGTAATCTAAGCGTTGATTTTTAGTTAAATACTCTCAATTGGAGTTTTGAGGTGGTTGTTTCTCTTTTTGGTTAGGTACCGTTGCATCTGCTAATGGGTCAGCTCTTGTGAAGACTAGATCCATGGTTAGTTACTTGTTTTTACTTTCTTCTGATTTCCTTACTTGTTTATTATTGAACTAGAATGAACTGATTTCATTAGGTTTTCTTTGCTCAAACTATGTTGATTGCTATTAAAATGATGGAAGTTATGACTTATTCCTTGGAGTCACTGGACGAGGGTTGTTTAGGTTTGCAACCATTATCAGCTTTGCCACTTGTGTTGATTATTTAGTTGTGATGACATATAGGCTGAAATTTTGATGTGTTGATATCTATTATTTGAGCTATTGACTTCCACATACATGCCTTCGATTTGTTCTCCGATTCTTAGGCCTGCAAACCTGCTGAAGTAGATCCGATTGTGTCAATGCAGTTGTCTGACACCATTTCAAGGCAAGTTTTAATCTTTCATGTTGCTTAGTAACTATTTTGGATCATGTGAGAAGCTAATAAAGTAGAGTTTTTAGGTTTAGGTTTTCAGATTGTAAGGAAAACTTTGTGAATATATATTAATTTGTCTCTTATAACTAAACCGAAATGACTCCACTAACCTTATTTTGAGTGAAATTTTAACTGAAAATCTGTTGTGTTTAGCTTGGTTTATGGTTCAGACAATCTGTGTTCCCCCATGGCTTTCAAGAACTTTGTATTTGTGCTGTTCTATGTTATACTTTTTGGTGATCAGTAGTATCAATAGCTCATTTGATCAGTTAAATTTGGTTACAGTCGAGTTTAAACTATCATATTTCTATGACCTTTATGGTATTTTAATTTTTCAATTCTTGTCTGACTCGTTTGAAAGAATTGTCCTTGGTTGGTGGAAAAGTTGCATGGATGGCTTACTTGGTAAGGTTTTTATATGTGTTGCATTTATCAAATTTCAGTTATCAACCATAGAAACATTGCATTGTATTGTGTGAGGTACTTTATCTTTATTTTCTTTTAATGTTTAGTTCTCAATTATTGAATGAAAAAATGCAGGATTAATTCTGGCTGGTGAAGGTGATGGGTCCTTTATTCTCGGATGCTTTCATGCTGCTGCCTCTCCAATGTGAGGGTACGTGCAAAGCACTCTGATGTTGACGTAAGACGACGGTGTTTGAAACATGGTTTTATTATACTTGATGAAGAGATCATACTTGGGGGTTTTCCTCCTATTTATAGTAGTTTTTGGTCTGAAGGATGCTGCAATTAGTGTCTTCTGATTGGTCTTTATCCTGAAATAGGCAGAGCTCGTGCTGTTTTTGACGGATCTTCTAGAACCAAACATATTGAAGCCCTAAGGTCTGTTATTTTACTAAAGGTAAATCACCATGCTTATTCTTTAGATGGACTCACATTAGCGCACTAATATGCTCAAAAAAGTAAAGCTGCATATTTTGGTCAATAATTATAACTATATTCCAAGAGAACATCTTTTTGGTTGTTAGCACAGATATAATAAGTGAAAATGAAATTGTTATTTGAAAGCTTGAATTTGATCTTTATTTCTTTATTTTCAGAACATGCTCTATTGTCATTTCTTGGTCATGGTTTTATCTTACATAAGACATGCTGGAATATTGTGTTAATGATCTAGTGGTTTAACTAAATCTGATTCTAGTAAGATCAAGTGGTTTTACTACTAGTATTATTATTGTGGTTCCTATTTGGTTGTCTTTTGGATCCAAGAGATTTATTTTAAAAGAGAGTTGTCATACACAAATTAAACAAAGAAAGTTGGTCTTCTAGCAAGTAAAGAATGTTAAAAAATATGAGCTATTAAAAAAGTATATTAAAAAAATATATTCTAAGGAGTATGCTTGACGAGGTAGAGAAAAGTGGCATTAAGAAGAGGTTAAACTAAGGTTATGCTAATTAGTTACTTTAGAGGGAGCAAGACTATTCCATTGTTTATGTAAAATCCAAATTGAGGTGAAAAAAAATGAAACAAATAAGGAGATATAAACATATTTAACATAAATTATACATCTAGTTTGATCTCTCTAGCACCACTAATCTATCACGCGATAATTACTTGCAGATACGGACAAGCACGTTAAATATGTCAACTTTTCAAATGAAAAAAAAAACTTTAAAAAAGTTCTCATCTCCACTCTTCCTTTCCAAATCCACATGTCAAATTTGGAAAGTAAACTTACAGTTGAAATTGTTACTCAACTTAGAGGGATTGTGAGTTTATTGTGAGGAATTTATTAAAGTGCTAATGTTTTATTGAATCACTAGTGCAAAAAACACTTTTTAAATCATACATTTTAAATCAGATGCTATCCACTTGATTAAAAAAATTGAAAAGCTAGGACACACGGAGCTTATTTTTTAGGGATATAATTTAAGTTGGTTAACCTGATTTAAAAAGAATTTTTTATAATTAAAAAAAAATTAGGTCCCTCGCTTTTCTGCGTAAACATAAAGTATTCCCTCTTTTTTTTCTCCATATCACAAAGATACACACAAAAAAAAACAATTCCTTCTCTCTATGAAAAACCCTACCTTCTCACTCTCGGCGGCGAAACATACCCTCCCTTCTCATTGTACCGCGGCGAAACAAATCCTTCCTTCTTACTCTATCGGCGACGCTCACGCATTTCTCTCTCAACAATATATTGTTTCTGATTTGTACCTCTTTCGCTTATGTATTTCTCATTTTAGGGCATCTGTGTCTCAGCTTCCAACAATAGACATGAGTTTTTCAATCAGAAGACATTCAAATTTCTTACCTTCCAACTTGACGACGGCCTCACCGTCACCATCCGCTCGTCCGCGCCCTTTAAACCCCCTGCGCCTTATGTCCATTTGCTAGCAGCGTCTTCCTTTCCAATCTCCCCCGCCGTGAGTAATCTAAGCGTTGATTTTTAGTTAAATACTCTCAATTGGAGTTTTGAGGTGGTTGTTTCTCTTTTTGGTTAGGTACCGTTGCATCTGCTAATGGGTCAGCTCTTGTGAAGACTAGATCCATGGTTAGTTACTTGTTTTTACTTTCTTCTGATTTCCTTACTTGTTTATTATTGAACTAGAATGAACTGATTTCATTAGGTTTTCTTTGCTCAAACTATGTTGATTGCTATTAAAATGATGGAAGTTATGACTTATTCCTTGGAGTCACTGGACGAGGGTTGTTTAGGTTTGCAACCATTATCAGCTTTGCCACTTGTGTTGATTATTTAGTTGTGATGACATATAGGCTGAAATTTTGATGTGTTGATATCTATTATTTGAGCTATTGACTTCCACATACATGCCTTCGATTTGTTCTCCGATTCTTAGGCCTGCAAACCTGCTGAAGTAGATCCGATTGTGTCAATGCAGTTGTCTGACACCATTTCAAGGCAAGTTTTAATCTTTCATGTTGCTTAGTAACTATTTTGGATCATGTGAGAAGCTAATAAAGTAGAGTTTTTAGGTTTAGGTTTTCAGATTGTAAGGAAAACTTTGTGAATATATATTAATTTGTCTCTTATAACTAAACCGAAATGACTCCACTAACCTTATTTTGAGTGAAATTTTAACTGAAAATCTGTTGTGTTTAGCTTGGTTTATGGTTCAGACAATCTGTGTTCCCCCATGGCTTTCAAGAACTTTGTATTTGTGCTGTTCTATGTTATACTTTTTGGTGATCAGTAGTATCAATAGCTCATTTGATCAGTTAAATTTGGTTACAGTCGAGTTTAAACTATCATATTTCTATGACCTTTATGGTATTTTAATTTTTCAATTCTTGTCTGACTCGTTTGAAAGAATTGTCCTTGGTTGGTGGAAAAGTTGCATGGATGGCTTACTTGGTAAGGTTTTTATATGTGTTGCATTTATCAAATTTCAGTTATCAACCATAGAAACATTGCATTGTATTGTGTGAGGTACTTTATCTTTATTTTCTTTTAATGTTTAGTTCTCAATTATTGAATGAAAAAATGCAGGATTAATTCTGGCTGGTGAAGGTGATGGGTCCTTTATTCTCGGATGCTTTCATGCTGCTGCCTCTCCAATGTGAGGGTACGTGCAAAGCACTCTGATGTTGACGTAAGACGACGGTGTTTGAAACATGGTTTTATTATACTTGATGAAGAGATCATACTTGGGGGTTTTCCTCCTATTTATAGTAGTTTTTGGTCTGAAGGATGCTGCAATTAGTGTCTTCTGATTGGTCTTTATCCTGAAATAGGCAGAGCTCGTGCTGTTTTTGACGGATCTTCTAGAACCAAACATATTGAAGCCCTAAGGTCTGTTATTTTACTAAAGGTAAATCACCATGCTTATTCTTTAGATGGACTCACATTAGCGCACTAATATGCTCAAAAAAGTAAAGCTGCATATTTTGGTCAATAATTATAACTATATTCCAAGAGAACATCTTTTTGGTTGTTAGCACAGATATAATAAGTGAAAATGAAACTGTTATTTGAAAGCTTGAATTTGATCTTTATTTCTTTATTTTCAGAACATGCTCTATTGTCATTTCTTGGTCATGGTTTTATCTTACATAAGACATGCTGGAATATTGTGTTAATGATCTAGTGGTTTAACTAAATCTGATTCTAGTAAGATCAAGTGGTTTTACTACTAGTATTATTATTGTGGTTCCTATTTGGTTGTCTTTTGGATCCAAGAGATTTATTTTAAAAGAGAGTTGTCATACACAAATTAAACAAAGAAAGTTGGTCTTCTAGCAAGTAAAGAATGTTAAAAAATATGAGCTATTAAAAAAGTATATTAAAAAAATATATTCTAAGGAGTATGCTTGACGAGGTAGAGAAAAGTGGCATTAAGAAGAGGTTAAACTAAGGTTATGCTAATTAGTTACTTTAGAGGGAGCAAGACTATTCCATTGTTTATGTAAAATCCAAATTGAGGTGAAAAACAATGAAACAAATAAGGAGATATAAACATATTTAACATAAATTATACATCTAGTTTGATCTCTCTAGCACCACTAATCTATCACGCGATAATTACTTGCAGATACGGACAAGCACGTTAAATATGTCAACTTTTCAAATGAAAAAAAAAAAACTTTAAAAAAGTTCTCATCTCCACTCTTCCTTTCCAAATCCACATGTCAAATTTGGAAAGTAAACTTACAGTTGAAATTGTTACTCAACTTAGAGGGATTGTGAGTTTATTGTGAGGAACTTGGAGATCTTGGAGATCTTGAAGAAGTGAAAAAGTTTTTCAGTTTAACATCAAGTAGCTTTGTGAATTGTGTATATATTTAAAGAAGATCAAGGAATGTGAGTGATTTACTTAGGTTTTAGGTTTATTCATTAGGTTTATTTAGCTCTAGTAAGAGACCCGTGCGATCATACGGGTCACGCAAAGTTGATATAAATATTAAATAAATATTATATAATTATGGTTAATTAAGACATGTATGTAAAAATATGTACGAATTAAGATAAAATATCTTAAATGATGATGGTCATATAAATATTAATTTAACTTATCAGATTGTAGTAGTTGTCAGGATATACATAAAAATTACGTTAAAAAAGATATGACTATATGGTGTAGTACACTTCACACATACACATATATAAAATCAATTAAATTAGTATTGATGATGTTGTAACATGGTTGTATTAAAGTATAATTCAATTTATTGAATCAAGTGAATAGTTGATAATATTTGATATAATTTTGTAATTGGTATTAAACCAAAAATTGGGGGGGAAATGGGCCCGGCCTGTCGGGCATGCCCGTTTTGCCCTCACTTATTATGCAGACGAGTCAATATTTTAGGCTCGCACACTCTAATAGGTGTGCCCCGCCAAACACTGTTTTTTGCGGGTGCAGACATTTACATGAAAATTTGCAACTTTTAGACATAAAAGTGCAATGCCCGCAAGTTCTCCCCGGCCCCGCACTCATAGTTTTGCAGGGCGGGGCAAAGTCTTAGAATTCGTGTGTCCATTTATAAAAATATTTGTAACTTATTACCGTTTATAAAATTAATTGTATCAATATTTTACTTTTTCATGTTAATAAAAATATTTATAACTTATTGCCGTTTATAAAAATAATTGTATCAACAAATGATTTTTTCCTGTTTATAAATTTTTTTATATCAATGGTTAACTTTTTCCCGTTTATAAAAAATATTTGCAACTTATTACCAGTTATAAAAATAGTATAGTGATGGTTAAGAAATGCATATAAAAGATACTCAAATTAAGTAGTATCGTCAAATCGAAAATGTATATTTTAATAGAAAAATAAATGAAATAATTAAGTAGTCATCTACTTGTGCGTTCGCACAAGTCACACTAAATTGAGAAAGGTTTGGAGTCAGTTGAGAAAGTGGTGGGGAACATGCACATTAAATTCTTTTTCATCATTAAAACGTTTCACTCCTTATTTCTGACGTGTGGCTTGAGGTGACTAGTTAGGGCATGACGCTCCGTATAGTGCACTTGAGTTTGTTTTATGTTTCCAAGGAAAAATCCAGCCGTTAATTTTATAACTTCTCTTTGCAGTTAATATGGTTCGTTGCTTACATTCACCTATGTATATGGATGCTGAATATTGATGAAACTTTTCGTAATCCTTGAAAGTCAGTTTCTATTCACAAGCATTTCTATTTGCAAGTGTCTTCCTCTCTTCCCTTCTGAAAGTATTTACTAGAATAACTTTAGTTCTTCGCTCAAAGCTTCCACATTTCTCTATTCCATTTTCTTTTATTTGTCAGAACAAAATTGGTATGTACCATATCCCAAGGTTTTCATGATAACAAAGTATTTAAAGAACAATTATATTAAATTATGTTCAAGTGTGCAGGACTATAGACTAAAAATTTGTGATAGAAGTTAAGTTATGACACTGATGAAGGATAGAAAAACACTTAGAAAGGGGGGGGGGGGTTTGAATAAGTGTAGCTTTAAAAACTAGTAAGATAAAAACTATTTGCACAATGATTTTTATCCTGGTTCGTTGTTAACTAAACTACTCCAGTCCACCCCCTTGGAGTGATTTACCTCACCTGAGGATTTAATCCACTAATCACACTTGATTACAATGATTTTCCACTTAGCCAACTGCTAAGTCTTCTAGAGTATCCTGATCACAACCTGATCACTCTAGGAACAAACTGCTTAGACAACTTCTAAGACTTGCTAGAGTATACTGATCAACAACCTGATCACTCTAGTTCTTACAACTTAATGTAACTAAATTCTTTTAAGAGTTACAATGCTTCTTATAAAGCTATTATCACAACTGTGATTTTCTCTTAAGTTTAAGCTTAAATCTCACTAAGATATTACAACAGCAATGTAGTGAGCTTGATGATGAAGTTTGAGAGCTTTTGAATTTGACAGCGTTTCAGTTTAATGCGCAAGTGTTGTATTGAGCTTCTCATCAGAACTTCATATATATAGGCACTTGAGAAGATGACCGTTGGGAGCATTTAATGCTTTGCGTATTCCGTACAGCATTGCATTTAATGTTTCACTCTTTTGTCAACTACCTCGAGCCTTGTTTCCGCTGTGTCTACTGACGTTGCCTTTAATAGCTTCTAACATTCCTTTTGTCAGTCAGCGTAGCCTGCCAGTCTAGTACTTGCTTCTGATCTGATGTTTGTGTAAACAACGTTTGAATGTCATCAGAGTCAAACAGCTTGTGGCAGAGCTTCTTCTTGTCTTCTGACCTTGAAGTGCTTCTGAGCGTGATACCATGAGAACTTCAGTGCTTCTGCTTCTGATCTCAAGTTCTTCTGATGCTTCCATAGACCCATGTTCTGATTCTGCTTGACCATCTTCTGATGTCTTGCCAGACCATGTTCTGATGTTGCATGCTGAACCTTCTGAGTTAGTGCTTCTTGCGCTGATTTTGTGCATACTCTTTATATAATTCCTGAAACGGAATTTGCATAGTATTAGAGTACCACATTATCTCATACAAAATTCATATACTTGTTATCATCAAAACTAAGAATATTGATCAGAACAAATCTTGTTCTAACAATCTCCCCCTTTTTGATGATGACAAAAACATACATAAATGATATGAATTTGCGATCAGAAAAGACAGACAGCTAAGGACAATTACACAGCTATAGCATAAGCATATAGACAATGTGTGAATATGTCTCCCCCTGAGATTAACAATCTCCCCCTGAGATAAATAATCTCCCCCTGAAATAAATACTAGAAGAATTTTTATAAATAAAAGACTTCCCTGAGTATTTCAGTAGAGACTTTCACATATGCTTAGATTTTCAGAACATTCACAGCTTCTGATTCTTGCTTCCATAGGACAGCTTCAGAACTTGAATTTCCTAGATCTTCAGAATATTCATAGCTTCTGATTCTTGCTTCCATTGGACAGCTTCAGAGCTTGAATATCTTCTTGAGTCATTGCATGCTAGATTGTATCAGAACATTGTTGAATGTACCAGAGCATCATCAGAGCATCTCTACATCCTGAAATGTTACAGAACAAACTAAACGACAAAAGTCAGCATGAATGAATCAGATCATAGAATGTGTTTCAGAATTTTATACTATGTATCAGAGCACACACAGAATTTTATACTAAGATGACCCTAGCTTTGACATGATCTTGGCCAGCATATCATGAATCCCATTGTTGCTCTCATTCTGCCTCTCCATGAAAGCACGAAACTCAACGTTGATTGATCTCTGCTCATCCTGGTTCTTCTGAATCACTTCCAGAGTCCTTGCGAGACGAGAAGGTTCATCAGAAGAAGCTTCACAACTTCTTTCCAGAGGGATGGCATGCGGATCCGTAGCTTCCATAGTCACATCATTTGCAGGATTTTCCTCAACAGGAATGGTTTCAGCAACATGATCTTCACCATCTGCTTCTTCCATAGAAGCATCTCCATACTCTGCAGCAGGAACCTCAGAATCTCCATTCTCAAGAGCCTGAAGAATGGCAACCAGATTCAGTGGAGCAGAAGGACCTTCAACTTCTGGTGGGTCAACAACTTCTGGAATGACCAAGCTTGGATCTTCCTCAGAAGGATTTTCCCTCAGAAATTCAAAGAGAGTCCTGAAGTCTCCAATCAGAACAGGATATTGAGGTCTCCAGACCACAATCTCCCTGCAAGGGTTAGCTTCCATTGCAGCAGCAATTCTTGCTTCTTCCAGCTCATCCACAAATATCTTCTTTTCAAAGATATATCTACCTCCGAGATGAGCGAACCAAAAATCTTCATAGCTTCTCAGAATTCCATAAGGCCGTGGAGCAGCTTCTACACAAACTTCCTGAAGTTCTTCAAAACAAGCATCAGCTTTTCTTCGGAAGATTCTCCAGAACTCTCGCATAGCAACATCATTCAGGCCAGCACTTTCAGCGATTCTGAGAGTATCAAAGACTCTTCTAAGATTCCTCTTTACCAATTCAAAAATTACACCAATAGGGTATTCCTGGCGGGATTTTATTTTGGTTATTGGAGAGTCAGGGTTAGGGATAGAATAGGGTTGAGGTTCTCTATCCAACCTAAAAGATGATTCTGCTTCGTTCTTAGAATCTAACACTACCATTTCAGCTTCAAGACGAGGCTTGGGAGTGTAATTGCAGTCACGGAGCAATTGCTCATGTGATGCAGTATCTGGAAGATCAGAACCACTAGGGTTGTTTTGAGAGGCGGAAGGAATGGGTTCAAAATTTGCATGAAGAGGTGGTTGAGAGGTGAATATATTTGTGTGAGGTGGAAAGAGAGTTTGTAGGGGTGGTATATCAAGAACAGTGTTTTCAAGGGCCTGGTCAGAAACAAGGTTGGTTGCGGGTGGAGAGGAAAGAGTGGGAACATCTGGAGTGGGTGAAGGAGGAGGAGTAAGGGTTTTGGTTACAGGAGAAGAGGGAGGTGTGAGAACATGAACTTTTATGGGTGATTCTGATGGGGCTTTATCTGGTTGATTTACTGGTTCAGGGGTTTGGGCAATAGCTATTGGTGCAACTTCTGAACGTAAAACATGAACAGAATCAGGTTCAGAGAGATGTATACCTTTAGATACCTTCTGAACAGCTTCGAACACAGCCTCAAGCTTCTTTTGCTTCTTACTCTTCTGCTCTACCACAATCTTTGCCTTTCCACGAGAGATTTCTCTCCTTCTGGCAGATTCCAGAGCTTTCTTCTTATTAACAGCAACCTTCTGACCTTCAACTGCTTGAGTTGTTGGTCCTTGAGAGATTTTAGCTTGCTGATTCACAGATTCTGCTTGCTGATTCACAGCTTCTTGAACATCCTCATCTTCATCAGAGGCATTAATTATTAACTTCCTTTTTCTGATCTTCTTCTTCTCAACAATTTCAACATTTTTATTTGACTTCTTCTTCTTCTCAGCAGCCTCCTTCTTATTCTTTTCAAAGTCAATTGAAACAGCCTGAACAACTTTAGCAATAACTTCTTCTGGAACAACTTTTTCAACAGTAGCAGCAGCTACATTCTGAACTACCTTCACCTGATTATCAGAAGGATGATCAAATTTTCTTTTGGTCCTTCTTTCCTTCTTCACAGCAGTTTCAGGAATAGCTTCTGAAACATCTTCCGAGGCAGCATCCTTAGAAGTAGAAGTTTTCCTGCGACCTCCTTTAGCAGGAGCACCTTTTTCTTGATCTTTTACTCCTTCATCTTCTTTGAGTGAGTTCAGATATCTAGCTCTGACTTCTGGCACCTCACTTCTGAAGAAGGATCTCTTCTGCTTCTTGTTCCAGGAAGAGGTTGAGGGGTTTTGATGATAGTATCAATAACCTTCATCTTTCTCAAAGTGAGAGCATTCAAGCAACTTCCAGTGGTAATGACAAGGTCTTTGATAGTACCTTCAGCTTCCAGGTTCTTAACAATCTTGGAGTGAACCAGAAGGTTTGTAATGATTCTTCCAAAAGGAATGATAGTACAATTTTTCACTCTGAAGGCATTTCTAGAATCCCTCACAGCATTCCATATGTGATTGAAGATTATGTAGATAATATCAACCTTATTCTTAGTGGCAATGCAATACAGAATGTATTTCTGCTCATTGTTGACGAAATCTGCAGCATGTGTTCCTTTCCTGTGATAGAAACACCCCAGAAGAATCTTGGTCCAGATTTTGTAGAGGTCTTTCATGTCCTTGACATGCTTTGTCTTCTTAACGTCTGTGTAAAGGGTAGACAACACTTCATCCCAATCAGCCCTTTGATCAATTTCATAAGCACCCTCAGGGTTTATTAGATCGAACATCATTCTCAGAATGTTCTCAGTAACTACCACAAACTTCCCATGGACGAAAGACAGAATGGATTTAGGGGCAACAACTGCATGCACCCAAAATTCCTTAACAAGATCTGGGTAGACCGGTCCACAGAACTCAGCAAACAATGAAGTCCATCCTTGAAAAATGATATCTTCTTTAAGATGATATTCATGTTCTTCGATGATATCAAAATCGACCATGAGTTCACAGATAACTTCTAGATCCTTCTTAGGAATAGAGCAGGCAACAACCGAAGTGATTTGCTGATTTTCTTCTTCTTGAAGATGAAGAGGGACAGATGAGCCAACATTGTGAGATGATGAAGCGGCCATTGAAACAAAACAGAAATTAGAAGAACAAGATCTGGGTTTGCGCTTAGGGTTTGAGAAGAGACTGAAAAGGTTGCAAAAATGCATGCAAGAAGAAAGAGAGAATGGGAGCGAAAAAGATAAACGTTATGATTTGAAATGTATTTATAGAGACGGATTTGAAAATGAATGCAATGAAGTTATGAGAATGAACAGTTACAGAATCAAATGAAATCAATTGCATTAAATGATGAGTGACGTTAGATGAGTGATCGTGGTAAATGAAATGATTTAACACAGTTACATAGGGCGGCGTCCCATTAGATTAACTCACGCTTTTACCAACAGTACATACATGTGTTCACCATCAGAATGCTCTTGATGACAGCTGTGTTGCACTGAATAGAGCTTTTCATCTTTTGAATCTGATCACTGCTTCTGAAGGACTAGGAATCAAATCTCATACATCATTCCTTGTAAACAGATTTGGTTCTTCTTGCATGGCAATTATCCAGTCTGGATCTTCTAGAGCTTGATCAACATAAGTTGGCTCGATCAAAGAAACAAGACCTAATTGACATTCTGCATTGTTCTTAAGGAATGCTCTTGTTCTGATGGGATCATCTTTCTTTCCAAGGATCACATCTTCTGAGTGAGCAGAGGTGAGTCTAGAAGATCTTCTGATTGTTGGCTCTTCAGAAATTCTGAGATTCTCTAAAGATGCAGCAACTTGATCTTCTGATTCTTTGCTTCTTAGACTTTCAGCTTCTGGAGCTTTGCTTCTTGGTTCTACATCTTCTGATATGTCAATATCTATATCTGCAAAATTCTCAAACTGCTTTGGCTTTTCAAGACCAAGCTTATCATCAAACCTGATATTGATTGCTTCTTCTACAACCAATGTCTCAGTATTGTATACTCTGTAGCCTTTAGAGCGTTCAGAATATCCAAGAAGAAAATATTTTTGTGCCTTAGAATCAAACTTACCAAGATGATCTTTAGTATTCAGAATAAAACACACACATCCAAAAGGATAAAAATATGAAATGTTGGGCTTTCTGTTCTTCCACAATTCATAAGGAGTCTTATTTAGAATAGGTCTTATAGAGATTCTATTCTGAATATAACATGCAGTGTTTATTGCTTCTGCCCAGAAGTGCTTAGCCATATTGGTCTCATTGATCATGGTTCTGGCCATTTCTTGTAGAGTCCTATTCTTTCGCTCTACAACTCCATTTTGCTGTGGAGTTCTAGGGCAAGAGAAATCATGGGCAATACCATTTTCTTTGAAGAACTCCTCAAAGAATCTGTTCTCAAATTCGCCACCATGATCACTTCTGACCTTTATGATTTTGCACTCCTTCTCAGATTGGATCTGAGTGCAGAATTCAAAGAACACTGAATGAGACTCATCCTTGTCTTTTAAGAACTTTACCCATGTCCAGCGGCTATAATCATCTACGATGACTAATCCATATTTCTTCCCTCTGACAGATGCTGTTTTGACTGGTCCAAACAGATCAATGTGCAGAAGTTCTAACGGCCTTGAGGAAGAGACAACATTCTTAGATTTGAATGCAGGTTTGGAGAACTTGCCCTTCTGACATGCTTCACAAAGAGCATCTGATTTATATTTCAGATTTGGGAGACCTCTGACCAGATTTAGTTTGTTAATCTGAGAAATCTTTCTCAAACTAGCATGTCCTAATTTTCTGTGCCAGACCCATTGCTCTTCAGAAACAGACATAAGGCAAGTCACCTTCTGCTTCTCAAGATCAGAAAGATCAATCTTATAAATGTTGTTCTTTCTCTTGCCTGTAAATAGGATTGAGCCATCCTTCTGACTTACAGCCTTGCAAGACTTTTGATTGAAGATTATATCATAACCATTGTCACTTAATTGACTTATGGACAATAAGTTATGCGTTAATCCTTCTACAAGAAGTACATTAGTTATGGAAGGAGAGTTACCAATACTTATGGTTCCAGAGCCAATAATCTTGCCCTTCTGATCTCCTCCAAACTTGACTTCTCCATCAGACTTAAGCACCAGGTCTTGGAACATAGACCTTCTTCCCGTCATGTGTCGCGAGCACCCAGAGTCCAGGTACCATGACATTTTGTGCTTTGCCTTCTTTGCTGCTAAGGATATCTGCAACAGAAATTATCTTCTCCTTAGGTACCCACAATTTCTTGGGTCCTTTCTTGTTAGTTTTCCTTAAGTTCTGATTGAAATTGGGTTTAGCATGATAAGTAACAGGAGGAACAGCATGATATTCTTTGGGTTTGTCAGCATGATATCTTTTAGGTTGTGTCACATGCTTCTTGGTGTGTGTTGTGTTAAAACTCTGTGCATGTGATGGGAGCTTGATATCATGTGAGTGGCCATATTTCAACTGATCATACAATGGCTTGTATCTGATTTTCAAATCATCAACAGGTTCAAATTTATGTGAGGTATCACCCTCATAGCCAAAACCAAACCTTTTGTTTCCAGTGACACCATATATCATAGAAGCAAGATGACTTCTGCCAATACTTCTAGATAGGAACTTTCGGAAGCTCGAGTCATATTCTTTCAGAATATGATTGAGACTAGGAATGGATTTTTCTGATTCAGAAGGAGATCCACTATCTTTGGATAATTTTAAAACTTTTTCCTTCAGTTCAGAATTTTCCACTTCCAGCTTCTTAGTTTCAAATTCAAATTGCTTTTTCAGCTTTTTGTATTTGATACTGAGATGAGCCTTGAGTTCCAGAAGTTCAGTTAAGCTGGAAACTAACTCTTCCCTAGATAGTTCAAAAAATACCTCTTCAGAATCTGATTCTGATGTAGATTCTGATCCATCATCCACTGTAGCCATCAGTGCAAAGTTGGCTTGCTCTCCTTCAGAGTCTGATTCTGATTCTGATTCAGAATCATCCCATGTTGCCATAAGACCTTTCTTCTTATGAAACTTCTTCTTGGGATTCTCCTTCTGAAGTTGTGTGCATTCACTCTTGAAGTGTCCAGGCTCATTGCACTCATAGCAGACGACCTTCTTCTTGTCAGATCTTCTGCCACCAGAAGATTCTCCTCGTTCAAACTTCTTTGAACTTCTGAAGCTTTTGAACTTCCTTTGTTTGCTCTTCCAGAGTTGGTTTACCCTTCTGGAGATCATGGACAGTTCATCTTCTTCTTCTGATTCTGATTCTTCAGAATCTACTTCTTCAGCCTGAAAAGCGTTAGTGCATTTTTAGTATTAGATTTTAATGCAATAGACTTACCTTTCTTCTGAGGCTCATTTGCATCCAGCTCTATCTCATGGCTTCTCAAGGCACTGATTAGCTCTTCCAAAGAAACCTGATTCAGATTCTTTGCAATCTTGAATGCAGTCACCATTGGACCCCATTTTCTGGGTAAGCTTCTGATGATCTTCTTTACATGATCAGCCTTGGTGTAACCTTTGTCCAGAACTCTTAATCCAGCAGTTAGCGTTTGAAATCTTGAAAACATCTTCTCAATATCTTCATCGTCCTCCATCTTGAAGGCTTCATATTTCTGGATTAGAGCAAGAGCTTTGGTCTCCTTGACTTGAGCATTTCCTTCATGGGTCATTTTCAATGACTCATATATATCATGGGCAGTTTCCCTGTTAGATATCTTCTCATACTCAGCATGAGAGATAGCATTCAGCAAAACAGTCCTACATTTATGATGATTTTTGAAAAGCTTCTTTTGATCATCATTCATTTCTTGTCTTGTAAGCCTTACGCCAGTAGCATTCACTGGATGTTTGTAACCATCCACCAGAAGATCCCATAAGTCACAATCTAGACCAAGGAAGTAACTTTCCAGTTTATCTTTCCAGTATTCAAAGTTTTCACCATCAAATACTGGTGGTCTAGTACAACCATTGTTACCATTTCCATTGTATTGCTCAGCAGAGCCAGATGTAGATGTAGGTGTGTTTGTTGGAATTTCACCAGCCATCTTTTACTGAAGCGTTTTTCTCTTCCTGAATCTTTTCTAAACACGGTTAAGTGCTTGCACCTTAGAACCGACGCTCTGATGCCAATTGAAGGATAGAAAAACACTTAGAAAGGGGGGGTTTGAATAAGTGTAGCTTTAAAAACTAGTAAGATAAAAACTATTTGCACAATGATTTTTATCCTGGTTCGTTGTTAACTAAACTACTCCAGTCCACCCCCTCGGAGTGATTTACCTCACCTGAGGATTTAATACACTAATCACACTTGATTACAATGGTTTTCCACTTAGCCAACTGCTAAGTCTTCTATAGTATCCTGATCACAACCTGATCACTCTAGGAACAAACTGCTTAGACAACTACTAAGACTTGCTTGAGTATACTGATCAACAACCTGATCACTCTAGTTCTTACAACTTAATGTAACTAAATTCTTTTAAGAGTTTCAATGCTTCTTATAAAGCTATTATCACAACAGTGATTTTCTCGTAAGTTTAAGCTTAAATCTCACTAAGATATTACAACAGCAATGTAGTGAGCTTGATGATGAAGTTTGAGAGCTTTTGAATTTGAGAGCGTTTCAGTTTAATGCGCAAGTGTTGTATTGAGCTTCTCATCAGAACTTCATATATATAGGCACTTGAGAAGATGACCGTTGGGAGCATTTAATGCTTTGCGTATTCCGTACAGCATTGCATTTAATGTTTCACTCTTTTGTCAACTACCTCGAGCCTTGTTTCCGCTGTGTCTACTGACGTTGCCTTTAATAGCTTCTAACGTTCCTTTTGTTAGTCAGCATAGCCTTCCAGTCTAGTACTTGCTTCTGATCTGATGTTTGTGTAAACAACGTTTGAATGTCATCAGAGTCAAACAGCTTGGTGCAGAGCTTCTTCTTGTCTTCTGACCTTGAAGTGCTTCTGAGCGTGATACCATGAGAACTTCAGTGCTTCTGCTTCTGATCTCAAGTTCTTCTGATGCTTCCATAGACCCATGTTCTGATTTTGCTTGACCATCTTCTGATGTCTTGCCAGACCATGTTTCGATGTTGCATGCTGAACCTTCTGAGTCAGTGCTTCTTGCGCTGATTTTGTGCATACTCTTTATATAATTCCTGAAACGGAATTTGCATAGTATTAGAGTACCACATTATCTCATACAAAATTCATATACTTGTTATCATCAAAACTAAGAATATTGATCAGAACAAATCTTATTCTAACAACTGAAGATGAGCATTTAAAGATAAGCTTGAAGATTTAAATCTGAAGGATCAAAATCTGAACTGAAGACTCAGACTTGAAGTCAATTAAAGCACCAGGATCAAGAAACTCTGATAGGTCACTATCATACTCAGAAAGCAATTTGTCATCTTTTGATCACGTGTAGATTCAAGATCAAAGACAGTAGGGATGAAACAAATAATTCCTTTTGAAGCAAAGGTTTTTCAAATGTGTTTTTGCTAGGCATTAACGATTTGAATAAACATCTCAATATCTCTGATCAAAACTTCTCCAAGACTCACCTGTGCAAGAATTCTTCTCCAACATCTCTATTATGTTTCTCGATATAAGGAATTGAAGACTTAAGAAAAGTAATCGAATAAACCATTGACAAAAAAATAGCAGTTACTCTGTCAAGTCAAAAGCACAAGTTCAACTTAGAATTTCTTAGCATTTGTACATTCTTAAATATTCTTATATATTCTTAAGTCTTAAGAGTCTTTTGCATTATATCTTGTTTACATCTCTGATTGTATATCAAGTGTGACTCTTAAACAATCTCATATGTAAGTTATATTATGAGGAGTTTCTTGCTTGTATGCTTGCATCAGAAGTCTCTTGTGTGTGTGCTTGAGGATCTAGAAGTCTCTTGCATGTGTGATTGAGCAACAAAAATCTATTACTTGAGGGTTGAGCATTAGAAGTATCTTGCTTGTGTGCTTGAGCATTGGAAGTCTCTTGCTTATGTGCTTGAGCATTTGAATTCATATTTGGTTATAGTGAAATTACTTGGAAGTGCAAGGGGACTGCACTACTCCTGATTTGTGGGAGGAACCAGGATATATCGTTGTGTCGCTCTTTCCTTGACTCTCTAACTCTAATAACCCAATTGAAACCCCCTTCTCGTGTTTTTATCACCTTTAGTTGGCATTAGAGTGCATATTCTGTGCTATAACACTTAATAGTGGTGCATAAAAGATCCTGAAAGAAAATCATGTCTAATGGTGAATTTGGTGATAATGGTCTCCATAATGTTAGACATGATTATAGTACTTCTGAAAAGAATAACTATATTTCTAAACCTCTAACCTTCAATGGAGATTCAACAAAGTTTGAATGGTGGAAAATTAATATGTATGCTCATATCATAGGTATTGATGATGAGTTATGGAATATTCTTGAAGATGACATTTATATTCCAGATGATGGAGTAGGACTGGTTGCTGACATAAAAACTCTCACACCTGCACAAAATAAGATCTATAGAAAATATCAGAGTGCGTAGTATTATGGTAGATGTTTTACCTCACTCTGAGTACATCACGATTATTGATAAATCAACTAGTAAAACCATCTTTAAATCTCTGTATGCTACCTATGAAAGAAATCAACAAGTTAAAGAGGCAAAGACAAATCTTCTGGTCCAACAATATGAACTGTTCAGAATGAAGGATAGTGAGAATATTGAAACCATGTTCTCAAGGTTTCAAGTTCTTGTTTCAAGACTTCAGGCTCAGAACAAGAGCCATACAACTTTGATCATGTCAAGAAGATTCTTATGAGTCTTCCTGACAAATACATACCAAAAGTAACAACCATTCAAGAAGCTAAAGAGTTGAACACAATAAATCTTGAAAGTCTGATAAGCAATCTCCAGAGTCATTAGATGGAGCTTATTGGAGATGAACCTGCTAAGAAACTAAAGTTTCTTGCCTTGAGATCTGTTGTCCAACCTACCAAATCTTCTCAAGTTTGGGAATATGAAGAAGATACGACTCCTGAAGGTTCTAAAGAAGGCTCAGATGATGAAGAAATGACATTCTTGATCAAGAGATTTCAGTGTCTATCCAAGAAGAACAAAAGACCTTCAGGAAGAAGCAATGGTTTTAGAGGATCTAATTCTAGAGACAAGAAAGGAGACCAGAAGGGATGCTTCAACTGCAAGAAGCCTGGTTATTTCATTGCTGACTGTCCATAGTTTCAAAAGGTCAAGTCAAAGAAAGGTAGCTATCAAAAGGACAATTTCAGAAACAAAGTTAAGAAAAGTCTCGTGTCAACATGGGATGAAGAATATTTTATTAAAAATTTCTAAAAATATATTTGCTAAAAGATACAAGTCATAAACAACAAATCTCCTTGGAAATAATTAGATTCACACATTGATTTACTCATAAACCTTGTCCTACACACTGGCGCCTGAAGCTGCACACATGCAGGAAAATCTTGTCCCACATGTTGCAACTTCACCAAAATACATCTTGTACTATCCAAGTTGTTTACGTAATGTAACCAATCAAAAGGAATAACACTCTATTCTCTCTATACTCGCTCTTAATATCCATAATACCACAACATACAAGTAAAACATCAGTGACATAATCTTCCCTAACCTGCTCCTCCTCTAATATCTCCTAATAAGCTAGCCTGGATGGATCTCTGTGAGCATCTGGTGTCATGTAAGGATATAACACTCAGAAATACCATTGGTTGTAGTCAAATGCAATATTCCATGGCTGAAGGGCTGACAATCTTCTTGCTTCTTTTGATACCGTATGATTATATAAATCATCAAACAATGCATCAACATCTCTACTGACCATAACAGGAGAAGCATACACAGAAGGGTTTCTTAGAATAACCTATAGTATAGAAACCCAAATTAGGGCACGACTTGCTCTGACAGATGTAGATACATCAGACGTGACTAACAACCCAACCATCTGGAGCAGAAGGTTATGTCATCATAAGGACGCATCTAACAGTGATCATCGTACGAAATGTAACAAAAATGGAAAAAATGCAGGGAACATAAAAATGACAGAAAATGCACGTCTCAATACACTATTTAACTATGAGTGTAGCAACCTATTTAGTAATGTACCTTAAACAACCTAATGTATTCATTTAGTAATGCCATGAAGAGGAAAAAAATAGAAAAATGAAAAACTTATCAAATGTATAGTGAAAGCACTTTGAATGGACTTGAGAAGTGATTGATAAAGCACTTGGATTGAATTTGGTGGATTTGGGAGTATTAGAGAAGTGGTTTGGAAAGTTTTAATGGAAATGAGGAAGGAGGCATGTTTGACGCATATTAGACTAAAAAACCGTCTAGAGGTATATTTTTCATTTATTACGGAGATGCGTCTCCATACTTTTTTTGGCAAAATGAGGGCGTGAGTCACTTACTAATGGATGTGGTGCATATGAAAATGGATTTTTGTATTATATATTTTTGGTTTTTTTTGCAAGGATGCGCAAATACCACTAAAAGTATATTCCTTCAGTTTCAAAATGAGTGTCGTTTAGAGGAAAAAAATTGTTTCAAAATGAATATCAACTTTTTTTTTATTAACAAGAGGTACTAAGTCCAAAAAGAGAAGAGAAAACTACAACTCTACCACTCTAGAGGTAGAGATACCAAGAGAATCTTGCTGAAGAAGATTTTTAAAAAAATTTGGGAGTTCCTCAAAGAATTTATGATCATTCCACAATGACCGCCCATGTTTTCTAGCCCATCTGCAATACAGTTAGCTTCACGGAAAGAATGTTCAATCCTGACAAGCTTGGCCATTAACGAACAAATTTGGCGGATTAAAGACAAATTCGAGTATCCATTATTCTCAACTTGCAAAATAGCATTGATAACTTGTTTGGAGTCGGCTTTAATAATAACTCCCCTAAAGCCTCTCGAAAGAGAGAGTTTGAGCCCTTCAAACACTCCTCAAGCCTCAGCCAAAAAAGCATTGCACGAACCAATTAACTTCGAGAAACTGCACATCCAGTTCCCTTTCTCATCTCTAACGTCAACTCATTTTTTAATGTAAAAATAATTGCTATTTTTTTAATTGTATTCTTTAATACAATAATTTCTATTTTTCAATTTAATAAAAATATATTGTTTTATGACATTATTATTACATTTCTTAATCTATATGTGAAAAAATCTTAAGCGTCACTTATTATAAAATAGAAACAATAAAATAAATAATTTTTTAAATAATGTGAGATTTCTATCTTCCAAATAATCACTCAAATCAAATGGATGAAACTAACTATACAAATAAATACAATTGCAATTCACAATTATACATGTTGAATAGATGATTCCCCATTGCCTTTAAAACCTCTTTGGCCTTTAATTTTTAACCATCAATCCAACCTTTTTTCATGTTAAGTAACATATTTTCTTTTTCCTTATAAAATATGCTTTAAAGTTTAAAGTCCTCCATATATGATAAAACAATATTCATGTTGATGTTGACATTATTATTAGTGATGACATGTTACTATACATGGCAGCATTAACAAAACATAATGCACTGTTGCGTTGCATATGAATATGAATCCATTCACAACAAATTAAAATATAGTGACGATTGATTGGTAATGGATGGATGGGTGGAGATGCTTTAACACCTCCCTCATTACTCGACACGTGTCCCTCTCCTTTTTCTTTTCAACCCATTTTCCTTTCATTAAAAAGTTTCTTTTTTTATTATTATTTTTTTCTCTCTCTCTTTCTTCTTCTTCTTCTTCTTCCCCAATTTCTCTCTGGCGATTCCAACTCTCACCCACCCAGGTATGCTTACATCACAAAAATTCAATTTTTCTTCATTCTTTGTTCATTTCTTCAATCTAATTAATGGTTTCTTGTTTCAATTTCTGCAGGAAATTGAGAATTTGTGAATACAAGAAAGAATCAAATTAGGTAATGAAATCTTTTACCTTTTTTTTTATTGTGTAATTGTTACCTCAGATCCAGGCAATTGGTTGTTTTATGTAGAAAAATCGTGTTTTTATCTTTTTAGGGTCATGGGTTTCTTTTTCTTTCTTTCTTGTATGATTTAATCTATATGTATGTATCTATCTTTCTAAGTTTTTGAGGATTTAATCTTTCTTTTTTGTGCAATTTTTGTTTTTACAGATAAAGTTTGTTTCTTTCAAGTTTCAGCTTTCAAGCAGTTTGTTTTTCACTAGAGTTTACACAGATAGACAGATGGGAATATAGTAGAAGTTTGAAAGGTGTAAGGTAGCTATTTTTGGTCAAATTTTAGAAAAATGGAAGTTCGGATGTGTTGTTGTTGGCAAGATCTGAATTTCGGGTTCGCTGCGTTTTAGCTAGTCCATGCTTTGGATGATTGGGTTTGTTTTTTATTAGATATGAAAAATCAGCTTTTAGAATTTACTTCCCGTGTTCTTGGATTGTTTTCGATTGGAAAATCGAGTGGGAAATCGATGAAAATATGACTAGGTGTGTGATATTAGAAGGGTGGGATTGTGACTTTTTGTATTACTTAGACAAAGGTTGTGATGGAAGAAATGTCGGTTGCTGTGCCGTTAAGAGCAAGTAATTCAGTTTGTGATAATTCAACCATAGCTAACCATATGGATGTTTCAAGACTTAAGTTGATGGCAAATGCAGAGTTGATATCGAATGCTATAACTACGATATCTGCTGACAGTTTTATAGGTTCTGAGGAGGATCGTATTGGTGACAATATGGACAATGAGGTTGGTGTTTCGGCAGTCGCAACACCTTTGCATGGGAGAGAAAGGGAAATTCTTGTGTTGAATATGATATCTCAAGGTAGCGATGAACTTCTAGTTCCAGAAGTTGATGAGGATGATTCGATGTCATTAGAAGGAGATCCGATTATTTACAGCACTCTATCAATAGCCAGTGAGAATAGTAGTGTTTGTGGAGATGAGTTCTTCAGCTCGGAAGATAACTCAGATTTTAGGACAAGGAGTTCGATGGACTCGATGGACATAGATAAGAACATCTCTTCTGTCGAAGTTGTTACTAGGGCTGCTGTTTTTGACAATTCAAATGCGGAGGAAGATATTATTAGTGAACCCCTTGCTGTAGCATCGAGCCTTGGAGACGAAACAGGAGTTAGATCCGTCCCAGTGCCTACTACAGCTGTTCTTCATCAACTACCTCTTGAAAAAGGGGTGAGTGGAACAGTCGGTCGGAGTGTTTTTGAATTGGACTGTACCCCACTTTGGGGATTTACATCAGTGTGTGGAAAAAGACCTGAGATGGAAGATGCCGTTGCGGTTGTACCTCGGATGTTGAAAATTCCTATTCAAATGCTAAATGGTAACAAGAGATATGATGGAATTAACAAGGATTTTAATCAGCAGACAGTTCATTTCTTTGGAGTATATGATGGCCACGGTGGCTTGCAGGTAAAATTTTATTGTTTTTAGGGTCTGTTTGGTTTGACTTATATGAGTTTATCTATTGACATAAACACTTGTGAGACAGTTTTGAGGAACTTATGGAAATAACTTAATGAAATAAGCTGTTTTAAACTTATTTTTGTAAACTCTTTACGATAGCTTAATGAAAATAATTTGACTTTATTTTTCTGTTGTTGCTATAAATGCCTAATTAAGCTATTTATGCAAACATGACATAAATGTAATTCTTGTCTCCAATTTTAGCATTTTTCTGTCTATAAATCTTCACATCGAGCTTGCTTTCTTGTTCAGGTGGCAAATTATTGTCGTGATCGTATGCATTTGGCTTTAGCTGAGGAAGTAGAATTGTTCAAGGAAAGTCTAATAATTGGAAGTCCCAAGGATGATTGTCAAGACTTATGGAAAAAAGCTTTCACTAATTGTTTTTTGAAGGTTGATAATGAAGTTGGGGGGAAAGTTAATTGTGAACCTGTTGCACCAGAAACTGTTGGTTCCACTGCTGTTGTAGCCATTGTTTGTTCATCCCATATTATAGTTTCTAACTGTGGTGATTCCAGAGCGGTTTTGTGCCGTGGAAAAGAACCCATGGCTTTATCTGTGGATCATAAAGTAAGCTTACCTCCAGTTATAGTTTTGCACATTCTTTGGGGAAAAAATTATTTACTGATTTACATAAATTGATGTCTGATTGTGATGTGGTAGCCAAATCGAGATGATGAATATGCAAGAATCGAGGCAGCTGGTGGCAAGGTGATACAATGGAATGGTCATCGTGTATTTGGAGTTCTTGCAATGTCAAGGTCTATCGGTATGTACTAAATCCTTAACTTAATTAGAGGTTTGCATGATACTTAGTTAGTTCGACTAAAACGTTTTTGCTCTTCATTGTTGTGGCTTTCAGGTGATAGATATTTGAAGCCATGGATTATTCCTGAACCAGAAGTTACATTCCTCCCTCGTGCAAAAGACGATGAATGTCTCATTCTGGCCAGTGATGGCTTGTGGGATGTCATGACGAATGAAGAGGCATGCGACTTAGCTCGAAGACGCATACTTCTCTGGCATAAGAAAAATGGCTCAGAGCTGTCCTCAGTAAGGGGAGAGGGAATCGATCCTGCTGCACAGGCGGCTGCAGAATACCTATCAAACCGTGCTTCGCAAAAAGGAAGCAAAGATAACATCACTGTCATCGTGGTAGATTTGAAAGCTCAACGGAAATTTAAGAGTAAAACATGATTGTTTAATGAACTGCTCTTAGGTGTTTGAATACATAAAAAGCTGAATTCAATCCAATATAGTTTGGCTCAGTAATTTTTCATCTGGGCTCATAGATTGAGCACTCTGCACTAAATGATAGATTCCCCTTTCTTTAGAACTCTCAATTGATTAAGAGTTTCATTGTACACTGCTGCATTGGGGCTATGTAAATCTTTGCTGCTTATTGTAGATATAGGATTATGTGTCTTTCACATGTGTCGGCGACTCAGTGTCAGCATATTGTATTCGTTTTTAAGCCTCTTAGAGAACAAAGGCTCTGTGAGGTATTTGCTTCATATAGTTTTTATCTGTGCTGTTTATAAAAAAGGTGGTAGCTATTTGGCGTTGTTTTCAACTGTGATTTTCAGTCACAAACTTAAGTAACTCATATATCATCTTGTTTCTTCCTCTTTAACAAGTAAAAAGATTCTTGGAGATAACATAAGATATTTTGCTAACTAAAATTCTCAAACATTCAGCATGCTTGTGGTGCAGCAATATTTTTTATAAGGCTTTTATTTTATTAAGCTTTTATGTGAACATGATTGATGATTTCATAAGTATCCAACAATGTTGCTGTTCTGATTCCGATTGCTGGAAGCAATAAATAAAAGGTCCTACGTGTCTGCCAGTGTCATTCTTTCATGCTTTGCGATGGAATAAAAGTGGTTGAAAATGACTAAAATGTCTTGCAAAGAGTTGTCATTAAACCCAGCTACTTTATTGTTGCATCAATTAATAAAAGATACCCATAATATGGATTTTGGACTTATTTTCCTTTCTAAAAATGAATTATTGTGTAACAAGAAAAAAAGTTCACTTAGAATTTTATCTCATTTTCATAAGCATGACTTTCAGATCCAAAAGATATTAGTACACTAGTAGGACCATCCTTGGCCACAATAATGTTGGTCTATGGACATGGACATTTTTGGTGAATGAGCATGGATTTGATGGCATATTCTTGGCATAATAATTCTGAAACGTTGACAAAATAGAAACACAACAAATGCAGACATGAAAGTGGGTGTTGTGAATGTCCTTGTCATTCTCTTTAATTTGAACAGCAACAAGCATTATTGAAATACAAGAAATCTAAGCAATAAGCATTATCAATCATTACCGTTCATTAGCAAAATTTGAACACATGAATTATAATTAACCATAATTTATAGATCCGCAGGTTTCAGGGACTTCGAAAGACACATCATTTCTCAGAAAGTCACATAATGTAGAAAGGCGAGTCATAGGACCATATCCATTATTATTATATGAAACTACACTTCAAACAAGGGGAAGCAGAGTCTAGTATTTCCTGTATGCCAACTCCTTTATAACATCAGCAAGACCCTTTTCATTCTTAACACTTTGAACCCAGTTTGCATTTATATTAACTCGCTCGAGGCTCTGCTTTAAAGTTCTAACGATGGCGGGCATGGGATGGCTATCAAAGAATTCTTCTACTTCCTTCGCCTTCTCAAGGGAAGCAAACTGCACCAACAGAAAACAGAAAAAACAATGGAATTAGTGGGTGTCAAGCTTGCTAAGAAACCAATGGGAAAAGCAAATAGAGAAAAGGTGGGAAACAAACCGGTGAGACAGTTGCACTGACAAAGCGAGTTATTAAAAATCCAGAACCATAAGTTTTTGAGATTTGTTCCCAATTTTCCTGTAAAATTAAACAGTAAGACAGATAGAAAGGAAGAATAGTTAACAGATAATAAACATAATCTCCATCAGTTTTTTCTCTTCAACATCAAAGCACGGCAAGGAGTAAATCTAAGCATGCTCTCTAAGTTTAGAGATAAACTATGACAAATAACAGGAAATCTTGGCAAAGGATTTAAGAAAGTATTTAAACTCTAGTTCTACGATCAAGTTTATTCCTAATAGCAACAACGAAACAAAACTTTATCCAATGATCAATTTCCTAAACCTTAAACGGAATCTAACAGTGATATATGAAACCAAAAAATGTAGTACACTTCAGTTCTATTCAATGTATTTCACACTCCAAATGACTACTGCCGTGCTGTGATGTATTATTTATACCTTAAGCCATGCCCAGGCCACGTCTCTTCCTTCCAGATTGACACCAAGTCCAAAAACAGCATCCTGACTTCGGACCTTGTACACGCATGACAGCATATCAATCTCCAAACTAATAATGGTGATATGCCAACTAATGTATTATGACTTCAAATAATATCTTAAAATTATATACCTCTGAAGATAACATAAAGTTAAGAACTTCAAGAATTAGGTCTGGGTCAGATGAAGAAGACAGCGAGCCTACAAGCATAGACAATATTAGTATCTAGACCTAGAAATACAATGTTATGCCGTCACTGAAAATATTTCATTACCCAGAATACGCGTTTTCTCCTGACTTAGGTCAGTTTCTCTGTATACTTTCAGAAGTGATTCATAACCCGACCGGTTAGATTTGGTTGCCCGTTTCATTACAGCCACATAAACTGCCTGCCAACATTAAAAAAAGTCATCAAAAGAAAAATACATTAGAAGATTCCACGCATTCAAAATTTCAAATGATGATGCAGCCAACCCTTCTTATATCAGGTGGAAGAAGTGGAGTGTTTCTGTCTTTTAAGAAAGCCTGGAATCGCCTGCTTGCTTCATCCAGTGTCAGATCATGTCCAAGTTCAGCAAGGGAAGTCAAAATTTCTCCTCTCAACAACGCGTCATCATGAGTATCTCCAGGTTTAGGATCCCAACCAAGCCTCCTGCACAGCAATATAAACAGAAATGTTGTAACAGAAATACTCTAATTCCTAAAAAATCATTAACTGCCATAAAAAACCAACTTACTCTGCAGAGTACTGGAGAACATTAATTGAAAACTGTTTGAAATAATCTAGTAAGTCTGGAACTGCATCAGCTGCAATACGTTGAACTTTATCACTTATCTGTAAAACAAGAGAGCTGAAATTAGATTCAATAAATGACCTATGTAACTAATGAGCAATATTAGGAAGATAGCATTACTGATATCAGGTTAGAGAGCACAGTATAATCATCTTCCTCCCTATAAGATCCCATCAAGTTAAGCAAGGAGGTCAATGATTCTTTGCGAGCCATAGAAAGTGCATATGTGTCATCCAAAATTCCTGTCAAAATAGTAACTCACAAATTATCAGTATTTTCCTCTTCTACCATTGGAACTAAATTGTCAAGAGATTATCTAATTTACCAAACCGGTCTGATGGAGATAATAATTTTTTCTCTATTGCATATCTAAGTTTAGCAGCAAGCAGCTCATCATATTTCACCCTGTAGAAACCAGCCTGCTCCACATTAAGTTTAATCCAAGATTTGTTGTCTTCGGCAATCGGGGAACCGAGTAACTCTTTAACGTCGCGTGTTTCAGATTTTGTTTGGAAGAGGAAATTTTTGCGGACGTCATATGAGCCAAAGCATAGCGTTATTGGAACAATCCATTGGCCTTCCCCTTGAGCACCACTTGACAAGAATTGTGTCTGCCAATAAACATACAAGAATCCCAAGTTACAATACAAAACACATGGAGGGTTTTCTCCCTGAAAATGATCACGACTAGGAACTAATGAAAAGGTTGGATGCAATGGTACCTGATCAAACTCCAAATTCTGATTATTGACTTTAACAGATACAACAGGATATCCTTGCTGCTTAGTCCATGTGGTCATTAACTTATTCACAGGTTCACCAGATCCTTCTTCAAGTGCAGCCCATAGATCCTCAGTCTTAGCATTTGAACAAGCATGCCTTTTTATATATGAAGCTAGTGACCTCTGATTACATAAAAATGCAGTGTTTAGAACTTAAATCACAAAAAGTGCAATATATAACTCGGCTTGGCCAAATTCTAGTTTATGTATAATTTAGTACTATACGCAAATTCTAGTACATCTGCATATGAGTCATTGAATACATAAAAGATGCCCTACCAACTACACTGCAATGTACGTAGTCAACCCACTCCATGGATAGTGAAAAATCAAAGTTGAGAGAAAAAACTGGCAACATTATTTTACTTATGCTGTGAATAGCGATTATCCCTAGTTTTTTTCATTTAAATATGCTTGGATCTCAACCCCAAAAGCTAGCTCAAAGGTTATACACCCAACAGCCTGAGAACCTAAAAAATGTGGGACTTTAAACAAACTCCAATACCACAACTACGGAACTACCAATTTCAACACCCACCCTCATACTTAGCTTGGGCCTAGGTCAAATGCCCACGTTGCAGTCCTTAACTCGGCTTTGATATCATGTTAAATATGCTTGGATCTCAACCCCAAAAGCTAGATCAAATTGTGAGGTTTCTGTCACATATTTATACACCCAACAGCCCGGGAACTTAAGCAATGTGGGACTTAACAAACTCCAACATCACAACTACTAACTTCACCACTTTCTAAATGCCGCTATGGTAGAAATAAATTGTTCATATTTAGTTGCCATTTTCAAAGTTCAATGCAACAGTAATTATTATTTTGTCAACAATACATTACACTTAACAATTTATCACAGAGAAATAAGTGGAATGAGATAATACATTGTTGAAGGTATTATAAAGAAATCCATAAAAAAATAACAAAACTTACTGATTTTCTTGGTATGCATAAAAAAAAACCTTAAAAAAACAACTAAAAGGAACAAAGGGAGTATAATTTATAATCCCCATATGAGCAGCTCACTGTTGGTTCTATTCCATAAAAAAATTGGCATTGAAAATATGGTTTTTTGGAAGAGGTAAGAGGCTAAGTACCAACCTGAAAGCTTTCAGCACCAAGGTAGCTTTGCAGCATCCGAATAACAGATGCACCTTTTCTATAGCTTATTGCATCAAATATCTCATCAATCTCGCGAGCATGATTTATCTCCACCTGCAAAAATAGTTTAAAAAGATTAAAAGACAGACAATTATGTATACAATTAATAATATAATCAATGGTATATAATGCATTGCATAAAAATTAATCAGTGTGAAATTCCAGATCAGATAAAGTGAGCCAAATCCCTTATTAGGGGCAGACTGAATCCATGAAAAACTGAGACTAGAGATTACCTCAATTGGGTGGGATCCGGCAAGCCCGTCCAGTCTAAGACCCGCCTCACATTCATGGAGAAATTGAGACCATATCTTCCACTCAGGAAACAAGCCATCAGCTGCTAAATAACTCACCTGACCACACCAAAAGAAGAAGCAAGAGCAAAAGAAAACTGCCAATTAGTTATAGATAAAATATAAAAATTAAAAAGCAGCAAAAATAACAAGACTCTGTAACAGTAATAATATGATGTGAGCCACAAAACTTACCCATGTTGCAAAACCCTCATTCAGCCATAAATGGGTCCACCACTCCATTGTAACAAGATTGCCAAACCATTGATGTGCTAGCTCATGAGCTACAACAATTGCAACCTTAAAAGCAACCAAAGAATGTAAGAAATATTTTCTATCCTCCAGTTATTAATAAAAAAACTGGTTTTGAATTTGGGATTAGAGAAATTAAGCCACCAAGACAGAAACAATTTTCCGAAAAGAAAACTACCCTCTGTTTGTTGGCAGCAGCAGAATGCTGATCATCATAGAGTAAAGCAGTCTCCCGGTATGTAACCAAACCATAATTCTCCATGGCTCCAGCAGCAAAATCAGGTATTGCAATCATATCCAATTTTGGCAAGGTGTAAGGAGTGTCAAAGTAACTGTTGATTATCACAGTTAATTGATTAATGAATGATAGATAATATGAGCAAATGAAATGAAGATTAACATATATAACCCACCATTATCCACTAGCAAACCTAATATATAAAGGATGGCAATGTCATATGGTAGTAGAAACACTATATATAAACAACCACAAAAAGTTTTGAGGGATGTATAAAGAAGGTCTACTTAATAAGGATTTTTCCTATTAATATTAGGGCTGTAGGTCTATGGGGGGGTGGATAGTGGTACTTTTGAATCCAAATGTACCAAGAAAGGATGTTGCGTGCCATAAACTTGTAATGAGAGGATTTAAAACCAAACTGTCCCTGGAATCTGACAGGGGCTTGGGTACTATGGGGTGCCCAAGTCCCACGTTGGGTAGTATGAGATGCGTAGTAGAGTATTTAAGTGGCTTGATTGGCTCTTTCCCCTTGATAGCTAGCTTTTAAATGAGGGTTCTCTCAATGCTTGGATACATATCGTTTGGTATCAGAGCTGATTGCTGGTGACTCAGAAAAGGCTACCTACAGTGGGGCTGACTCAGAAAGGCCAATTAAAGTGTTGTAGAGTGCAGCAATTGGGACATGAGCTCTCAGGGGTGGTGGTGGTGGTGGTGGTATGATAGGGACTCGGCTACTAGACAAGTAGTATGGGATACTTGGTGGAGTATTTAAGTGGCTCGGCATCTCCCATCTGCCTGTTACTAAGTCTTGTTTCAATTTTTTCTCTTCTTTTCAGGTTACACTTCTTTTGTAAAGTAGTTGTCACTTGAGACCCCCAAAAAATATATTTTTTCAAGTTTTTACGCGACAAGTTTTATGAATGGAATTGAAAATAAATAAAGTCCAGAATTTTTTGTGAAAAATTCCTGCCATAGAAACAAAGGATTGTAATGCTTACTCCTTGTATAGTCCCAAAGTTTTCACAGCAACATCAAGTGCAAATTTCCCTTGGTTCGCTTTGCCAACTTGACAATACACTCGGACTTTGACCCCTTGAATTCAAGAACAAAAGGGAAAGTCAGAACTAAAAAATAAGGGCAATAACTAAAATGTGCATAGCAAACATGACTTTACCATCAGGAGTATGATCTTCCACATAATCAAACAAACCAACAACGACAGCAACCAAATATGTAGACATGATTGGTGATTCTTGATATGAAACAGTTTTGAGATTGTTATCAATTTTTTCTTCAACAATTGGCATGTTGGAGAGAGCAACAAGGTCGGAAGGCACATCCAATGTGATCTTGAAAGTGGCCTGCAATATTAATTAAACACAATGAATAGTTGGCCAAACATCAAGGCATTCACCATTAGATACAGTAGCTAGAATGTTCCAGTCTAACCACCAAAGCAATGAATCCAAAAGAAACCTAATATTTGAATATTTTCTAGTGTCCTACTCTTTCGTGTGTTTAACAAAAGGTCAATTAAAAAGGGAGAAGGAGGGAAATAGATATAAACCTTGCAAGCAGGTTCATCCCAACAAGGAAAGCATCTTCTGGCATCAGCTGGTTCAAACTGTGTAACTGCCATATTCCTCTTCTCACCATTATGTTCATATTTGCTGCATATGATATATAGTTAGCAATAAGACTTCCAAAAAATCCATTTAAAAACCTTTCAACTTGTTAGTGGAACTTTGAAATCAAGCAAAGAAAAGAGTTACCTTCTGTAAAAACCTTTCATTCTATCATTCAATATTCCATCAAACTGAATATTCAACACGCCCAATCCAATAGGAATTTCCTCCGGAAACTCCAAGACGAGAATTTCATCATCTTCAAATAATTGAACTTTTGAAGGTTTGAAAACCTACATAGACACATTCATCAATCCTAAATCAAATAAATAAAAATTGAGAGTGGACGAAAAAGAGTAGAGAAATGAGAGTAGTACCTTAGAGGAATCACGGTTGGTGAACGAAACGGCATCGTTAGCGACGGTGAGTTCAGCGGCATTGAGAACGATGAAATGAGTAGCGGTTACGATTTCGAGATTGACGGCGACGGAACCGGAGAAACGGCATTCGATGAGGTCAGGTTTAAGCCTAATGTCGTAACGTTTTGGAACGGCGAATTTGGGAAGACGAGGTTGCCCTTTGAAGTGATCCATCTTGATTGCGACGGAAACAAACAGATGAATGAAATTTGTTGGGTTGATGATTCGAATTGATACAAACAACACAGATGGCTTAACTCTTACTACTTGTAGTGATGATGAACTAACCGATACGACGTCGTTGCGTTTGTCTGACTTGCACGAAATGGATCAAGTTAAGTGTATACGTTTGTCTAACGTGTACTCTTGTTCTTAAATGGATTAAGTGTATAATAACGTGTTTAGTTGTAGTGATTTTTTTTATTGAAATTTACACATGAATTCAATTTTACATAAAATTATCTAAATATAAATTATTTTATATTCAACTCAATTTTATCCATGATCAATTTTTTTAACCGCAAAATCAAATATACGAACAAATTTATATCTTTATAAACATTTGTACTTGTCAAAAAAAATATATAGAATATGTGGCACCCATGTGCTGGTATGGATGCCCATATGTCTTACTGATTTTCAGTGGTGTGGGGTTTGCTCACTATGGGGAGAAATCATGTTCAATGGTGTTTTTGGTTATGGAAGAACGAGTTCACATGGTATTTCGTGTGTATCTCAGTTGTCTTTTTTATTCTAGAGATGAAGTATTTATAGAGGTTCATGGGCCCATAGTTAGGGTATTTCAGGAAAGATAATCGTCCACATAGTTATAGTATTGATCGTTGAATCTCCACTTCTTAGAAAGACGTGGTTTAGTCTATTGATTTTGGATTCTCTTTGAGCAAGACATGTCTTCTTTTTATCATGGGTTTCCCTAAGCAGGCGAGTGAGGATAGCTTATGGCGAGGTTGCCTCACTATGAGCGGTAGAAAGGTGTCGCCCCTTACTGGCGGCCACGATTTCTTCTCCCCTGGTGGATAATTACAAATATATCATTTCACAGTTCATCAAGCACAAGGGCTTGATAAAGAGCGAAGTGATTTAATTGCTTCTCGATCCCTTATGCGAGATTATACCTTAAGTCTGTATGATGAGACTCTAAATCTCTCAAGTAGAGTGTCAAGTCTCTCGGGCAAGACATCAGTCTAAACTCTCAAGCAATACCTTTAAGTTAAGTCTCTCGAGGCAGACTTCGATCGAGTCCCTGTTTGAGGAGACTTTAAGTCCCTGAGGCGAGTTTATGTGTTTGAGCTTGTCTAACGAGATCTTAAGTCCCTTAAAGGAGGTGTTGAGGTGAGCCTGTTTGATGAGACTCTAAGTCCTTCAAGTGGTATTATACTTTAAGCATGTATGATATGAGTATAAGCCCTCAGGCAAGGCGTTGAGTCTCTCGGGCAAGACTTCAAGTTAATTTTCTTAGGCCAGACTTCAATTGAGTCCCTCAAGCGAGACCTTAGACTGGATCATGTCTGAGGAGACTTCAAGTCGTTTAAGCGAGGCGCTGAGGTAAGCATATTCGATGGAACTCTAATTCCTTCAGGCAAGTTTAAATGTTTGAGTATGTCTAACGATACTCTAAGTCTTTCAAGAGAGGCGTTTAGGTGAGCTTGTTTGATGGAACTCTAAGTCCTTCAATCAAGATTATATGTTGAGCACGTCTGATGTAACGCTAATTCTCTCATGCAAGGTGTTGAGTCTCTCGGTCAAGACTTTAGTCCAAACCCTCAAGCAAGATTTTTAAGCTAAGTCTCTCGGGCCATACTTTGGTCGAGTCCCTTAGGTGAGACCTTAAGACTAGGTCATGTTTAAGGAGGCCTCAAGTCCCTGAGGTGAGTCGTTTAGGTGAACATATTTGATTAATTATAAGTCCTTCGAGCGAGTTTACGTGTTTGAGCCTTTTTGATGAGACTCTAAGTCAGCCAGACAAGGTGTTGGATGAGGTAATCCCTTGTGTATAGCCCATTCATACTTCCCTTAAGGGAGCAATGATCTCCCTATGGAAGTCCAACATATTTGCATTCCCTTGACGAGCGACAATGACCTTTATGTGGATGTCCAGCATATTCGTATTGCCTAAATGGGCGACAAATATCTTAGTGTGGAACTCCGACATACTTAACAATGAAACATAAATGTTCCCCTTGTTCATAAATATTCCAAAGTTCATACATAGGTGGGCGATATGCCCTCTCGAAAATTCATGAATAGTTTAACTATAATAATATATTAAACAAGTTTCAATTCCTAGGGATGAGTCCTCCATCCAATACATTCTCGTTAATATGCTTCATGTGGAAGCTCCTGAAATATACTATATAGTCCTTCCCAGTTAGGTTGCAACCTTCCCTACTATGAAGACAAAATCAGTTGCCTCAACACTAGGTCACCCTATTATATTTTCCATATCATTTACGGAAGAATTGCTGAACTGAAATAATTTGAATTTTTCCAACATTTATTATGGTTTTAACGCTTCCGTAGATGTACTTACGGAAAGAACAATTCTTTTTTAAAAAAAGTGCTTCTGGAGATGCATCTACAGAAGCTGAGGACATTATTAAAATTTCAGCAGGTACTTAAGATATTCTCTAATAATTGTTATTATTATAAGTTTAAATATAATAGTAAATGTTATATATATATATATATATATATATAGTCGGTTACACCACTGAAATTAGGGGTGGCAAACTGGCATCGGGCATGTCCGTCCTGCAAAAGCCCGTAAAAAATAGAGCAGGGCAGAGGAGTCATAGTTGAGGTTGCGGGCCTAAAACCTTACTTCACCCCGCATAAAAGTGCGAGCGAAGCAGACAATGTCAGCAGACACTTCACCTTTTAAGCCTAAAAAAACATAAAATTGTGTTAATTCACATGCCCGTATAAACCCGCAAAAAAAATACATAACGAACATTAGAATGTGAGAGTCTAAATCCTTGATATGTCCCGCACAAAAGAGCCGGCAGAATGGTATGCTCAACGGACCGGACCCGTTTTGTCACTCAAAATATTATTATAAAAGATATTACTAAAAGATTTAACAAAACATCTTACATTTATCAACTCCAAATGTCCTTCTATTTTCCTTTTCTCTACAACCTGACATACAAAATTGCTTCCTCTAATCTGTATATGCAATGAAGCTTATCTCCAGCTTTCAGCTTTTTGAATTTAGCAAAAGAATATCATCCTTTTCCAAGATACATTTCCATATTTGACTTGTTTGATTTGATTATCTTACATGGAAGATGCTCACCTGTGTCGAAATCCCGAATAAGAGACGAAGTAATGTCGGGACGGGGAACCTTATGTACCGCTTCAGCTCGGAAATGCTGCACGATCGCATTTAGTCAGTAAATATAATTGATAATGCCACACTATCACATAAGAGAAATAGTATCATGTAGTATTTTAATTGACACAATCAGTTAAGGATATTCATTACAAATACTTCGTTGCCTCTCTTCCCAGACTTGCTGATTTCTTTCAACCAAGAGAACTCTTTCTGCAACCCTCCAACACTGTTATTCGCATTGGAAGGTTCCCCAGCTTCTCTTTCCTTTTTGACTTCTTTCAGTAAAACATTAATCTCAGGAAACAACACTTCTGCTGGAGCATGCTCAGTAACATCACGTGGTTCTTCCTTAATGTTTGCAAGCATCCCGTAAAGTTGATCAGTGTTGAGAGGCACAAATCTGTATAGAAAAAACTATCGGGTATGAGTATAAAACTGTTTTAAACAATTACATGCAACCTTATAACAAACTGATGATAAATTGATTTTGATATCATAATATGTAACTTACCCTTTCAAGATTGGAAATGACATCTTCAAATTTTTTCTTTGTTGTTTCCTAATAAACCAGACCGATACAATGGTTAAAAGACCTGGTTTTGCTTTGTCTTCAAATATATAATAATATTTGCATGCAAGGTTGCTTCTCAAAATGGTTAAAAGACCTGTTATAATTTGATGCTACATTATCTAATAATCATGAATGACTTTAAACCATGCCTTGGTATAATAACGTGTAATTCATTGGTATAATTTTTTGTCTTTACTGCACATCATAAGGTAACTTACAACCTTTTATTCTCTTTCATTTAAGATTCTCTTTCTCATCGAAAATGGTCTTCCGCTTTTCATTCCAAAAAATCTCTCTCTTGGTGTTAGGATTCTGCAAAACATCATCTCTGTTAAGCCATGATCCTGTCACTCTTAAGCAGTAGTAAATCATGAAAACTTCCACAAATTGTGGACTGAAAACACAGTTTAATAAAGAAAAAAACGAAGGAAACAAAATAGATAGGACAGAAATGCCAGCATGAACAAAAGAATAAAATCCAACAATGACTATATTTATCACCAGCTAACAAATAAACAAACCTGTTTTTCAAAAATCATTAACATCTACCACTTTTCAAAACCATTTTCATCTGCCACTTTTCAAAAACATATTGCATCATGGAAAAGGCTTCAAAAGGGTTGGAGCTGTAATGTATCTAATCATGCAATATAAAGAAGGACAACACATCCATTGTATTTGTTAGTGTTAATCCGCCGTGTAACTCTGTATTCACTATTGCTACACGGGCACACTTTGAGCAGCGATTAACACAGAATGTACACAATTTTGACATCACTGACCATGGTAAATGTTTTGCTTATGTCGGTTTGACCATAAATGAAATTGCATACATTCTGCCTTTCCATTGCAGACCTTAGAATTGATTCCACCTCAACAAAAACATTTTCGGAAGTTGTTTAGACTATATTTAACAGTAAAATTTGGTACTAAAATCAAATAATTAAAATTACCTAACACAACAAAATGGAATTTGACACTAACCTTGAGTTGTTTCTTGATTAAAAAAACCTTATCAAACTCAAATTCTTTCATTGTCCTTCCAAACTTAACTCAAATTCTATCTGATTCAGCTGATACAGGTTCATAATTTCTTCTTCTCTGAATTCTACAAAACACATGAATTCTCCAAGAACTCATCAACTAGTCTTTGCTTCTGCCTCAGTTTCCGAACCTCTCGTGCATAAAACAAAACAAAATCAACAACATTTATTTCACATATTTAATTCAACAAACACCACATCAGTGTCATTGTTTCATGTTTTGCAATGGAATAAAAGTGGATGAAAATGACTAATGAACAGACTTACCAAGAGTTGTCATTAAACTCAGCTACTTTATTGCTGCATCAAATAATAAAGATACCCATAAAATACAGATTTGATTTATTTTCCTTTCTAGAAATAAATGACTGAAACATACAAGGGAAAAAGTTCAACGAAACACCTAGAATTTTATCTCATTTCCATAAGCATGACTCGCAGATTCAGATGATATTAGTACACACTAGTAGGACCATTCTTGGCTACAATAATGCTGATCTATGAACATGACATTTTTGGTGAATGAGCTGTGGATTTGATAGCATTTTTAGCATATTGATTCTGAAATTTTGACAAAATAGAAACGCAAAATAAATGCAGACGTGAAAGTGGGGGTTGTGAATTTCCTTGCCATTCTCTTTAATTTGAAGAGTAACAAGCATTATTTGGAATACAAGAAATCTAAGCATTATCAATCATTACCGTTCTCACTAGATTAGTATAAATCTCACGGTTATAATAAATGCGTTATTCAGAAAATGGTCCACCTTAAACAGACTATCATATCAAGTTCAACCGAAGAAATTCAACTATTATTACTTAATTAGTTTCTGGGCCTTTGAAAGAGACGGCCATTATTATTAAGTGAAACTATATTCAAACAAGGGTAAACAGGGCCTAGTATTTCCTGTAAGCCAACTCCTTTATAACATCAGCAAGGCCCTTTTCATTCTGAACATTCTGAACCCAATTTGCATTTATATTAACTCGCTCGAGGCTCTGCGTTAAAGTTCTAACAATGGCAGGCATAGGATGGCTATCAAAGAATTCCTCCACTTCCTTCGCCTTCTCAAGGGAAGCAAACTACGCCAACAGAAAACAGAAAAGAAATGGAATTATTATTGAGCATTCTATTACTATAATGCAACACCAGAATTAGGGGATGTCAAGCATGCTAAGAAAAACATTGGAAAAAGCATAGAGAAAGGGCAGAAGACAGACCGGTGAGACAATTGCACTGACATAGTTAGTTAATAAATATCCAGAACCATAAGTTTTTGAGATGTTGTCCCAATTTTCCTGTACAAAAATAAAGAACAGTAAGGACATGAATATAGAAAGGAAGTGCAGTTAACAGAAAGCAAACATCATAATCTCTATCAAATTTTTCTCTTCAATATCAAAGCGCAGTGTAAATCATATCATGCTTAGAGATAAACTATGACAGATGTAAAGAAATCTTGGCAAAGGATTTAAGGAGGTATTTATACTCTAGTTCTATGATCAAGTTTTCTCATAATAGCAACAACGAAATTAAACTTTTTCTAATGATCAATTCCTAAACCTTAAAAGGAATTTAACAGTGAGAAAATTAAATCAAAATATGCAGTACACTTCATTTCTAATCAAGGTTTTTCACACTCCAAATGACTACAGCAGTACTGTGATGTGATAATTATACCTTAAGCCATGACCAAGCCACATCTCTTCCTTCCCGACTGACACGGAGTCCATAAACAGCATCCTGACTCCGGACCTTGTACACTCATGAACACATATCAATTTCCAAACTAATAATGATAATATGACATCATTTGAACATGATTATGTATTATGAGTTCAAATAATATCTTAAAATTACATACCTCCGAAGATAACATAAAGTTAAGAGCTTCAAGAATTAGGTCTGGATCAGATGAAGAAGACAGCGAGCCTACAAGCATAGAAAATATTAGTATCTAGACCAAGAAATACCATGGTATGCACTCACTGAAGATATTTCTTTACCCAAAATACGTGTTTTCTCCTGACTTAAGTCAGTTTCTCTGTATACTTCCAGAAGTGATTCATAACCCGACCGATTAGATTTGGTTGTCCGTCTCATTACAGCCACATAAACTGTCTGCCAACATTAATAAAAGTCATCAAAAGAAGAATACATAAGAAGATCTCACGCGTTCAAAATTTCAAATGATGCTGCAGCGAACAGCGAACCTTTCTTATATCAGGAGAAAGAAGCGGAGTATTTCTGCCTTCTAAGAAAGCCTGAAATCGCTGGCTTGCTTCATCCAGTGTCAGATCATGTCCAAATTCAGCAAGGGAAGTCAAAAATTTTCCTCTCAACAACGCATCATCATGAGTTTCTCCTGGTTTAGGATCCCAACCAAGCCTCCTGCAAAGCAATATAAACAGGAATGTTGTAGCAGAAATACTCTTATTCCTAAAAAAATCATTAACTGCAATAAAAACCAACTTACTCTGCAGAGAACTGAAGAAGGTTAATGGAAAACTGTTTGAAATAATCTAGTAAGTCCGGAACTGCATCAGCTGCAATACGTTGAACTTTTTGACTTATCTATAAAACAAGAGAATTGAAATTAGATCCAATAAATAACCTATTAACTATCGCAATATTGGGAAGATAGCATTACAGATATCAGGTTAGAGAGCACAGTATAATCATCCTCCTCCCTATAAGCTGCCATCAAGTTAAGCAAGGAGGTCAATGATTCTTTGCGAGCCATACAAAGTGCAAATGTATCATCCAAAACTCCTGTAAAAGTAGTAACTCACAAGTTATCAGTATTTTCCTCTTCTACCTTTGGAACTAAATTGGCAAGAGATTATCTAATATACCAAACCGGTCTGATGGAGACAATAATTTTTTCTCTATTGCATATCTAAGTTTAGCAGCAAGCAACTCATCATATTTCACCCTGTAGAAACCAGCCTGCTCCACATTAAGTTTAATCCAAGATTTGCCGTCTTCGGCAATGGGGGAACCGAGTAACTCTTTAACGTCACGCGTTTCAGATTTTGTTTTGAAGAGGAAATTTTTGCAGACGTCATATGAGCCAAAGCATAGTGTTATTGGAACAATCCATTGGCCTTCCCCTTGAGCACCACTTGTCAAGAATTGTGACTGCCAATAAACATACAAGGCTCTCAAGTTACAATAAAAAGAAAGGGTTTTCTCTCAAAAATAATAACGAAAAGGAACTTATGAAAAGGTTGGATGCAATGGTACCTGATCAAACTCCAAATTCTGATTATTGACTTTAACAGATACAACAGGATATCCTTGTTGCTTAGTCCATGTGGTCATTAACTTATTCACAGGTTCACCAGATCCTTCCTCAAGTGCAGCCCATAAATCCTCAGTCTTAGCATTTGAATAAGCGTGCTTCTTTATATAAGAAGCTAGTGACCTCTGGTTATGTAAAAAAGCGATGTGTGGAATTTAATCACAAAAAGTGTGATATATAACTTGGCTTGGCCATATTCTAGTTTAGGCATCATCTAAAATTATACGCAAATTCTGGTACATCTACATATGAATCATTGAATGCATAAAATATGCCTTGCCAACTACTCTGTGCAACCTACCTAGTCAACCCACTCCATTCAAATTGAAAAATCTAAAATCTGGCAACAATGTTTTACTTATGCTGTGAATAGATATACTCCGGTTCCTTTCTAAATGTCGCTTTTGTAGAAAAGGAACAAAATTTATTGATTTGCTTGGTACGTGTAAAAAAACCTTAAAACAACTAAAAAGAGTAAAGTGATTATAATTTATCATCCCCATGTGAGCAGTTCACCGTGGGTTCTCATTCCATAAAATTTGGCATTGAAAATAAAGTTTTATATGTAAGTGGTAAGAAGGCCAAGTATCAACCTGAAAGCTTTCAGCACCAAGATAGCTTTGCAGCATCCTAATAACAGATGCACCTTTGCAATAGCTTATTGCGTCAAATATCTCATCAATCTCGCTAGCATGATTTATCTCTACCTGCAAAAATAGTTTGCGAAGATTAAAATAGACAGACAATATGATTAACTTTCAAATTGTTTATTTCCTTTAATTCAATAGATATAAAATTAATACTATAATCAATGGTATATAATGCATTGCATGCAAAATTAATCTGCGTGAAATTCCAGATCAGATACTTATAAAGTGAGTCAAATCCCTTATTAGTGGCAGACAGAACCCATGAAAACTGAGACTAAACATTACCTCAATTGGGTGGGATCCGGCAAGCCCATCCAGTCTAAGACCCCCCTTAGATTCATCAAGAAATTGAGACCATATTTTCCACTCAGGAAACAAGCCATCAACTGCTAAATAACTCACCTGACCACACCAAAAGAAGGCGACGTAAGAGCAAAAGAAAACTGCTAGTTGGTTATAGATGAAATATAAAAATTAAAAAGCACCAAGAATAACAAGACTTTGTAATGGTAATAATATGATGTGAGTAACAAAACTTACCCAAGTTGCAAAACCCTCATTCAGCCATAAATGGGTCCACCACTCCATTGTAACAAGATTGCCAAACCATTGATGTGCTAGTTCATGAGCTACGGTAATTGCAACCTTAAGAGCAACCAAAGAATGTAAGAAATATTTTCTATCCTTCGGATATTAATAAAAATAACTGGATTTAAATTTGAAATTGGGGAACTCAAGTCACCGAGACAAAAACAATTTTTTGAAAAGAACATTACCGACTGTTTGTTAGCGGCAGCAGAATGCTGATCATCATAGAGTAAAGCATTATCCCGGTATGTAACCAAACCATAATTCTCCATGGCTCCAGCAGCAAAATCAGGTATTGCAATCATGTCCAATTTTGGCAAGGTGTAAGGAGTGTCGAAGTAACTGTTGAATATCACAGTTAATTAACTAATGAATGATAGTAATACGAGCAGATGAAATGAAGACTAACATATATATAACCCACCATTATCCACTTGCAAACCTATTATATGAAGGGTGGCAATGTCATATGGAAGTAGAAAGAAAGACTTTATATAAACAACCACAAAAAAGTTTGACGGATGTATAAAGGTCTACAAAATAAGGATTTTTCCCGTTAATATAAGAGCTGTTAGTTTTTGGAAGGAAAACATACCAAGAAAGGATAGAAAACCAAACTGTCCCTGGAAACCGATAGGGACTTGGGTATTATGGGGTGCCCAAGACCCAAGTTGAGTAGTATGAGATGCTTAGCAGAGTATTTAAGTGGCTTGATTGGCTCTTTACCCTTGATTTTAAGGTAGGGTTCCCCCAATGCTTGGATTCATATCACTTGGTATTAGTGCTTATTGTCTGTGGCTCGGAAAGGGCTACCAAAAGTAGGACTGACTAGTAAAGGTCAGTTAAAGTATTGTAGAGTGCAGCAACCGGGATGTGAGCTCTTAGGGGTTTGGGTTGGGTATTATTGGGGTACCTAAGTCTTAGACAAGTAGTATGGGATGCTTGGTGGGGTATTTAAGTGGCTTGACATCTCTCATCTGCCTGTTACTAGATCTTGTTTCAATTTTTTCTATTCTTTAGTATAGTAGTTGTCAGTTGAGACCCCAAAAAATATATAATTTTTCATGTTTTTCCACGACAAGGTTGATTAATGGAATTGAAAATAAATATAGTCCAGAAATTTTTGTGCTATATTCCCAACAGAGTAAAAAAAAAAAGGATTGTAATGCTTACTCCTTGTAAAGTCCCAAAGATTTCACAGCAACATCAAGTGCAAATTTCCCTTGGTTTGTTTTGCCGACTTGACAATACACTCGGACTTTGACCCCTGTAGAGATGTCGAATTCAAGAACAAAAGGGAAAGTCAGAAGTAAAAAAAAGGGCAATAACTAAAATATGCGCAGCAAACATGACTTTACCATTGGGAGTATGATCTTCCACGTAATCAAACAAACCAACGACGATAGCAACCAAATATGTTGACATGATTGGTGATTCTTGATATGAAACAGTTTTGAAATTGTTATCAATTTTTTCTTCAGCAACTGGCATGTTGGAGAGAGCAACAAGGTCGGAAGGCACATCCAATGTAATCTTGAAAGTGGCCTGCAATATTAATTAAACACAATGAATAGTTGGCCAAACCTCAAGGCATTCATCATTAGATACAGTAGCCATGAATATTTTCTAGTTGTGTGCTTAACAAAAGGTCAATTAAAAAGGGAAAAGGACCTTGCAAGCAGGCTCATCCCAACAAGGAAAGCATCTTCTGGCATCAGCTGCTTCAAACTGTGTAACTGCCATATTCCTCTTCTCACCGTTATGCTCATATTTGCTGCGTATATATAAGCATGTCCATATGATATATAGTAACCAATAGAACTATCAAACAATCAATTTAGAAACCAGTAAAATCCCAACTTTTTAAGTTCAGTTCTTATGTAAATTCGATTCAACGATCAATCCCGAAAATCATTTTGCTTTCAACTTGTTAGTGGAACTTTGAAATCAAGCAAAGAAAAGAGTTACCTTCTGTAAAAACCTTTCATTCTATCATTCAATATCCCATCAAACTGAATAGACAATAGACCCAATCCAATAGGTATTTCCTCTGAAAACTCCAAGACGAGAATCTCATCATCATCAAACAATTCAACTTTTGAAGGTTTGAAAACCTACAACATAGACATTCATCAATCCTAAATCAGAAAAAAATAATAGTAACAGAAAAACTCAAAACTCAAGTGGACGAAAAAGAGTTGAGAAATGAGAGTAGTACCCTGGAGGAATCGTGGTTGGTGAATGAAACGGTGTCGTTAGCGACAGTGAGTTCAGCGGCATTGAGAACGATGAAATAAGTAGCGGTGATGATGTCGAGATCGACGGCGACGGAACCGGAGAAACGGCATTGGATGAGGTCGGGTTTAAGCTTAATGTCGTAACGTTTTGGAACAGCGAACTTGGGAAGACGAGGTTGTCGTTTGAATTCATCCATGATTGATAATTCCAAATGAAAAAGAACTGACCAAGACAATGGCTAGTTCTAACTGTCACACTTTTTCAAATTATTTGGAATCAGTTATACTTCACACTTTATTTCATTTTAATTTAATTAATTTTGTTTTTAAAGTAATAAAAATATATTTACTATAAATTTATTTCCTATGTACATAATTCTTTTTAAATAGTTTTGTTTTTAAAGTAATAAAAATATATTTACGATAAATTTATTTATTTTCTATTTATGTAATTTTGTTTTAAAATAAACTATATTTACTATAAATTTGTTTATTTTCTATTTATGTAATTTTGTTTTTAAAATAAACTATATTTACTATAAATATATCATCATCATCATATCATCATATCATATCATACTTAATTATAATCCTAGAAGTTCTTCCCACCAACATTTCCCGCCAAAATAATATTAATAATAATAATTTAATAAAATAAAAAATAAATTAATAGAAAATAACTTATTTAATTGGATAAAAATAAAAAAACTTACACTTCACATTTTTAATACACTCCACATAAGTTCTTCCCACCAACATTTCCCGCCAAAATAATATTAATAATAATAATTTAATAAAATAAAAAATAAATTAATAGAAAATAACTTATTTAATTGGATAAAAATAAATAAACTTACACTTCACATTTTTAATACACTCCACATAAGTTCTTCCCACCAACATTTCCCGCCAAAATAATATTAATAATAATAATTTAATAAAATAAAAAATAAATTAATAGAAAATAACTTATTTAATTGGATAAAAATAAAAAACTTACACTTCACATTTTTAATACACTCCACATAAGTTCTTCCCACCAACATTTCCCGCCAAAATAATATTAATAATAATAATAATTTAATAAAATAAAAAATAAATTAATAGAAAATAACTTATTTAATTGGATAAAAATAAAAAACTTACACTTCACATTTTTAATACACTCCACATTTTTCAATTATAAATAATAAATTAATAAAAAAATAACTTACTTAAATAACCCACTACTTACTTCACGTTTTTAATACCCTCCCCATTTTTCAATTATAAATAATAAATTAATAAAAAATAACTTATTTAAATAACCCACTACTTCATCATCATCCTACTAGCAAAAATAACCATAGTTAATGTTTGATTCAATTCCACGTTCCTAAAATTACCACATGCTATGTGCAACTTCTATAAATATTGTTGCTTTTTTTTTTTTTAAAAATTGTAAAAAAATTGTTTCATAAGCAAATATGCTTTATAATAGTTGACATGAAACACTTCATGTCTCATGTTCTTTAATTTTGTCATCAATTATCTAAAAGACATATGGAGATTAAAGTTTATTGTCCTTGTTTCGAATAAGAAGAATATATGTTGTATATATTTTATTGGGTTAAATATGTTTCTGGTCCCTATAAATATCTCAACTTTCATTTTTAGTCCCTATTAAAAAAAATATATTTTAATCTCTATAAAAATTTCATGCATGCAATTTTAGTCCTTGTTATTTTCTAAAATTTTAAAAACTATTTAATTATCCTTAAACTTTCAAATTAGAATTTTTTAAAATAAGAAGAAATAAATATGAATTTTTTAAATTTCAAAAGATAATGATAAAAATATTAAAAAAGAACTCGACTTAGAAAACAAAATTTGAGTTTCTTTTTTTCAGAGGAACTTTTTATAACGTTGTAAACATATCTTCAAAATAACCATTCAAAAATACACATTAGCTTAACTGGAGGGACTAAAATATATATATATATATATATATATATATATATATATATATATATATATATATATATATATATATATATATATATATATATATATATATATATATATATATATATATATATATATATATATATATATATATATATATATATACATATAGAGGAGGGATCAAATTACACCCGAAGAGTTACACCACGAGTTACACTCGTTCAATAATTACATCTCGAAATAATATTTTTTAAATTCAACCGTTGGATTGAAACATAATATCATATAGATCATTCCTATAAAGTTTGAGCTTAATCTATAATGATTTACTATGTCATTGAATAACATCAAAATTAACGTTATATGAAAGCTCATTTTGACGTTAATCTTTGGATATTTTGATGATATAGTAAATCATTATAGATTAAGCTCAAACTTTATAGGTATGATCTATATGATATTATGTTGCAATCCAACGGTTGAATTTAAAAAATATTATTTCGAGATGTAGTTATTGAACGAGTGTAACTCGTGGTGTAACTCTTCGGGTGTAATTTGATCCCTCCTCATATATATATATATATATATATATATATATATATATATATATATATATATATATATATATATATATATATATATATATATATATATATATATATATATATATATATATATATATAAAATAAGAACTAAAAATAAAAGTTGAGATATTTATAAAAACAAAAAATATATTTAACCCTATTTTATTTATCTTCAGCAGCCAATGCTTTATGGTCTTTTGTTCTTAATTGGTTGGAGGTGGATATCAGAATTGTAGTAGACTCTTTGGAGAACCATTTCTTCTCTTTCTCTGACCTTCTTAATTCTTAAAGCTAAAGTTTATAAGGCTGTGTACAATAGTTTGCATATTCAATACCTTTTTTTTCCACTTTTTATTCTCCACATCATCTTCTCTGTCTTCCACATAATAGTTCAACTCTCATTTAACTTTTACTCACTACAATGGTTTTGTTTAATAAAATTCAACCCTTAATCCCACCATTTTAAACAATCACTACAACCAATAAAATTTTGCAAAGTAATATATGTGGGGTCACAGTTTCTCATTCAACATGTTGAATGTTTTCTGTGAAGTCAAGACTCTCAATCCAATGTGTTTTGATGAAGACAAAATGAATGTCAAATAATCATATCAAAAAGTATGGAAAAAGGCTTCAAGAACAATGTATCAATTCAAGTGTTCAAGACTCATCATGTGTGAAAGCTAGCAACAAATATATCAAGAATTATATTTTGAAGACTAGCATTGATCTTGATTTATTGAGGTATAAGCATGCAATTTATGTTGATAACTTAGTGCTCAATATTTTCTATAATTCACTTGCATGCATAAGTTATTTATGTTAAAGTTCTCAAATTATCATGCATCAAAATATTTGACTCAAAAGCATAAAATGCTTATTTTTATCATGTATTATATATTATTTTTCATGTTTGAACCATGATAAATTATTTTCAAATATAATATATTTACTTGGATAAATCAATAGATAATTGCTTAAGGTTTGTTCAAATATTTAGACAATTCTTTAAATATTTTTTATTTTTCAAACATGCAGATTTTGGTAAATAATGGTGTTTTCAGCGGCCGTAATAGCACTAATAACTGCCATAATTTACACCGGTTTGAAACAGTGTTTTATTTGAATTTTGAAATTTGCTGCCAACTTTTTAAGTCAGGTAACCATTGGAACCGACTTAAAAAGTACTGTACGGATTTAATAAAAAACAGCAACTTTTTAACACATTTTCATGCACTCTTCATGAAACCTTTTCATTTTAAATTGACATTTTTTCATGATATTTTTTCATGACTTCACCATGGTTCATAAAGGTGTTATGCTCTTATAAATACAATAAATTTCAAATTACAATTCACCTCTTCCATTGCAATTTAACATCATATCTTTTTACTCAAATTTTCAAACAAGTGTTTTTGTTCTTAATATTTCATAAAGAATTTTTTACATGTATGTTCATAACATTCTAGAAAATTCATATAATTCTCATAAACACTTGAGCACTATATTTTCATCCTAGTGATTGATATATGTTCATCAATATTACTACTCAAATATATTTGGTTATTATTGACTTGCTATCCAGGATTGTTGGAAGCAAGGGTTTTTGATTAGTGAGAGGATTGTTCTCATAATCAAGTTAGTAAATCTAAGAGGATTGTTCTTAGTGGTTGAAATCTTGTTGTCCAGGATTGTGGGAAACAAGTGAGTCATTAAGGGAGGATTGTTCTCTTAATGTACTTAGTGAAAATCCAAGAGGATTGTTCTTGGTGTTTGGTGTGTCTTGTGTAAGTCACAAACGATAGTAAAATTTCTTTCATGTTGAAAGGGGACTGGAGTACTCTCGGATTGTGAGGGGAACCAGTATACATCATTGTGTTCTTTACTTTTCCGCATTTACCGCTTTCACAAATCATAACCAGAAAAGAAAGTAACATATTTCTAAACTCTTGCACCAAACCAGAAAAATAAGAACAACAAGTATTCAAAAACTGGATAAATCTTCAAAGTCCTAATTCACCCCCCTCTTAGGCGCACTCAATAAACTTACAGTTTTCAACACATATTAATCCACATCACTTTCAACTCTTTATTCAACACCTCATTGCACTTATTCAACTATTGAATAATTTTTTCAACACCCCATTATAAATGGTCTAAAGGGAAAAGGGGTTTTATTTAACTCTTGGTTTGTTGGTGTATTTGTTATTTTGTTATGTAAAAATAACGTGTTGTTCGGTGGTGGTTTTAAAGATACTTCGGAAAATGATCCCAAGTCTCTCTTTTTATTTGTTGCGTTGATTGATAATGTAATCTTTTCTTAACCCTTTGTTTTGGCTTAATAGGCGACCTTAACTCTTTTATTGTAACTCCATATTAGTATCATTTGCTTAACTCTTTATTAATATGATTTCTTTAGGTACTATACTTTTCATAATCTGATTTGTTTAGGTGGGATACTTTTTTAAGTTTAGGTAATACACACAAATAATACTACATGAATTAATAAAAGAAGTTTAATAATTTAAACAAAATCTAAACTGTTATGAATAATTGGATGATTTGTGTCTCGATAACTTCATTCCTTATTTAATTCATTTGTATTTACTATATTGTCTATATGATGTCTTTTAAATAGGACCAATCTCATTGTATACGATTACATCAATAAAATAATACAGAATTATTCTCATCTTTCTCTCTTCTCTTTTATCTTCTTTCTCCTTATTTCATAACACGTTATCAGCACGAAACTCTACCAAATTTTTAAAAGTACAAAAATTGAAGAACAAAAGTTGAAGAATTAACTATAAGAGGTAATATCAATTTATTATTTTATTCTTTTTAATTTTCATAACCTGTTGTAAGTTTCTATAATATAATTTATTAAATTATCAATAATCCCTGAAGGATTACAAAACAATGTGTTTGGTATATAGTTCATGAAGAATTTACTATGCATCCCAGAAGGATTGCAGGAAGAATATTAAAATATCCCCGAAATATTTCATAAAGATTGTTTTGTTATATCGATCTAAAAATTTGTAAGGCTATGTACAATGGTTTGCATATTCAACACCCTCTTTTTTCACTTTTTATTCTCCACATCATCTTCTCTTTCTTCCACATAATAATTCAACACTCATTTAATTTTTACTCACTACAATAATTTTGTTTAATAAAATTCAACACTCAATCCCACCATTTTAAACAATCACAACAACCAATAAAATTTTGCAAATTAATATATGTGGGCCCATACTTTCTCATTCAACATGTTGAATGTTTTCAACACATATTAATCCACATCACTTTCAACTCTTTATTCAACACCTCATTGCACCTATTCAACTATTGAATAATTTTTTCAACACCCCCACTGTAATTGGTCTAATTTGTAATATGTTCATAAAAAGATTGTCATTCCAGAAGAATGACACCAATTATTTTACCGCATACCAAAAGAATGGTTATGGTTATATTTTTTAGATTGTTTATAACAAATTTTTCAATTCATCCCAGAAGGATGATTATATTTTTTAGATCATCGTTTATAACAAATATTTTAATTCATCCCAGAAGGATGATTATATTTTTTAGATCATAATTTATATTACTACCTCTGTTCCTTTTTATAAGAGACAAGTCACTTTTTAGATTCATTGAATAACCAATGCATTTGGTCTGTTTATAGACTAGATACATTGATTATTCAATGAACCTAAAAAGTGAATTGTCTCTTATAAAAGGAACGAATGTAGTATTAACGAATCACGGAAGATTTGATCTATAATATTAATGAATCCTAGAAGGATTTCATCAATTATATATTTTTTTTTTAAAAAAATATTGCATCAATAATAGTGAAGTATCTCAAAAGGATCTGACAATTGCGCAATTTTTTCTCTTTAATCTTGTTTGATGATTTGAAAAATAAACAAAAAGATTACATCATCCCTGAAGGATTGTTCAAAAATTGTATTTTTTTTTCTAATCATCCTAGAAGGATTTTCAATAATATCGTTCGTTGAAGGATTGTCCAACTATTTTTTTTATATATCATCCTTTATGATGATTGAGCAATTGTTTCAAAAGAACTAATATTTTAATATCAAACATCTTTGAAGAGTTATAATTTTGTGTTGATCGTTGTCTCTTAAATTTTTTTGGTGAATTCTATAAGAGTCAGACAATCAAGGAAATACTCTCAAGAATATCTTTGAAATATTTTACCATATTTAGTTATTTTTAATATAGCAGTTAAAAATATTATATTGCAATAATAGTTTAAAATATTATGTTCCTGATTCTTATTTATTACTTATATTATTCTATTGAAATCTGCTTATGATATTTTTATTTTATTTAGTTATTAATGAATATTCTTTTTTATTCTTTAGATTTAGTTTATAACAATTAAATAAAATGAAAATTAATCATTTGTTTAAAATATCTATTTTTATCTTGATGTTTTGATAACAACAAAATTTCAATTATATTTTCAATATATGTTGTAAACAAGCATAATCGGTTTACAAATCATAATTGTAAACCAGAAGTTTACAAATCAAATTTGATAAATTAAACAAGCATAAAACATAAGCATAAATTGTTCGCGGTGCGGTTTGGGCGGTTTTGACGAAAAAAATCATCCGAACCGCAAGAGAAAAAATCGTGCGGTTTGGTTTGGTTCGGTTGGATTTTAAAAAAAATCCGAACCAAACCAAACCAAACTAATGCGGCTTGGTTCGGTTCGGTTGGTTCGGTTTTTTACAAATATTTTATTGAATCATACATATACATATAGATGACAACATAACTTTGTATTTAGACATTCATACACTATCAAATAACAACAAAACTCATCATTTTTTGACAACAACTTTCTATTTAATATGTAAAAATTAAATTAGACAAAAGTGAAATAAAAAACATAAAATAATAGTATAAAACAATATAAAAATTATTAGAATGAAAAAAAATAGAAGAGACGAGAGGTTAGTGAATGTGAAAAAGAAAAAACAAAAGAGTTGAGAGATTAGAGAAGAAGATGTGCGATAAAAAAGAAACTAAAATAGGGAACATTTGCATAAAAATGAGAAGGTGAAAAAGAAAGAATATAAGAGAGTAGAGATTATAGAAAATGAGGAAAGATGTATGTGGCAAAGAAGGCGCCATCATGCTATTAGAGATTTAAGAAGATCGGGACTAAAATCATATGTTTAAGTTTGGGTTGAATGTGAGATAAGTAAAAGTTAGGTTGTAACATAATGCGGTTTGGTTCGGTTTGGTTCGATTTACAAAATACAAACCGCAAACCGAACCGAACCGTGCGGTTTTGTTAAAAAATGACCCAAACTAATCCGAACCAAATGCGGTTTTTTGCGGTTTCGGTTTGGTTTGGTTTGCGGTTTTCTATTGGGTTGGTTTGGTTTTGATCACCCCTAAGCATAATTGTAAACCAGAAGTTTACAAATCAAATTTAAGAATGTTGGCAAAATCGGTTGGGTCATCCCGAATTTATTATGATTTATTATGATGTGAAAACTAGCAATGAAGAACCAGAAATTTCTTCAATCCCGAATGTATTATGATGCGAAAACTAGTATTGAAGAACCAGACGTTTCTTCAATCCAATAAATTTTGTGTGTTTCTAAAGGAAAATAAAAATCTGAGAAATTGAGTTTGTCATGACATTAATTATTGCATCGACTAAAATATTATGTAAATATTTATTGTCTACTCACCATAACCAGAAGTTTGTGAAGTTATTTTCTCAGACTAAGATCTCAGTTTCTGAATTTTTCAGAACTTTATTGATAAGTATCACATATATTATTAAAATTAATATCAAACATCTTGTAGCATATGTTTATAAAAAAAATGGACCTGAAGATCCATTCTTTAGACGTCTAAAGTTAATTGTATGATTGATAATTGTAAGATCATAAGTTATAAGTTAGATATTTGAAACACAAAATATTAATATTAATATATTCATTCGCATTAAGCCAACAAATTGTTTTAGGATAATAACCTAATATCTCTCATCTAAGTAAAATATCAGATGTGTTGTGATTATTCAATTGCTCCAATATAGTACACTAAAATGAGTTTTGAAATAATATTGAGAAAATATCTTTTATATGAATCCCATATTTGAGGATGTATCTTGATCCAATAATTGGATACTCGTTTGAAGCCTAGTAGGCTGACTATCAATTGGTAAATTAATTTTCTCAATATTATGGGGAGAGAACAAGTAGCTGAAAGTGTGAACCAAAAGTTCAAATCTGAACCAGAAGTTCAATTGATAAAATAAATTGTTATCTTGATCCTCGTACAAACCAATATGAACAAAAAGTTCAAAATATTATTCATTTGCAAAGTTTATGAAATAAATTACCAGCTGTTAATACTCCACTCAAGGTGGATTCTCCAACTGGATAAAGCTCATATTGCAAATGAGTTGTAGCCGCGCCTGAAGCGTGGTATGAAAGTCGGTTCCAATGTTAAAAGTCCTCTACTAAGAAAAGAAACTAAAGTTAAAGATGACCCAAGTGAGTATATGAAAATTCTAAGAGCACTATGACATAATTTATTTTTCAGTTCCAGAAGAACTAATCAAGTACTTGAAATATGAAATAAAGAGATCTCGATAAATCATGTCATGAATGAAATGCGATGGAATCGAAAGTAAGATAACCAAAATAAAGTCAATATTGACATTGTCTTCGGATAAAATATAGCGCTAAAGATGATAAATGATAACGAGCATCATGAATCAAAGTCTATCAAAGATTGTAGACAAAGTGATAATTAGCCAAATGAATATATTCAATTGAAGAAGAATTAAACTCACTTTACAAGTGACTCGATTTTGAACATGTAGTCCCAACACCTTAAGGTGTAAAACCAATCGGATATAAATGAGTTTTTGTGAAAAATCAAAATAAGAATGGCATAAAGTTTGATTTGTTGCTCAATGATTTTTACAGAGACCTAAGATTGATTTTGATGAAACATATCCACCTATAGTGGATTTAATTAATTCTTCAACGTTTGATTAGCCTTGTAGCATATGAAGGTTTAATATGAACACGATGGATGTTGTGACATCTTACTTATACGACTCACTTGATAATGATATTTATTGAAACTCGCTAAAGGGTTTAATATCTCAGATATAGATAATTTTGGATATCGAGAAAGCTACTCCATCAAATTGAACAAGTCTCTCTATGAGTTAAAATAATATGGACATGTGTGTCTCAATGAATATTTTCTAAGGGAGAGATACACAAATAAGTTCATATGTCTTTGTATTTGTAAATGACATAAATATTATTGGAACTCCTGAAGAGCTTCCAAAAGCTATAAATTGCTTAAAGAAAGAGTTTGAGATGAAGGATCTAGGAACGACAAAAGTATGTCCAGGCTTACAAATTGAGCATTTGGACAATGGAATATTTGTACACCATGAAGGTTATATAAAAGAGTATTAAAACGCTTTTATATGGACAAATCTCATTAAGTTTCTACTCCAATGATTGTTAGATCATTAGATGAAGAGAAAGATCCTTTCAGCCCTCGAGAAAAGGATGAAAACTAGCTTGGTCCTGAAGTACCATGTGTCAGTGTGATTGGAACACTGATGTACCTTGCTAATTATACACGTCCTAATATATCATTTGCAGTCAATTTATTAGCAAGATACAATTCTTCGCCTACACAAAGAAGTTGAAACAAAGTCAGACAAATACTTTGTCACCGCAGAGGTTTATGTTACTTATCATATCCTTATAATGGTATATCACAAATATGTCACTTGTTTACTTGTGGAGGTACAACAATTTCATGGAGATCTAAGAAACAACTCATGGCAACAGCTTCATCAAATCCTTCATAACTATTAGCACTACATGAAGTCACTTTCAAGAAAAACTTTTAAGCAACTATTACAAAGAATATTGTCTCACATATAAATGTATGCATGAGGGGGAGAAATAAATATGTTCTGCACTCTTTTTCCCTTCACCATGGTTTTGTCCCACTGGATTTTCATGGTAAGGTTTTTAACGAGGAAGTTCTCATTCAAAGGATATTGTACTCTTTTTCCTTCACTAGATTTTTTTCCCACTGGGTTTTTTCTAGTAAGATTTTAACGAGGCATATCCACAACATCCAAGGGGAGTGTTATGAATAATTGAATGATTTGTGTCTCACTAACTTCATTCCTTATTTAATCCATTTGTATTTACTATATTGTCTATATGATGTCTTATAAATAGGACCAATCTCATTGTATACGATTACATCAATGAAATAATACAGAATTATTCTCATCTTTCTCTCTTCTCTTTTATCTTCTTTCTCCTTATTTCATAACATAAACGTATATTTTTATGAACATTAAGAATTTTAAGTATAAAGTAATTCCAACAAAATGTTACTGTTTCTTGTTTTAGTTTCAATAAAATAAGAAATTTATTAATTAAATTCCAAAAATTCAATTTTAATAATTTAATTCCATATATATATATATATATATATATATATATATATATATATATATATATATATATATATATATATATATATATATATATATATATATATATATATATATATATATATATATATATATATATATATCATACAATATAATAAAGCAAAATGAGATTTTTGGCAATTTTGACAAATGTCACAGTTCTAGAGAGCTAACTATTTTTATTATTTCTACATTAGGAAATCTTACTATAATTGTTAATTTAATAATTCAATTTTTAAAAAAATTATTATATATTTACTTAGGTCTTATCAATATTATTTATAATTAATAATTAATAATTAATTATCAGTCTATTTAATTTATAGATTTTTTATAATAATTATGGACCATTTATTTTCCCCAAATTTTTTTCACGTGAACCAACTCATTTTCACAATTCATCAGTTTCAATGATTCCAATATGATAGACTTTTACGCTAAATCAATTCAGTTTTCCATTTCCAACAATTTTCATGCCTTTTGATATTTCTTTCACATATTAATCAAAATATTCATTTATTCAAATTCAAACAAGGCTTTTGAATTTTCCTCCTACATTAAAATACAAACTTTTTGAATTCTAACATATTCCTATATAAACCTTAGAGAGCCCTAATCCCATTTCAGAGCCATTTCTTTAATACATATTGGTTTTTTTTGTGAAGTTCATAAACTTTTAAAGTTTTTGAACAACAAAGGTAAAGTTTGATTCTTGATTATTTTTGTGTTTTAGAGATCTAAACATGTTGAGTTTTTTTCTGAAAATCCAGTAAATCCAGGTTTTCTCTCTTTGTTTCAGATCTGCCGAAGGGTTATGCTGTGGAATTCGTCGCCGCCCGAAGTTTGTGGTGGTTAGGTGGTTTCGCAATGGGATGAAATTGAAAAGGTTTGGGTTGGGTGTTTGGTTGGGCAATTGTTAGTAGATATTGATTTTCTGAATCATGTATAAAATATTTGACTTCGGTAAGGGTAAGGATATCAAAGGTTGTTGTTATAAGTATGTGATGTGTCTTGGGCTTAGGCCCTCCCTTTTACCAAAAAAAAAAAAGTATGTGATGTGTCTTAAGTTCACATCATTGGTTGCTTTTTTGATTTTTTCGGGAGATAACTTTTTGATTATTAAAATTTTTCAGATTTAAAAATGTTTGATTTTGTGTGTGTGAACCGTGAAGAATCTGAGAGGAGATGATAGTTCGATTAATGGTGGGTTCCATAGCATTACTGATAGCAATGTTCAGTTACTTTGAGACTTGAAGATGAAGATTGTTCATTTTTTTTTAATACATGTATTCCAATTAAAAAAAATAAAAACGAAATTTTATTTTATTTTATTTTTTAATACATGTATTTCATTGATGTATTTCATTATTACTATTATTACCATTATATTTAAAATCCACAATAATCCATCCTTAGCTTTATTGTCGTTACGATGTAGATATACCTCCATCTTATTACATTTATCATTTCAATATTTATACTAATTACTATTATATTTAAAATCTACAATAATCCATCCTTATCATTTTTGTGTGTCAAGTTATTTACTTTGTATTAAATTGAAATAGATCTTTGTATCTTATCTTTTTACTTCGTTTATTTCAATATTATCCTTTCTTTATATTCAAAGTTTTTTTTTTTTCTTCTTTTGACCATATTACATAGAAACTTAGTTTAACTTACCTATTTATTCTTTTAAACCTATAACCAAAGTATGAATTTAGAGCAATAATTAAATAATTTATTAAATTTAATATTATTTTGAGAATTTGAAATTTGTTTAACATAAAATTTACTTTGCATCAAAAGTAAATTTTATCTTATTAAAAAATAAATAAAATAATATATAATAATTTGTATCTATAAATAAAATAAATAAAATAATACATAAATTTATTACTATAAAATTTGATATTGTAGAATTTGGACAATTTATATTCTCTTACTATATTTAATAAAGATCAATAAATTAATTTGATATATTTTATTATATTCAATTTTTTTATCTTCTAATATCGTAAGAGTCATTTTTCATTTGTGTTAGTAAAATATTTTAGAGGCTAATGTAGTTTGACATTTTTGTTTTTGTTTTAGTGAATGAGATGATATAATTTTATTACATAAACCATATATTATTATATATTATTATTGAATAGATTCATATTAAAACGGGTTTTAGTTTATAACTAAAATACAACTTAATATTTATGGTATATTTAAATTTAATATTAGAAATATTTACATTGAAATTACATATAATTATATACTTATGCAAATTGTATTTATACAAAAAATTACTATAAATATTTAATTTAGACATGAGACAATTATGATGTGTGAAAAACGTAACTTTCTTATAAAAAACACAAATTTGTCATTCTTTTTGTTCAATTTATTTTATTATATATTAAATAAAAGATCTATTTTATACATTTTTTACGGGTCAATACTACTTAAAATAAACATGCCTTAGGGATCAGGACTACTTAATTTTTTATTATTTAATTTATTTTTTCTACTAAAATAGATAATACATACGAGCCGAGACTACTTAATTTGTATTTCTAATTTTATTGAATTAACACAATTTCCCTTTAAAAATTAATAAAATAATTCTACACTATACAATTAATTCATATTTGGATCACAAGCACGAATTGATATATTTTTATTTATTATTTTTAATAGTATATTTTTTATCTATATTTTTTTAATCATTACTCTAACATAATTATTTACTACTTATAATAACGTTGTGCGACCCGCCGTCATCCAAATAGATTTGATGATTTTTTTATCTTTTGATTTCCTTCTTTAACAAGTTTTCCCAGTATCAATACATATTTATTAAACTCTTTTATGTAATTTAAAGATTTATACTATATTTTTAATTATTATTTAATTGATTACTCATATTTAATTTTATGGGAGACATTTAAAATATTAATTAATTAATTCAATTATATAAAAGAGAATAAGTTACAAATATGAAAAAGTTTACTGTTGATACAATTATTATTATAAACTGTAATAAGTTATAAATATTTTTATAAACGGGAAAAAATCAATTGATGATACAATTATTTTTATAAACAGGAATAAGTTGAAAATATTTTTATAAACGGAAAAAGGCAACTATTGATACAATTATTTAACGAGTTAATTTTTTTAAAAAAATTTACACAAATTATTAATAAATTAGAAATGTCCAAATTATTTTATAATTTACAAAATAAATTAGCTAAGTAAACTTTTTATGTATATTATTAATAACAATGACATTTTATCTATATAATAGTAATTTAATTATAAGCAAAATTTATAAATTATAAGTGTTTTTAAAATAAAAATTTTTACTTATAAAATATTTAACCCGTGCCTCGCACGGGTCTAAGTACTAGTATATATATATATATATAAGGGATAGGATCAAATGACACAAAGGTGTCAAAGTTTAATTGGACACCAAATCTCAACCGTTAAAATAATTGATTAAACGGTGATACTAAATGAAATAAAATAATAATAATAAAATATATAGCATATTTTCCCCCTAAAAAATTGGCTATTTAGTATCACTATTTGATCAAATATTTTAACAATTGATATATATATATATATATATATATATATATATATATATATATATATATATATATATATATATATATATATATATATATATATATATATATATATATATATATATATATATATATATATATATATAATTCTAACATTGACAGAATTTCACTAATTTAAATTTTAAAAAAATGAAATGTCACTACTTTGCCTTCATGTGATAGTTTGAGTTCTACTTAAAAGATCTTTCAGAGTTTATCATAAAATTTCATTATTTTAAAAAATAATAATAATTTTTAATACCAAACTAACTAATATTTTTCTATAATTTTTTAGAATCTCTAACCTCATCCCTTGAGTTTCTCATGCACCATGTGCGTTGCCAAAAATGCTCATCTGTTTTCGTAGATGTACATTCGAAAACACATTTTTTATTTCAAAGTTGTTTTGTTCTGTGGTAGCATCTACGAAAGACTTCCTTAGATGCATCTACAGAAGCATTTGATGTTATATTCGCGTCAGACTCTTCTCTTCTCTCATTTTTCACTCTTCATCTTCTCAAAATCTCAACTCAAAAATAAAACTTCCACCAAAGTTGTAACACCCTTCTAAACCCCCGCGACAATTAATGAAATAATCAGAGTGAATATAAAACAAGGGTTCCACAATTAAAATAAGGGTCTTGCTAACCAATGCCCTCAGGGCAATGGTTAATCATTCCAAAAAAAGAAAATATTTTATAAGAAATTTAACATTTCAATTTTCAAGGCATTAAATACGCAGATTACCGAGATAAATTTACTATTTTTAAAGTCTTAATCATTGCCCTGAGGGCACTGGTTAGCATTTTCCTTAAAATAAAACCACATTATAAGTCATTTGTCATGCTTTATTACGAACGATTCACCAAAATAACAAAACCATATTCATCACAGCGGAATAGCATGAACATCACCAAATATAACCCAATGGAACATAATCCAAACCAACAAAATTTAGAGTACAATAATTAAACTCTAAGTCTAACGTTCCCCGGTGTTACAAATCAGAGCATGACACGGACGCGAACTAAACGGACTAGCCTATAAGCTATCCTCACCAATCAAGAGCCGCTACTCTTCAATATGAAAATATCAACATGTAAGGGTGAGTCTCATTCACAATTAATAAATATTATGCATTCATAAGCAACAAAACATCATAATATATCATTCACCCAATTTGTAGCATATTCAGATTTTCAATTAGCATTCATCAATCACAACAAATACATCACCCAACATAACACTGAAATCCATTCAATCATGTTATGACAAAAATGCATATGAACCAACTAACACTATGCATGTGGTACCAATAAGCCATGCAATTAATCCACCTGACCGATCTAAACATCACCGAGATACGGCCCTACCGGCACAAATTCCACACAATGGGAATTATCCGCACCATTGATCCAAACATCGTCGGGATCCATCACCAAAATGATTTATGAATGAATGCACACATATGACATACATACAACATCATCGATACGATGAAATACATTGTCTCACCATAACTCACCATTATCATCACCAACAAGTATGCACATGTCTCCGTAATCATTCAATCATTTACACATTTATAATAATCAACATAGTAATAATCACAATTCATCCATCATTATACCAATACATTGTCATACTCACAAAATCACATATACGCACAATGTTCATTTCACCAAAGCAATTAAATCGAGTTTTAAAATAAAATCGGGTTAGTGCCCATCTCACCAAATTATCATATAAAATATTTAATTAGCTTTGCAATGCCCAAAACGGCACCTAAAAAGGATACACGGATCAAAAGATACGTTGTTTCAAAGTTGAGAAAATTTCTGCACCGCAGGGTCCGTTTAGCGACCATCCAGCGCGCTTATGGAAATCAATTTCCAATAACCTCGCTTCAAGCGATCTAATATAGTAGATAACTACGTTGGGACCTCCGCTTAGCGGGCTAGGTCCGCTTAGCGAGCTCAATTAATTTTTGAAAAACAAACAGCATCCGCTTAGCGGACGTGCGATTTTGCAGAAATTCACCTCTGTGACAGTCCTGCGAAATCCAACATCCCTCACCCAAAACTCAGTCTAAACATCAATTAGGCACATATTATCATAATTTCAATCATCATCTAACCTCAATACTAATTAAAATCATACTTTCAATCGCCCTAACCATAAACTCCCAAACCTAACAATCCCAAACCCTCACATATCCAATCGAAACAAACAATATATAATCAATCCTATCACCTATAAAACACATAAGAGATACTAATAGGAAGAGTCCCCCCTTACCTTGATTCAAAACTTGATTCTTCCTCTTTCTATGCTCTTCTTCCTCTTTTTCACGTTCTTCTTTTTCTCCTCTTTTGCTCTTTTTCCCTTTTCTATTTTCCAATTCCTTATTTTATGAAAATAGAGTATAACTTTAGTAAAAAGGCCTAACAATCATACCCCCTCTTTACTAACCACAACTTTGGCCCAATTACATTAATCCTCAATTTCTCCACTTAATTCAATTAAAATACTAAACACTTCCATTTAGTTAATTTAAATCATAATTAAATTAATATAGAGAAAATATGGGGTGTTACAAAAATTGCCTTTTTTTCTCTCGAGTTCAGCCGTTAACGTCAACATCAACGTTCAACGCATTCCAAAAACTTCAAAACTCAATTTAATCGGTAAGTTTTCGAGTTATTTTAGAGTATTTCCCATAATAGAGTTTGAGTAGAATTTTGGGAGTTGAAAACATTGGTTACTTTTAAAAACAGACTTTAGAGACAATGTAGGTATTGTTTGATGTGTAAAACGGATGATCAGGGGGTGAAAATTAATTTTTCCAACTATGTGAAATGTTACTCTTGTGCCACCTCTGGCCGATGCTGGATCTCCGGTGCCACCTCCTGAGCTGCACAAGGAGACTGATGCGGTTGAGGCGCCTGTCATTTATCCAGGGGGTCCTTCAGATTTATCCTTGCTAATAGGGTATGCAGATCATTCAGCCACACATATCTCAGACGGAGAGGTATAATTTATTAGACTTCTTACTTATTACTTTTTTTGTCCTCAGTTTCTAATTTTTTATTTTTAACTTTGCTTGTTGTTAACTGTGTTTTCTTTGGAAATTTTTAACTTTGAGTCAGCCAGACAAGGTGTTGGATAAGGTAATCCCTTGTGTATAGCCTATTCATATTTCCCTTAAGGGAGCAAGGATATCTCTATGGAAGTCCAACATATTTGCATTGCCTTGAGGAGCGACAAGGACCTTTATGTGGATGTCCAACATATTCATATTGCCTAAATGGGCGGCAAATATCTTAGTGTGGAACTCCGACATACTTAATAATGAAACCAAAATTTTCCCATTGTTCATAAATATTCCAAGGTTCATACATAGGTGGGCGATATGGCGTCTCGAAAATTCATGAATAGTTTAACTATAATAATATTTTAAACGGATAGAGTTTCAAGTCCTAGGGATGAGTCTCCATCCAATACATTCTCGCTGATATGCTCCATGTGGAAGCTCTTGGAATATACTATATAGTCCTTCCCAGTTGGGTTGCAACCTTCCCTACTACGAAGACAGAACCAGTTGCCTCAACACTAGGTCACCCTATTATATTTCCCACAACATTTATGGAAGAATTGCTGAAATGAAATAATTTGAATTTTTCCAACATTTACTATGGTTTTAACGCTTCCGTAGATGTACTTACGGAAAGAACAATTTTTTAAAAAAAAATGTGCTTCTGGAGATGCATCTACAACAGAGGGCATTATTAAAATTTCGCCAGGTACTTAAGATATTCAAGGGGTGTATTGAGATATTCTCTAATAACTATTATTATTATAAGTTTCTATTATATATATATATATATATATATATATATATATATATATATATATATATATATATATATATATATTTATTGTCGGTTACACCACTCAAATTAGGGGTGGCAAACGAACATATCTGTCCTGCAAAAGTCCTTAAAAAAATTGAGCGAGGCAGGGGAGTCATAGTTGAGGTTGCGGACCTAAAACTTTATTTCACCCCGCATAAAAGTGCGAGGAAGTGAGCAATGTCAGCAGACACTTACCTTTTAGGCCTAAAAAAACATAAAATTGTATTAATTCACATGCCCTACCTTGTAGGCCTAAAAAAGCATAAAATTGTGTTAATTCACATGTCTGTATAAACCCGAAAAAAAATAATAACGAACATTAGAATGTGATAATCTAAATCCTTAATATGTCCCGCACAAAAGAGCCGGCAAAATGACATGCTCAACGGACCGGATCCGTTTTGTCACTCTGAAATACTTTTTTTTTTTTTAAATGAAAGGAGTATATTTATAATCGCTATAAAAATTGATATATATTATGACACGTATACACCATGTCGTATGGATTATAATTGTTATAAAAATTGATACACAGTGTCGTGTCGTCAGTAACGAAATGGATACGCAGCCGGTAATGTAAAGTTCATGCCATACAACATCTTAATTGTTTTATGATGTTAATATTTAATTTATTTAATAAATAAAGTGGTATTATTATTTATTTTAAATCATATAATATACCTTTTTAACCGCTCAGCGGAACCTCGAGATAATTCTAAATAATGTGATCAATTGTCAAATTTTAATTTTAATTAATTAATTAATATATTTTTAGTAATAATAATAATAATAAATAATAAAATATGATTATTAATGTTAAATTGTGGTGATCTTAATCGATAAGGTGTCTTTCTTTATATTCTCTTTACGTAGTTTCTTTTCTCATCTCACTCCACATGTAAAACAACTATTCTTTGACGTAATGTAATGAAGTAAAAAAGAAGACAAAATTAAGGGAGGACAACCATGGAGATCTATCTTGGAGAAGGATAGATCTTTATCAGGTTTAGCTTAGGTTATTTCATTGGTTTGAGAGAACAATTGCGCTAGAGTTCTTACTCGTATCATTTTATTTTATATGATAAATAAGTCGGTGAGATCAAACTAATCAAAATCTCGTCAAATCAAATATTAAGTTTAAGCTTTCTAAGCACTCATCAAGACTAGTATCGATAATGTAGATTTCACGTAACGCGAGATGCATGTTCTATATTAATAAGGTGCAATGAAAAAAATATAATATCCAATTGCTAAAACATTATGTTGAACTTAACTTAACAAATTATAATAAGATTATATACGTTTAGAAGCATAGCTGAGAACAATCCATACGAAGAATTCAAATAAGGAGTTGTTCAACCAACGAACAATATTCAACAACTGTATTAGATACAATTAAAAGGAGTTCAACCAAGTGGAAAATAGGAGTATCTTAGAGGCATCAGGGTTGGCAAATGAAATGGCGTCGTTAGGGATAGTGAGTTCAGTAGCATTGAGAACGATGAAATAAGTAGCAGTGATAATGTCGAGATCAATGGTGATGAAACCAGTGACACTACATTGGATGAGGTCATGTTTAAGCCTAATGCTGTTAGTTTTGGAACAACGAATTTGGATAGACATGGTTGTCGTTTGAATTGATCCATCTTTGAATGCATGAATAAATTTGTTAGATATAATTTGAACACAATGGCTAGTTATATAGATTGTTCTAACTCTTGCACTTAGAGCTCGGGTCCCAAGGGTTTGCTCCCCTTGGGGTCTTGAATTCTATGGTACCCGAGACCGAAAAAAAATCCGAAACCCTCAAGGGCTGTGCGGGGTAAAAACTCTCTATGTGGATTAGTCGATCTATCTGGTTGGATACCACATATATTAAAAAAAAATCATTTAAATTTAATTAAATTTATTTTTAAAGTAATAAAATATTTTATTATAAATTTATATATTTCCTATTCCATTACATTGATTTTTACTTTAGTTCTCTCTCTATTCCATTACATTGATATTCCATTACATTGATTTAAAAGAGTAAAATTTGGTACTAAAATTAGGTAACACAACAAAATGGATTTGATACTAACTTGAGTTGTTTCTTGATAAAAAAAACTTTTTCAAACTCAAATTCTTTCATTGTCCCTCCAAGCTTAACTCAAATTCTATCAGATTCAGCTGATAGAGGTTCATAATTTCTTCTTCTCTGTATTTTACAAAACAAAAGAATTCTCCAAGAATTCATCCACTAGTCTTTGCTTCTGCCTCAGTTTCCGAACCTCTCATGCATAAAACAAAACAAAATCAACAACATTTATCTCACATATGTATTTCAACAAACACCACATCAGTGTCATTGTTTCATGTTTTGCAATGGAATAAAAGTGGATGAAAATGACTAATGAACAGACTTGCCAAGACTTGTCATTAAACTCAGCTACTTTATTGCTGCATCAAATAATAAAGATACTCATAATACAGATTTGACTTATTTTCCATTCTAGAAATAAATGATTGAAACATACAAGAGAAAAATTCAACGAAACACCTAGAATTTTATCTCATTTCCATAAGCATGACTCGCAGATCCAGATGATATTAGTACACACTAGTAGGACCATTCTTGGCCACAATAATGCTGATCTATGAACATGACATTTTTGGTGAATGAGCTGTGGATTTGATAGCATTTTTAGCATATTGATTCTGAAATTTTGACAAAATAGAAACGCAAAATAAATACAGACGTGAAAGTGGGTGTTGTGAGTGCCCTTGCCATTCTCTTTAATTTGAAGAGTAACAAGCATTATTTGAAATACAAGAAATCTTAGCATTATCAATCATTACCGTTCTCACTAGATTACTATAAATCTCACGGTTATTATAAATGCATTATTCAGAAAATGGTCCACCTTAAACAGACTATCGTATCATGTTCAAAAGATATTCAACTATTATTATTTATTTAGTTTCCGGGCCTTTGAAAGACACGGCATGTCTCCAAAAATCACATCGTGTAGAAAGGAAAGTCACAAGGTTACAGCCATTATTATTAAGTGAAACTATATTCAAACAAGGGTAAACAGGGGCTAGTATTTCCTGTAAGCCAACTCCTTTATAACATCAGCAAGACCCTTTTCATTCTGAACACTCTGAACCCAATTAGCATTTATATTAACTCGCTCGAGGCTCTGCTTTAAAGTTCTAACAATGGCGGGCATAGGATGGCTATCAAAGAATTCCTCCACTTCCTTCGCCTTCTCAAGGGAAGCAAACTACACCAACAGAAAACAGAAAAGAAATGGAATTATTATTGAGCATTCTATTACTATAATGCAACACCAGAATTACGGGATGTCAAGCTTGCTAAGAAAAACATTGGAAAAAGCATAGCGAAAGGGCAGAAGACAGACCGGTGAGACAATTGCACTGACATAATGAGTTAATAAAGATCCAGAACCATAAATTTTTGAGATGTTGTCCCAATTTTCCTGTACAAAAATAAAGAACAGTAAGGACATGAATATAAAAAGGAAGTGCAGTTAACAGAAAGCAAACATCATAATCTCCATCAAATTTTTCTCTTCAATATCAAAGCGCAGAGTAAATCATATCAAATTTAGAGATAAACTATGACAGATGTAAAGAAATCTTGGCAAAGGACTTAAGGAGGTATTTATACTCTAGTTCTATGATCAAGTTTTCTCATAATAGCAACAACGAAATTAAACTTTTTCAAATGATCAATTCCTAAACCTTAAAAGGAATTTAACAGCGAGAAAATTAAACCAAAATATGCAGTACACTTCATTTCTATTCAAGGTTTTTCACACTCCAAATGACTACTGCAGTACTGTGATTTGTTAATTATACCTTAAGCCATGACCAAGCCACATCTCTTCCTTCCCGACTGACACGGAGTCCATAAATAGCATCCTGACTCCGAACCTTGTACACTCGTGAACACATATCAATTTCCAAACTAATAATGATAATATGACATCTTTTGAACATGATTATGTATTATGAGTTCAAATAATATCTTAAAATTACATACCTCCGAAGATAACATAAAGTTAAGAGCTTCAAGAATTAGGTCTGGATCAGATGAAGAAGACAGTGAGCCTACAAGCATTGCAAATATTAGTATCTAGACCAAGAAATACCATGTTATGCACTCACTGAAGATATATCTTTACCCAAAATACGTGTTTTCTCCTGACTTAAGTCAGTTTCTCTGTATACTTCCAGAAGTGATTCATAACCCGACCGATTAGATTTGGTTGTCCGTCTCATTACAGCCACATAAACTGTCTGCCAACATTAAAAAAAGTCATCAAAAGAATAATACATAAGAAGATCTCACGCGTTCAAAATTTCAAATGATGCTGCAGCGAACAGCGAACCTTTCTTATATCAGGAGGAAGAAGCGGAGTATTTCTGTCTTTTAAGAAAGCCTGGAATCGCTTGCTTGCTTCATCCAGTGTCAGATCATGTCCAAATTCAGCAAGGGAAGTCAAAATTTCTCCTCTCAACAACGCATCATCATGAGTTTCTCCTGGTTTAGGATCCCAACCAAGCCTCCTGCAAAGCAATATAAACAGGAATGTTGTAGCAGAAATACTCTTATTCCTAAAAAAATCATTAACTGCAATAAAAACCAACTTACTCTGCAGAGTACTGAAGAAGGTTAATGGAAAACTGTTTGAAATAATCTAGTAAGTCCGGAACTGCATCAGCTGCAATACGTTGAACTTTTTGACTTATCTATAAAACAAGAGAATTGAAATTAGATCCAATAAATAACCTATTAACTATCGCAATATTGGGAAGATAGCATTACAGATATCAGGTTAGAGAGCACAGTATAATCGTCTTCCTCCCTATAAGCTGCCATCAAGTTAAGCAAGGAGGTCAATGATTCTTTGCGAGCCATACAAAGTGCAAATGTATCATCCAAAACTCCTGTCAAAGTAGTAACTCACAAGTTATCAGTATTTTCCTCTTCTACCGTTGGAACTAAATTGGCAAGAGATTATCTAATATACCAAACCGGTCTGATGGAGACAATAATTTTTTCTCTATTGCATATCTAAGTTTAGCAGCAAGCAACTCATCATATTTCACCCTGTAGAAACCAGCCTGCTCCACATTAAGTTTAATCCAAGATTTGCCGTCTTCGGCAATGGGGGAACCAAGTAACTCTTTAACGTCACGCGTTTCAGATTTTGTTTGGAAGAGGAAATTTTTGCGGACGTCATATGAGCCAAAGCATAGTGTTATTGGAACAATCCATAGGCCTTCCCCTTGAGCACCACTTGACAAGAATTGTGACTGCCAATAAAGATACAAGGCTCTCAAGTTACAAAAAACATAAAGGGTTTTCTCTCTTAAAAATAATCACAAAAAGGAACTTATGAAAAGGTTGGATGCAATGGTACCTGATCAAACTCCAAATTCTGATTATTGACTTTAACAGATACAACAGGATATCCTTGTTGCTTAGTCCATGTGGTCATTAACTTATTCACAGGTTCACCAGATCCTTCCTCAAGTGCAGCCCATAAGTCCTCAGTCTTAGCATTTGAATAAGCGTGCTTCTTTATATATGAAGCTAGTGACCTCTGATTATGTAAAAAAAGCAATGTGTGGAATTTAATCACAAAAAGTGCGATATATAACTTGGCTTGGCCATATCCTAGTTTTAGCATAATTTAATACTATACGCAAATTCTAGTACATCTACATATGAATCATTGAATATATAAAATATGCACTGCCAACTATTCTGTGCAACCTACCTAGTCAACCCACTCCATTCAAAGTGAAAAATCTAAAATCTGGCAACAATGTTTTACTTATGCTGTGAATAGATATACTCCCATTCCTTTCTAAATGTCGCTTTTGTAGAAAAGGAACAAAATTTATTGATTTGCTTGGCATGTGTAAAAAACCCTTAAAACAACTAAAAAGAACAAAGCGATTATAATTTATCATCCCTATGTGAGCAGTTCACTGTGGGTTCTCATTCCATAAAATTTGGCATTGAAAATAAAGTTTTATATGTAAGTGGTAAGAAGGCCAAGTATCAACCTGAAAGCTTTCAGCACCAAGATAGCTTTGCAGCATCCTAATAACAGATGCACCTTTGCTATAGCTTATTGCATCAAATATCTCATCAATCTCGCTAGCATGGTTTATCTCCACCTGCAAAAATAGTTTGCGAAGATTAAAATAGACAGACAATATAATTAACTTTCAATTTGCTTATTTCCTTTAATTCAATATATATAAAATTAATACCATAATCAATGGTATATAATACATTGCAAGCAAAATTAATCTGCGTGAAATTCCAGATCAGATACTTATAAAGTAAGTCAAATCCCTTATTAGGGGCAGACAGAACCCATGAAAAATTGAGACTAAACATTACCTCAATTGGGTGGGATCCGGCAAGCCCATCCAGTCTAAGACCCCCCTCAGATTCATCAAGAAATTGAGACCATATTTTCCACTCAGGAAACAAGCCATCAACTGCTAAATAACTCACCTGACCACACCAAAAGAAGACGACGCAAGAGCAAAAGAAAACTGCTAGTTGGTTATAGATGAAATATAAAAATTAAAAAGCATCAAGAATAACAAGACTCTGTAACGGTAACAATATGATGTGAGTAACAAAACTTACCCAAGTTGCAAAACCCTCATTCAGCCATAAATGGGTCCACCACTCCATTGTAACAAGATTGCCAAACCATTGATGTGCTAGTTCATGAGCTACGGTAATTGCAACCTTAAGAGCAACCAAAGAATGTAAGAAATATTTTCTATCCTTCGGATATTAATAAAAATGACTGGATTTAAATTTGAAATTGGGGAAATTAAGTCACCGAGACAAAAACAGTTTTTTGAAAAGAAAATTACCGACTGTTTGTTAGCGGCAGCAGAATGCCGATCATCGTAGAGTAAAGCATTCTCCCGGTATGTAACCAAACCATAATTCTCCATGGCTCCAGCAGCAAAATCAGGTATTGCAATCATATCCAATTTTGGCAAGGTGTAAGGAGTGTCGAAGTAACTGTTGAATATCACAGTTAATTAACATATATAACCCAACATTATCCACGTGCAAACCTATTATATGAAGGATGGAAATGTCATATGGAAGTAGAAAGACTTTATATAAACAACCACGAAAAGGTTTGACGGATGTATAAAGGTCTACAAAATAAGGATTTTTCCCGTTAATATAAGGGCTGTTAGTTTTTGGAAGGAAAATGTACCAAGAAAGGATGTTGTGTGTCATAAACTTGTAATGAGAGGATAGAAAACAAAGCTGCCCCTGGAAACCGATAGGGACTTGGGTATTATGGGGTGTCCAAGACCCAAGTTGAGTAGTATGAGATGCTTAGCAGAGTGTTTAAGTGGCTTGATTGGCTCTTTACCCTTGATTTTAAGGGAGGGTTCCCCCAATGCTTGGATACATATCATTTGGTATCAGAGCTTATTGTTGGTAGCTTGGGAAGGGCTACCTAAAGTAGGACTGACTCGTAAAGGCCAGTTAAAGTATTGTAGAGTGCAGCAACCGGGACTTTAGCTATTAGGAGTGGTGGTATGATAGGGATTTGGGTTGGGTATCATTGGGGTACCTAAGTCTTAGACAAGGAGTATGGGATGCTTGGTGGGGTATTTAAGTGGCTTGGCATCTCTCATCTTCCTGTTACTAGATTTTGTTTCAATTTTTTCTCTTCTTTTAGAGTTACACTTCTTTAGTACAGTAGTTGTCAGTTGAGACCCCAAATAATGTTTTTCCACGACAAGGTGATTAATGGAGTTGAAAATAAATAAAGTCCAGAAATTTTTGTGATAAATTCCCGACAGAGAAAAAAAGGATTGTAATGCTTACTCCTTGTAAGTTGAGACCCCAAATAATGTTTTTCAACGAAAAGGTGATTAATGGAGTTGAAAATAAATAAAGTCCAGAAATTTTTGTGATAAATTCCCGACAGAGGAAAAAAAAGGATTGTAATGCTTACTCCTTGTAAAGTCCCAAAGATTTCACAGCAACATCAAGTGCAAATTTCCCTTGGTTTGTTTTGCCGACTTGACAATACACTCGGACTTTGACCCCTGTAGAGATGTCGAATTCAAGAACAAAAGGGAAAGTCAGAAGTAAAAAAAAGGGCAATAACTAAAATATGCGCAGCAAACATGACTTTACCATTGGGAGTATGATCTTCCACGTAATCAAACAAACCAACGACGATAGCAACCAAATATGTTGACATGATTGGTGATTCTTGATATGAAACAGTTTTGAAATTGTTATCAATTTTTTCTTCAGCAACTGGCATGTTGGAGAGAGCAACAAGGTCGGAAGGCACATCCAATGTAATCTTGAAAGTAGCCTGCAATATTAATTAAACACAATGAATAGTTGGCCAAACCTCAAGGCATTCATCATTAGATACAGTAGCCATGAATATTTTCTAGTTGTGTGCTTAACAAAAGGTCAATTAAAAAGGGAAAAGGACCTTGCAAGCAGGCTCATCCCAACAAGGAAAGCATCTTCTGGCATCAGCTGCTTCAAACTGTGTAACTGCCATATTCCTCTTCTCACCGTTATGCTCATATTTGCTGCGTATATATAAGCATGTCCATATGATATATAGTAACCAATAGAACTATCAAACAATCAATTTAGAAACCAGTAAAATCCCAACTTTTTAAGTTCAGTTCTTATGTAAATTCGATTCAATGATCAATCCCGAAAATCATTTTGCTTTCAACTTGTTAGTGGAACTTTGAAATCAAGCAATGAAAAGCTAAAAAGAAAAAAGAGTTACCTTCTGTAAAAACCTTTCATTCTATCATTCAATATTCCATCAAACTGAATAGACAATAGACCCAATCCAATAGGTATTTCCTCTGGAAACTCCAAGACGAGAATTTCATCATCTTCAAATAATTCAACTTTTGAAGGTTTGAAAACCTACATGCACATTTATCAATCCTAAATCAGAAAAACTCAAGTAGGGATCGAGAGTTGACAAAAAAGAGTAGTACCTTAGAGGAATGACGGTTGGTGAAGGAAACGGCGTCGTTAGCGACGGTGAGTTCAGCTGCATTGAGAACGATGAAATGAGTAGCGGTGATGATGTCGAGATCGACGGCGACGGAACCGGAGAAACGGCATTGGATGAGGTCGGGTTTAAGCTTAATGTCGTAACGTTTTGGAATAGCGAAATTAGGAAGACGAGCCTGTCCTTTGAATTCATCCATGATTGATAATTCGAAATGACAAAAACAATGGCTAGTTATATAGATTGTTCTAACTGTCACACTTTTTCAAATTATTTGGAATCAGTTGCACTTCACACTTTATTTCATTTTAATTTAATTAATTTTTTTTTTGAAGTAATAAAGTATGAAATCAATAACAATTAAAGACAATTTTGTAAAATTGTTACAATTATTTTTTTTATTCATTAATTTTTTAACTAGCCGTCTACCCGTGCTATGCACGATTTCGGATTATTTAAGTTTTATTGATAATAAAAATTATATAAAATTAATATATAAGAATAATAAATTATTTATATGTTGTCATGCACATTTTAGTGCTATAAATTTTTTAGTAATAATAAAATTGTATAAAGTTGATATTTAATAGACCATTTCACCTATTTTAAATTTAGAAAATGTAATAAAATTATAAAAATTAATTTATAATAAAAATGTTGATTTATAAATTATCAACATGATGTTTACACTAACATATAAATATAATCAAAGAATAACCTTGGAAGAATTGAATCTTGTTGATTCATTCCATTCACAACCTACCAACATCAACATTACCTACATACATAACCTTGTCACATTAACCTATTTATCTCAAAATCAATAGGAATTCTATTTTTTAAAAGTAAATGGAGAGAGTCAACAAAAATTGCATTGTAATATCTCAAAATCAAACAAAAGTATAGTATAAATATAACTATATTTGTAAAAGAGAAAAAAATGAAAATTCTACACATGATATATATATATATATATATATATATATATATATATATATATATATATATATATATATATATATATATATATATATATATATATATATATATATATATATATATATATATATATATATATATATATATATATATATATATATATATATATATATATATATATATATATATACTTCAATTAATTCACCTTGTAACATTCATATATCACAAATCAACTTCTTCAACACTATATTTATTTAAAAATATATATTGTCATACATGAAAGTTCGTACATACACAAAAAAACACATAATAAAAATTAAAAAACATCAATACAATTAAGACTAAAGATAAATAAGAATAAAAAAAGAAATATATCATAATAATGAATTTAACATTATTTAAGAGACTAAAACTTTAAAATATTCTATCCAAGATAATATTTATTTCAATTAATCTTCTAACATTTATCGCTCAAAAATTTAATAAATGAGTAAATGGAGTTTTTTTATTGATTTATTATTTATTAATAAGTAATATTTACTTTTTTTATTTTATTAATTAATTTAATATTTATTAAAGATTTTGGCGGGAAATTTTGGTGAGAAGAACTTTTAGAATTATAATTTAGTATGATATGATTTTGGCGGGAAATTTTGGTGAGAAGAACTTTTAGAATTATAATTTAGTATGAAGTATGATAAGGGTGAAATAACCTTTAAAAACTTTTATAATACAAAGGAGGTAATATAAATTTATTTATTTCCTATTTACATAATTTTGTATTTAAAAAATTTTGTTTTTAAAGTAATAAAAATATATTTACTATAAATTTATTTCCTATTTGCATAATTTTGTTTTTAAAGTAATAAAAATATATTTACTATAAATTTATTTATTTTCTAATTATGTAATTTTGTTTTTAAAATAAAATATATTTACTATAAATTTATTTATTTCTTATTTACGTTATCTACTTTTTTTTGTTTTTTTTGTTTACAACTATTGATTATAGTATAACTGCAAAAATAGATCATATTCAATAAATGTGATATTTTTTAACAACAACTTACTAAATAAAATGGACGATTAAAATCTTTTTGAGATGGTAAAACGAATGATTTGTTACCATCTCTTATAAGGTTGCAAGTGGAGATCCTGCTTTGGAGAAGTATGCTGAGAGATCTACATGCTGGTCATCATACATGCTGATAAAAGGAAGTTCGTGGAGTTTTAATCACATATATAGCATGAGAAAGACATACATGGCATATATATATATATATATATATATATATATATATATATATATATATATATATATATATATATATATATATATATATATATATATATATATATATATATATATATATATATATATATATATATATATATATATATATAAATGCAAATAACCAACTTTAAAAAAAAATTACCCAAAAAATTAGATTTTGGAAAAAATTACCTGGATAACATAAGATAATATCATAAACTCAACTATGAACATACTTCAAATTGTCTCAAAAAATAAAATGCTAAATTAATTAAATAATCCAAACATCAACTCAAAAAGATAAAAGCGTCTCAAACTCAAAGAGCACCAAGATAAAACTAAATAATGCGGAAAAGGTAAATAAACGAAGACGCCTCAATGCCATCTTCCAACTTATATAGCATATACTCCTTTACCTGATTATTTGTACTTTAGAAGAGTACATAACATTACAAATAAAGACAAGGTTGAGAATAACTTCACAAATGTTAATAGTATATTAAACAGCAAGGATAATTTTAACATAACATCAACATCAAACACATATTAATTCACACCCACAAACAATTACAATGCAAGTATAATATGCTATATAATCCTCCTCCAAAATGCATATGGTACCAAGTTTTCGGATGTCACAGTTATTTTATTAAACTATCCACGTCTATGGTCTCTTTCTGAACCGTGTTCCTCAGTGAACCTAAGACTGCCATTGGTTCCTCGTCTCGTTTACCTCTCTGATATACATGAATGCATGAATCATAGTAATAACATTTCATAACGCGTATTGAAACAATAATTAACATCTCAACTCATATTCAACAATAAATATCTCATACTCAACAATATTCATCTCTGAACCAACAAAATTTTACCGATGTAAAGCCAATACTATAATTTCTCTCTAAATTACTTAACTTAACATATCATATAATTATTGTCAAAAAAAAACATATCATATAATTACAACTCAATAATTATATTATTATTCACAAATACTCATCAACAAAGCAAAATTATTAACTCATCTAAGACATCAATTTAGTAATAAACAATTATTCACATGCATAACAAAACAACTTTAAGCATAAATAGTTAGTCAAATTTTAACTCTAGCAACTCAACTCATAACTCTTTTATTTTGACTGCATGAAACAAATAATAATATTGGCCTCGAAAAATTCTAAAGATTCAAATACCTTCAACTCCAACTCTAAATAAGTCAAAGAACTCTAAATAAACAAAAATATAACTCTAAACTGCTCAAAAAAATTCTGACAACTCCATAACAACTCTAACAAGCTCTCACATAACAAATTTGACTCTTAAACTTATCAAAAAGGTAACGAAAAGTCACTGAACTCAAAATTGTTCAAAAACTCGCTGAACTCAACAGCAAACCCGAAAACGTCGACTCTCCAAACCGTTTGCCGCCAACTATTTGTATTGATTAATTTCATCATGAGTAGTTAGATTCCTCTTATGTTTTGTTTTATTTTATGATGAACCTATTGTTGAGACTTGAGAGATAACATCGAATGATGCTAATATAATTTCTTTGAATTTTTGCTATTATTTAGTTAATGATTGTCGGCATTGCTTTTTGTTTGTTAGGACATTCGAATTGATCTTGATAACAGTGACTACTAGTCCTATGACTATTTATCTGACGTACTTTAATTGTTGAATTCTCTAATTGACTAGGGATAATATGATTAGGAATTGTAAGTTAGGGATTAACGAGCTATGTTCCTTAGCCTGACGATACAGTTGGCAAGAGGGATCGGAAAATTGACATTTAGGATAGTGAACTACACAGCAAGGGATTGGGTGTAATGGTAGTGTTAATTCATCGTGTAACTTTGTATTCACTACATGTCTGTTAATGCGCGTTTCATCAATCAAGTAGAAATAAGGAGTTCTGACAACAAAACCTGGCCGCTTTTTTCACTATTGTTATAAAATTCTTCTCTTGCGTTTCAACTAAAAGTTTGAAAAATCCCCCAATTACTGTTTTAATTTACATCGCATAATATTCCTTATTTAAAGCTTGCAATTATTATGGAGACGAATTTAATTTTTATTACTTCGATAGCAACACTAATAGACTTATAGTGATTTTGTCATCAGTTATCTAGAAGACATATAGAGATTAAAGTTTATTTTCCTCGTTGTTTCGAATAAGAAGAATCTATGTTGTATATATTTTATTTGTGTCCGGCAGTCAAAGCTTTGTGGTCTTTTGTTCTTAATTGGTTGGAGGTGGATATTAGAATTGTAGTAGACTCTTTGGAGCATGGGCGGATCTACACTCCAACAAGCCGGGGCGCTGGGCTCAACCCCTCTTTTCGTCTCTTTTCGTTGTATACTTTCCACCTAATAGTCGATTTTTAGACAACACGAGGGACAAAATTAGTAATTTTTAGACAAAATTAGTAAAAATAGGGTGTGAAATTTTTGGACAGAATCAAGGACAAATTTTTTAAACAAAATCAAAGGCAAAATAGAGGGGGTAAATTTTTTCCCTAAACTCCCTAAAATTTTTGACTCCGCCACTGCTTTGGAGAACGATTTCTTCTCTTTCTTTGACCTTCCTAAAGCTAAAGTTTCTAAAGGGAAAAGGGGTTTTATTTAACTCTCGGTTTGTTGGTGTATTTGTTATGTAAAATTAAGGTGTTGTTCGGTGGGGGGTTTTAAAGACATTTCTAAAAATGATCCTGAGTCTCAATTTTTTTTTGCAATAGTTGATTGATACTGAAATCTTTTTTCTTAGGCTTTGTTTACGAATTTGGAGGAGAAATTTTGGAAAATAGGAATAATTGGGTGAAAAGAATAAAAAGATTTTTGGTATGAGATTTTTGAAGGGTTTGATTTTATTCATAACACCAAAAACCCCCCATAAAATAGGGAACTCAAAAATTGTATTGAATGAGGGTTTTGGAAGACATTCATAAATTTTTCAAATATCTATTAGGTTGTTATAATATTTTGAAAATTAAAAATTTAGGTGATAATGACTGTTTTATTATTCTAAATAAAATCATTTTTTTTAAATTAAATATTTTTCTATATTTTTTTTAAATTAAATATTTTTCTATATTTTTTTAAAATTTCATTTTCAAAAGTCTCATCTCCCCTCTTCTCCAAAAAAGGGTCTTAATCCGTTGTTTTGGCTTAATAGGTGACCTTAACTCTTTTATTGCAACTCCAAATTAGTATGATTTGCTTAGGTAGTATACTTTATTAATATGAATTGTTTAAATAGTATACTTTTTTAATAAGATTTGTTTAGGTGGTATACATTTTTAATATAATTTGTTTAGGTGGTATACTTTTTTTAAGTTTAGGTAATATATACAAATAATACTACATGAATTAATAAAAGAAGTTCAATAATTTAAACAAAATCTTAACGTATATTTTGATGAACATTAAGAATTTTTAAGTATAAAGTAATTTCAACAAAATGTAACTGTTTCTTGTTTTAGTTTCAATAAAATAAGGAATTTATTAATTAAATTCAAATTTAATAATTTAATTCCATATATATATATATATATATATATATATATATATATATATATATATATATATATATATATATATATATATATAAAATTAAAATAATACAACTTTTATATTTTTATCAAACTTATCAAATCTCTCTCCATTCTCTATTTTTTTTCTCTTTCATCACTTTCTCACTTTTTTCTTCCAAAAAATATAATTATTATTAATTTATATATTTTTTATTAACGAAAAATGGTATTTATAATTCAAATATTTTTTACTCAAAAATTGTATACAAAAAAAAAATTATTCAAAAAATCTATTATTGATCTAAATATTTTTATATACGAAAATTTAACAATGATTCAAATATTTTTGTAAATGATACCTAAACAAAAATAATATGTATATACGAAAAAATATCTATTATTTACGAAAAATGGTACTTATGATCGAATTATTTTCTATTTAAAAATGATATACGGGAAAAAATCTACTATTGATCTAAATAGTTTTATATACGAAGATTACTATTGACCCAAATATTTTTGTAAATGATCCTAAACAAAAATTAAGTCTTTATTGTCATACCCCAAAATTTGCCCATACTATTTCTCATGTGCAAGTTCAAATCAATGCACAAAGCTCCTAGACACGTTCTCCTAAGCAAAGCACAGAAACTAGGGTTTGACTTATTCAAAGGAAAATCAGTGAATCAATGGCTCCAAAGCATCTCATATGGCTCAATACATTTCAAACTATCTCTATGACAAGTATCAAAGCTCATCTCAAAGAATTGGACACTCAATTGTTCAGAAAATCAACAGTCGACTACTTGACCTAAAAAGTCAACTGTGGTCAAAGTAAAGTCAAAACTCCTGATTTTTTTTGTCAAGATTCTCATATTGAAGTATCATTCACCATTTGATCTAGAATTAATCATGGTTCATCAAGGAAAAATCAAGAATCAACAAATCAAAAAGTTTTTAAATTAGGGTTTTGTTTAGGAAAAGTCAACTGAACTTTGACCAGCCATAACTCTCACACGGAACATCAGAAATTTTCCATCCAATGCTCATTTTTAAGTAAATTTGATTCTCTACAATTTTGTCTCTCACATGCCAAGTCTAAAAATGCTTCATTTGAGAGATATGGACTAAAACATTAGAGATCCCTTTCAAAAGTCAACAAGAAGACACTTTTTTCAAAAGAGTATAAAATGAGCATGGAAAATAATTTTGATATGAGACCAAAGACACTGGTTAGAGGACTCTCTAAAGTTTCTAAAAAGTCTTAGAACACTTCCATACCTCAAAAATTGAGAGAGAAAGGCCTTGTCAAAGTTAGACAATTTTGAGAAGAAAAATGTGAAGGAGAAGGGTTCAAAATGAATTTATTTGCAAAGAGGCCCAACTTTTTATGGCCCAAACTTGATCCTCAAGTTACCCAAGACTCCATATCTGATTTCCACGAATTATTATTGATTATTTGATTTTATATGAATTTTTATTCATTAAAAAAGCCAATTTAATCAAATATATGGAAGGAAAATAAAAAAGATTTCATTTGATCTTTTTTTAACCATAATCAATCACCAAAATATGCATTATTTCATAACAAATTCATGCTAAGTGTGATTAGGAAAAAAAGATTGAAATTGGACTAGTATAGAAACATTTACAAATCAAGTCTCAATCAAAATCAATATTTGATTTGGTAGAGATTTAAACAAGTTTCAGAACCCTAAATTCAACACATATATGTACAGAATAGGGCTCAGCATTAGGGGTGGGTTTTTGGGACGAAAATTCTGGAGAGTGGAACCTTAACCGAGCTTGAAAAATACCAAAAAACTCAAGCATCGAATTCTTGATAGCAGTCCAATTCAAGGAGATTTAACCATTCCAACATACTCCCTGGGCATTCCTGAAGCTATACCACTCCGTACCAGGTCTTATATCATCAAGAACAAGCCTCTGTAAGTCACGATTTACTTGGTTTTAAATTGAATCGATCCCAATGATTTACGCATCCATTGCCTATTTTAATTGCATATTTTGATTCGTGATGTTATTCTGATCCAATCTGGAAATTTAATTGAGTTTTCATAAGCCTTTCTACGAATCACCATTATTAGGGTTTAGGAGCTCGAAAGAGGGCTTTTCTTTCTGGGTGAAATTGATTGAAACTGCAGGTGCCATCACGTTCATGGATGTTGGACGAACGCGTCTATATGTTCGCGACAAATTTCTATGGCGTATTGTATTATTTTTTATCTACAGGAGCTATGGCGACAGATACCTGTCTGTAGGTATAGAGCTGAACCTAAGCCGACGGTTGTATGAGGAAGATGAGTGCGTGTCCTCACGTGGTTGGACGATTTCAAAATTGGCGCGCGTTCTTGGATCCATGGACATATATTATATATTATGTTTTGAAAGCGTATGTTAATCAAACTTGGAAAATAGCTCAAGTGGTGGAGGCGAGTTCTGGTGAAGCCAAGGCCGTGTGTTCGATCCCGCGCCTCATAATATTTTTTCACGAAATTTCCAATTACGAATCCTATACGCGCTTGCAGAGAGGGACTAGAGTGCGTCTTCATCATCCAACCATCAGGTTATCTCTTAAACTAATCCAACGCCTAACAAGACGCTAGTCCACCATGCATCCACACGTCCGCACCACACAGAATCCAGCTGAGTTCCTTTTCTATTTTTATTTTTATTTTCGTTTTTTTTTTATTTATTACATGAGTTGTTTTTTTGTTACTCATTAAAAACATTTTAGAAAAACAACATTTGTTTTTTAACTGATTTTTTTAATACATAATAAAAAATATATATTTATTTTACTTTCATTATTATTATTATAATTTTATTTATTTAAAATCAATTTAATTTATTTGAATAATTTGCTTAAATTGTTAATTAATTTTTATCAATTGATTAAAATATAATTAGGGTTAGTAATTTAATCGAAACTCGATTTTCACCGATTTACTTAATTGGGTTGAAAACCAATAATTGATTTGTTTTTATTCTATTAACTAGCGTAACTTATACCAAAAAATCAGGATTTACGAGGATGATGCCTACACTAAAAAATATTTATTTGTGTATTCTTTTCAGGGCAATCTTCAGATACATGCCGACTACGCGCCACGGCAAATGCAAAGCTAAGTTCTAACCTCTCTTATTTAAATATTTATTTACCTTTTATTTTATTAGGGTTTAATTCCCCTTGTCAATGGAATTCCTCCTACACTTACTTCTTCCCATATATTTTTTATCCGTTCTCAGACGATCAGAGTCAATCTCAAGACAAACCTTTTCCCGTCAACCTTCACCAATCGAAGCTAAGTGTTTTTACCCTTCTTCTTTTATCATTATTTTTTTAATTAATTAAGGTTAACTGTAATTGACTCTGAATTGATAATGCACTCACCCTATTCTTTTTGCCTTTTCCAGGGTTTGTCGACCGCCAAAGCTACGTTTTTTGGTAACCCTAAACTCTAACCTTTTATTCTTCTGTTTTTTATTATTACTTGTGTCAAACCCTATTAAGGGATCCGCTGGTTTCAATTTCCCTCCCCCATATCTGTTGTGATTATATTATTTAAATGCGTGGTTAGTAATCCTAGGGAGTGCAACTTTTGAATTGAACATAGAATCACTAAATTTACAAGATAATATATTTGAATATAATCACATGATTGGTACACACGCACACTTTTGGGTAACCTCTCTGTTGCCTTGTTGCCTGTTGCCTGTTGCCTTGTATTTTGTGCAGAATAGTCAGTCCCTCGAATACGAGGATACCTCAGCCATGTTGCCTCGATTAAAGGTCATGGTCCCTAATGATGCTGCCTTCGATACACTAACATGACCTCGACCCTCGAAAGTTGCCTACGAAAAAGGCTGAGGTATCTTCTGGTTGCCTACGAAAAAGGCTATTCTGGTCCTTCCTCTTAGACTACCTGCCTCTTTATGGCATGGGTCAGTCTTTGAGCGAATGATAATTCGATGACCCTTCTACCTCCAAACGAAAGGCTTCCTGCCCTCTTATGGCAAGGATAGACCCTTTCATTCTGAAAGGCTAAAAAGAGACCTATCATCTAAGTTTAAGGTAATTGCCCCTAATTGCCTTGCCATGCTCTATTTTCTATATTCTTTCTCAAAATTCTTCAAAAGTTAGCTACGCTCATTTACGAGCTAAAGTCCATTTTTCCTCTTTCATCTACATTTTCTGAAAACGAGCAAGCAAAGCAATTAAGAGCCCATGGAAAACCATGGATGCAAAGGGTGCCTTACACCTTCCCTTTGCATAAATTACCCCCGAACTTAGATTTCTTTAAAAGGTTTTTTTTCTGTTTCTTTTAGCCTTTCTGAATTTGTTTGGATAAAATAAAAGTCGGTGGCGACTCATGCTTAACCGCGACATTTCGATCGATAAAAAGTCAGTTCACCGTATTACATTTATACGGGAAAATAATCTATTATTGATCTAAATATTTTTATATACAAAAAATATTATTTATGATCTAAATATTATTTATTCAAAAATGACATAGGCAAAAAAATTTATTATTAATCTAAATATTTTTATATACGAAAATTTAATATTGATCCAAATATTTTTGTAAATGATACCTAAACAAAAATAATATTTGTATATGGAAAAGAATCTCTTATTTACGAAAAATGGTACTTATGACCCAAATATTTTTTATATAAAAATGATATACGGAAAAAAATCCACTATTGATCTAAATATTTTTATATACGAAATTTACTATTGATCCAAATATTTTTGTAAATGATACCTAATCAAAAATGAAGTCTGTATATGAAAAACAATCTATTATTGATCTAAATATTTTTATATATGAGAAATAATATTTATGATCAAATATTTTTGATCCAAAAATGATATACGAGAAAAAATCTATTACTGATCTAAATATTTTTATATACGAAAATTTAATATTGATCCAAATAATTTTGTAAATAATACCTAAACAAAAATAATATTTGTATACGGAAAAAAATCTATTATTTACGAAAAATGGTATTTATGATAAAAATATTTTTTATTCAAAAATGATATATGGGAAAAAATTTACTATTGATCTAAATATTTTTATATATGAAATTTACTATTGATTCAAATATTTTTGTAAATAATACCTAAACAAAAATGAAGTCTTTATACGAAAAAAAAAAGTATTATTGATATAAATATTTTTATATACGGAAAATGATATTTAAGATCAAATAATTTTGATTAAAAAATAGTATACGGAAAAAATCTATTATTAATCTAAATATTTTTATATACGAAATAATTAATTATTTATCTAAATATTTTTTCTTTTTTAATATTTTATTTAAAGTAAATGATGTATTCAAATGTGCGTAACAGAACACAACCCGTGCATATGCACGAGTTATTACTAGTTTAAATTTATAAAAAAAATGAAATGTCACTACTTTGCCTTCATTTGATAGTTTGAGTTTTCCTTACAAGATCTTCCGGAGTTTTATAAAATTTCATTATTTAATTAAAAGAAATTTTTTTAATACCAAACTAACTAATATTTCTCTATAACTTTCTATATATTTATGTTTCAAATAAAAAAAAATTAAAGATCAGTCTTGATGTTACCGATAGGGATGGCAAAAAAACCCATACTCACGGGTATCCGCGGATAAAATCCGTCACGGACACGGGTTAGATAGCTTAACGGGTATCCACGGGTATTATAAATAGATATTTAGTTACCCGTTTACTTACGGGTACGGATTTGATGGTATCCATATCCGCGGGTATCCATATTCGTTAATAGTGATTAAAATTACTTAAATATTCTTTTAAAATTAGTATACTTGAATATCTTTTTAATATCAATTAGTATAATTAAATATTCTTTTAACATTTTCTCACATTCTACATCAATATTCATTATATGATGCTTTTGAATTTAATATAGTAAATGTATAACACATACTTTTCTATTAATAAAAAGATAAATTTTATATTCAATATATAAAAAATTAGTAAATTTCAATTAAAAACAGTATCCATGGGTATCCATAAATACCCGCGGATATTTAAAATATCACGGATATCCACCCGGCAAATATCCACACGGGTATGGAGCGGATATGGATATCATTTTTATTAAACGGATGAGTAGCGAAAGACTAGTATCCGTACTCATGGGTATCCATTGTCTTCCCTAATTATCAATAGATTTATTTGCAGATTCACCTGCAGATAAAAAACATAAAATTTACAAACGGATCTACAGAAAATAATTTTAGAAAAACTCGCAAGTTACTAGAAAAAATTATTTAAAAATATAGAAAGTGTAAGTTCAATTTGCCTCTCATCTTTATTCTATTTTTTTTAACATGGTTATTTTAGAAATTATGGAGAAAGATTAACTGGTTTGGTATTAAAACTTAACACTTAGTTATTTAAAATAATATTCTTCATTATTTTGTTCAAATTAGATCTTTAAAAATGCATAAACTAAATTAAAGTGTATTTTTTTTATCAGACAGCTGAGTAGTTGGAGTTCACATTTTAAAAATGAACAAATGAGATGTCGCATATTCGAACTCATGATTTTGTACCTGATGTTCCTACGGAACTATCAGCTGAGCTGATTTAAAATAGCATCTTAGATCATTTACAATGGGGGTGTTGAAAAAATTATTCAATAGTTGAATAGGTGCAATGAAGTGTTGAATAAAGAGTTGAAAGTGATATGGATTAATATATGTTGAAAACATTCAACATTTTGAATGAGAAAGTGTGAGCTCACATATATTACTTTGCAAAATTTTATTGGTTGTTGTGATTGTTTAAAATGGTGGGATTGGGTCTGTCAAAAAAAAATGGTGGGATTGGGTGTTGAATTTTATTAAACAAAACCATTATAGTGAGTAAAAATTAAATGAATATTGAATTATTATGTGGAAGAAAGAGAAGATGATGTGGAGAATAAAAAGTGAAAAAAGAGATGTTAAATATGCAAACCATTGTACATAGCCTTAGTTACATTATCTCTTTTTTATTTTACCATGTGACAAATGTCATTTTTCAATAAATGGAGTCTATTTTTTTTAATGTTTTCAAGGACATAAAAAGAAAGTGAACAGATTTTCTGCGGATTTTGCTGTTAATATTTATTTTTCTTTCTAGAAAACAGATTTTCTGCGGATTTTGCTGTTAATATTTAAACATCGCGTTGTTTCTGCCAAGAATCGAACTCGGTATTTCCCGAATATCATTCTTTGCAGAGACTCGTTTGCCACTCGAGCCCAAACGCTTGGTTTGACAGTGTAGTTTTCATATGCAGTAATTTCATGTGAATTCTCTTGGATTTAGTAAAGCATTGCTTTTACTAATACTAAACAAGATAAACATATATAAGCACCAAAGTTAAGCAAAAATGCCATTCTCCAATTGACCAAAGTCATGTGCCCTAAATTAACACTGAAATTATGTTGTAGATGAGCTTTGGTACAAATATAATTAACCATATCAAATTATTACAAATAAACAATAAACAGTATAATCTTAAGTGCAAAACAACGAAAGAATAATAAAAATCAAAGAATACATATGCATGATCCAACAAACGATATACTCATAAAGGATTAGTGGACAATTGGCTTTGTTTTTGGTCCCAGAGAGAGTCATTCCCTAGTCCAAATGGTAAACAATAGACTTTAAACTGTTTGGGTATCAAATGTATACTAAAACTGCAGAAACCATTGGTGAAGTATTATAGGCCACACAAAATTTACCCAACCCTGAAATTTTTCAGTCCCTACCTTTATCTCCAAAAGCCTCTCAATTGGTTGTCTGCAAATCGGGCAACTATTTAAACCTTTGCACGTCCGCTACACATGAACTGCAAAAAAGAGTAGAAAACCATCCAAAGAAAGTCGAGGACCAAATATAACCAGTTTCAATTGTTAAATTTGACAATGATCGTGAATTTTCTAAGAACCTAAGATTAAACAGATTTTCAAGAATAATATTTATATTGATGACTACCATCAGTATCATTCAATGACCCTAATCAAATTGATCAAAAAAACTAATCAAAGAAAAAATGCATTAAGAAAGGGATGTTGCATATACCATATGTCAGCAGGGATGAACAACTGCGTCACAAGGCTCTAGCAAGCAGATCACACACTCTTTTCCGTGGTCGTTGTCATCCACGCCACTCTCCACTAAATTTCCAATACCATATATCTCCTGCAGCTCATACCGCATTCCATTCACCAACATGATCTTCTTAACAACTTTTACCAAAAATTCTCCTTTTTCCTACTCGAACACCGCTTGAGTTATCTAAGAGTCGGTGTTACCAAATGCCACAGTTTCATTTGATTCATCATGATTATTAAAGGATGCCGATGTTTTTGACATTATCGGTGTCGAAGTGTCCGTGTCGTGTACTTGTCGGGGTCTGTGCTTCATAGATTTTGGCCAGCATCTCCATGTATCTTACCCTGTGGAACATACTCATTCTCATTCTGATGTGAAAACGGGACTAGGAGCATAACTACAACAATCATAAATAAAAAAAACTCACAGGAGAATACTATTGGACAAAACTGATAGAATAACTTCATGGATCTTGTAGAGTTAATTCAGTTCATCACAGATTCACTTCCGATGGGCGGTGCGGTCTTAAGCAACACCTGAGGTGGCACAAGGAGAAAGCAATTGTGAAGAAGGGGATGCTATTAGCAGCTACATAAACAAACTTTAAAAAAGTTATTAAATCAAAATACAACAAATCACAATCTGAGACGAAGTCCAGCACAGCGAGATACCCTTCCACCAAATTGACCAAGCAACAACATACAGTGAAGAGAACATCAAAACATATTGAAAAAATGAATATTCATTTTGATTGAAACAACAGACCGAATCTAGAGATGGATTTTGGACTTATTTTCCTTTCTGGAAATAAACGGTTGAAACTTAAAAGGGAAAAAGTTCAGCGAAACACTTAGATTTTTATCTCATTTTCATAAGCATGACTTGCAGATCCAAAAGATATGAGTACACACTAGTAGGACCATCCTTGGCTACAATAATGTTGATCTATGGACGTATTTGGTGAATGAGCTATGAATTTGATAGCATATTGTTGGCATAATGATTCTGAAACTTTGACAAAATAGAAAGGCAGAAAATAAATGCAGACTTGAAAGTGAGTGTTGTGAATGTCCTTGTCATTCTCTTTAATTTGAACAGCAACAAGCATTATTGAAATACAAGAAATTGGCCACTTATATAACAAGCCAAATTTGAGCACATGAAGTATTTTAACCATAATTTATAGATCAGCAGGTTTCAGGGCCTTCGAAAGACACAGCATGTCTCAGAAAGTCACATAACGTAGAAAGGAAAGGCAGAAGGCCACAACCATTATTATTATATGAAACTACACTTCAAACAAGGGGAAGTAGGGTCTAGTATTTCCTGTACGCCAACTCCTTTATAACATCAGCAAGACCCTTTTCATTTTGAACACTCTGAACCCAGTTTGCATTTATATTAACTCGCTCGAGGCTCTGCTTTAAAGTTCTAACAATGGTGGGCATAGGATGGCTATCAAAGAATTCTTCTACTTCCTTCGCCTTCTCAAGGGAAGCAAACTGCACCAACAGAAAACAAGAAAAACAATGGAATTAGGGGGTGTCAAGCTTGCTAAGAAACCAATGGAAAAAGAAAATAGATAAAGGCGGGACAAACCGGTGAGACAGTTGCACTGACAAAGCGAGTTATTAAGAATCCAGAACCATAAGTTTTTGAAATGTGTTCCCAATTTTCCTGTATAAAATTAAAGAACAGTAAGACATGAAGATAAAAAGGAAGAACGGTTAACAGATAATAAACATCATAATCTCCATCAGTTTTTTTTCTCCAAAATCTTAGCATGTTCTTTAGGTTTAGAGATAAACTATGACAGATGACAGGAAATCTTGGCAAAGGATTTAAGGAAGTATTTAAACTAGTTCTACGATTAAGTTTTCTCCAAATAGCAACAACGAAACTAAACTTTATCCAATGATCAATTTCCTAAACCTTAAAAGGAATCTAATAGTGATAAAATTATACCAAAATATGTAGTATACTTCATTTCTGTTCAACGTATTCTCATTTCTATTCTTCGTATTTCACACTCCAAATGACAACTGCAGTACTTTTATGTGTTATTTATACCTTAAGCCATGCCCAAACCACATCTCTTCCTTCCCGATTGACACCGAGTCCATGAGGAGCATCTTGAATTTGAACCTTATCCACGCATGACATTATATCAATCTCCAAACTAATAATATGATAATATGCCAAATGTATTATGTAATTATGTATTATGAGTTCAAATAATATCTTAAAGTTAGATACATACCTCCGAAGATAACATAAAGTTAAGAACTTCAAGAATTAGGTCTGGATCAGATGAAGAAGACAGCGAGCCTACAAGCATAGAAAATATTAGTATCTAGACCTAGAAATACCGTGTTATGCCTTCGTTGAAGATATTTCAATACCCAGAATACGCGTTTTCTCCGCACTTAGGACAGTTTCTCTGTATACTTTCAGAAGTGATTCATAACCCGACCGGTTAGATTTGGTTGCCCGTTTCATTACAGCCACATAAACTGCCTGCCGACATTAAAAAAAGTCATCAAATGAAAAATCCATAAGATTTCCCGCGTTCAAAATTTCAAATGATGCTCCAGCGAACCCTTCTTATATCAGGTGGAAGAAGTGGAGTATTTCTGTCTTCTAAGAAAGCCTGGAATCGCTTGCTTGCTTCATCCAGTGTCAGATCATGTCCAAATTTAGCAAGGGAAGTCAAAATTTCTCCTCTCAACAACGCGTTATCATGAGTATCTCCTGGTTTAAGATCCCAACCAAGCCTCCTGCAAAGCAATATAAACAGGAATGTTGTAGCAGAAATACTCAAGTTCCTAAAAAAACCATTAACTGCAATAAAATCCAACTTACTCTGCAGAGTACTGGAGAATATTGATAAGAAACTGTTTGAAATAATCTAGTAAGGCTGGAACTGCATCTGCTGCAATACGTTCAACTTTTTGACTTATCTATAAAACAAAAGAATTGAAATTAGATCCAATAAATAACCTATGTAATTAATGAGTAATAATGGGAAGATAGCATTACAGATAACAGATTAGAGAGCACAGTATAATCATCTTCCTCCCTATAAGCTGCCATCAAGTTAAGCAAGGAGGTCAATGATTCTTTGCGAGCCATACAAAGTGCATATGTATCATCCAAAATTCCTGTCGAAGTAGTAACTCAATATTTTCCTCTTATAGCATTGGAACTAAATTGTCAAGAGATTATCTAATTTACCAAACCGATCTGATGGAGATAATAATTTTCTCTCTATTGCATATCTAAGTTTAGCAGCAAGCAGCTCATCATATTTCACCCTGTAGAAACCAGCCTGCTCCACATTAAGTTTAATCCAAGATTTGTTGTCTTCAGAAATCGGGGAACCGAGTAACTCTTTAACATCACGTGTTTCAGATTTTGTTTGGAAGAGGAAATTTTTGCGGACATCATATGAGCCAAAGCATAGTGTTATTGGAACAATCCATTGGCCTTCCCCTTGAGCACCACTTGACAAGAATTGTGACTGCCAGTAAACATACAAGGCTCCCAAGTTACAATACACATAAAGGGTTTTCTCTCTGAAAAGAATCACGACAAGGAACTAATGAAAAGGTTGGATGCAATGATACCTGATCAAACTCCAAATTCTGATTATTGACTTTAACGGATACAACAGGATATCCTTGTTGCTTAGTCCATGTGGCCATTAACTTATTCACAGGTTCACCAGATCCTTCCTCAAGTGCAGCCCATAGATCCTCAGTTTTAGCATTTGAACAAGCATGCCTTTTTATATATAAAGCCAGTGACCTCTGTTTACATAAAAAGGACATGCATAGAATTTAATCACAAAAAGTGCAATATATAACGTGGCTTGGCCATATTCTAGTTTATACATAATTTAGTACCATACACAAATTCTGTTACATCCGCATATGAATACATAAAAGATGCCCTGCCAACTACACTGTGCAACCTACCTAGTAAACCCACTCCATGCATAGTGAAAAATCAAAATTGAGAGAAAAATCTAAAAACTGGCAACAATATTTTACTTATGCTGTGAATAGTGATACTCCCTAGTTCCTTTCAAAATATCACTTTTTTAGAAAAAAGATTCTTCCTATTTAGTTGTCATTTTCAAAGTTCAATGCAACATTAACTATTATTTTGTCTACAATATCCTTAACTATTTATCATAGACATATAAGCAAAATGAGATAATACATAGTTTAAGGTATTATAAAAAATCCATTAAAAAATTTATTGGTATGTGCAAAAAAACCTTAAAACAACAACTAAAAGGAACAAAGGGAGTATAATTTATCATCCCCATATGAGCAGTTCACTGTGGGCTCTCAATTCTCATTCCATAAAATTTGGCATCGAAAATAAAGTTTTATATGAAAGTGGTAAGAAGGCAAAGTATCAACCTGAAAGCTTTCAGCACCAAGATAGCTTTGCAGCATCCTAATAACAGATGCACCTTTTTTATAGCTTATTGCATCAAATATCTCATCAATCTCGCGAAAATGATTTACCTCCACCTGCAAAATTAGTTTACGAAGATTAAAATAGACAGACAATATATAATCAATGGTATATAACGCATTGCATGCAAAATTAATCTGCGTGAAATCCCAGATAAGATACTGATAAAGTGAGACAAATCACTTAATAGGGGCAGACTGAACCCGTGAAAAACTGAAACTAGAGATTACCTCAATTGGGTGGGATCCGGCAAGCCCGTCCAGTCTAAGACCCGCCTCACTTTCATGGAGAAATTGAGACCATATTTTCCACTCAGGAAACAAGCCATCAGCTGCTAAATAACTCACCTGACCACACCAAAAGAATAAGACGAAAGAGCAGAAGAAAACTGTCAATTAGTTATAGATAAAATACAAAAATTAGAAAGCACCAAAAATGGGTTCAACACTCACCCATGTTGCAAAACCCTCATTCAGCCATAAATGGGTCCACCACTCCATTGTAACAAGATTGCCAAACCATTGATGTGCTAGTTCATGAGCTACAACAACTACAACCTTAAAAGCAACCAAAGAATGTAAGAAATATTTTCTATCATCCGGTTATTAATAACAAAGACTGGTTTAGAATTTGAGATTGGGGAACTTAAGCTACCAAGTCATAAACAATTTTATGAAAGAAAACTACCCACTGTTTGTTAGCAACAGAAGAATGCTGATCATCAAAGAGTAAATCAGTCTCCCGACCTGTAACCAAACCATAATTCTCCATGGCTCCAACAGCAAAATCAGGTATTGCAATCATATCCAATTTTGGCAAGGTGTAAGGAGTGTCGAAGTAACTGTTCAATATCACAGTTAATTGACTAATGAATGATAGATAATACGAGCAGATGAAATGAAGATTAACATATATAACCCACCATTACCCACTTGCAAACCTAATATATGAAGGATAGCATTGTCATATGGAAGTAGAAAGACTTTATAAACAACCACGAAAAGGCTTGACGGATGTATAAAAAAGGTTTACATGATAAGGATTTTTCCCATTAATATTAGGGCTGTTAGTCTTTGGGGGTGGATAGTGGTGCTTTGGAAGCCAATCGTAACAAAAAAGGATGTTGTATGCCATAAACTTGTAATGAAAGGATAGTAACCAAACTGTCCCTGGAAACTGATAGGGACTTGGGTATTATGGGGTGGCCAAGTCCCACGTTGAGTAGTATGAGATGCTTAGTGGAGTATTTAAGTGGCTTGATTGGCTCTTCCCCTTGATAGCTAGATTTTTAGGGAGGGTTCCCCTAATACTTGGATACATATCTTTTGGTATCAGAGCTGATTGTCAGTGGCTTAGAAAGGGCACCTACGGTGGGGCTGACTCGGAAAGGCTAATTAAAATGCAGCAACCGGGACGTGACGTGAGCTCTCAGGGGTAGTGGTATGATGGATACTTGGGTATTATGAGGTACCTAAGTCTCAGACAATTAGTATGGGATGCTTGGTGGAGTATTTAAGTAGCTTGGCATGTCTCATCTGCCTGTTACTAGGTCTTGTTTCAATTTTTCTCTTCTTTTTGGGTTACACTTCTTTTGCAAAGTAGTTGTCACTCGAGACCCCAATTTTCCCGCGACAAGGTGGTGGATTAATGGAATTGAAAATAAATAAAATCCAGAAATTTTTGTGATAGATAAATTCCTGCTAGAAAACCAAAGGATTGTAATGCTTACTCCTTGTATAGTCCCAAAGTTTTCACAGCAACATCAAGTGCAAATTTCCCTTGGTTTGCCTTACCAAATTGACAATACACTCGGACTTTGACCCCTGTAGAGATGTTGAATTCGAGAAGAAAAGGTAAAGTCAGAACTAAAAAATAAGGGCAATAAGTAAAATGTGCATGGCAAACATGACTTTACCATCGGGAGTATGATCTTCCACATAATCAAACAAACCTACGACGACAGCAACTAAATATGTTGACATGATTGGTGATTCTTGATATGAAACAGTTTTGAGATTGTTATCAATTTTTTCTTCAGCAACAGGCATGTTGGAGAGAGCAACAAGGTCGGAAGGCACGTCCAATGTGAGCTTGAAAGTGGCCTGCAATATTAATCACAATGAATAGTTATCCAAACCTCAAGGCATTCATCATCATTAGATACAGTTAGCTAGAATGTTACGGTCTTGCCACCAAAGCCATGAACCTAAAAGAAGCTTATTATTTGAATATTTTCTAGTTGTGTGCTTAACAAAAGGTCAATTAAAAAGGGAAAAGTAGGGGAATAGATATAAACCTTGCAAGCAGGTTCATCCCAACAAGGAAAGCATCTTCTGGCATCAGCTGGTTCAAACTGTGTAACTGCCATATTCCTCTTCTCACCATTATGCTCGTATTTGCTGCATATATAAGCATGTCCAATATGCATTTTGGAAACTTTTTATGAATCAGTGATCAAATGCAATGCCAGCTGAAGCATCAATCCCGAAAATCATTTTGCTTTCAACTTGTTAGTGGAACTTTGAAATCAAGCAATGAAAAGCTAAAAAAAAGAGTTACCTTCTGAAAAAACCTTTCATTCCATCATTCAATATTCCATCAAACTGAATATTCAATAGACCCAATCCAATAGGTATTTCCTCTGGAAACTCCAAGACGAGAATTTCATCATCATCAAACAATTCAACTTTTGAAGGTTTGAAAACCTACAACATAGACATTCATCAATCCTAAATCAGAAAAAAAAAATAATAGTAACAGAAAAACTCAAGAGTTGAGAAATGATAGTAGTACCTTAGAGGAATCGTGGCTGGTGAATGAAACGGTGTCGTTAGCGATAGTGAGTTCAGCGGCATTGAGAACGATGAAATGAGTAGCGGTGATGATGTCGATATCGACGGCGACGGAACCGGAGAAACGGCATTCGATGAGGTCAGGTTTAAGCCTAATGTCGTAACGGTTTGGAACAGCGAACTTGGGAAGACGAGGTTGTCGTTTGAATTGTTCCATGTTTGAACACAGATGAATGAATTTGTTCCATACTTCCGTTTGATAATTGGAATTGAGTCAAACAATTGACTAAAACAATGGCTGTTATATGGCCCCGTCTCAGGGAAGGGATTTTCTCCCATGAAGTGAAAATCTAGTGTAGTCTTAGCCACACAAAATTATTAAAATCAAGAAAGGGGAAAATTTCAAAGGTGGAGGAGATGTACACTTTTCCCTCCCTCCAGTTACTTCTTCCTTCTGATTTCTTCCAGGTTGGATCTTCATTTCTTCCATTAATATGAAGTTTTTTTTTTTTTGAATAAAAAGGTAACTTTTTTTGTTTGAGTTAAAAATGGATCCATACGCTTCCTTGTTGAAACTAGTAAGGACCCGTGCGTTCGCACGGGTCACACGCAAAGTCTATATAAATAATAAATAAATATATAACAATGGATAATAAATATTAGGGGTGGCAAAACGGGCTGTGGCCTGCCGGGTCAGCCCGTCACCCGCCAAAAAATGGCGGGTTGGGTTGGGATTTTAGGCCCGCGGCTCGCCAAAGTTCGCCCCGCAAAAACCCGCCGCCCGCCATACCTGCCGCCCGCCAAAACCCGCCTCTCCTCCAAAATTCACTCTTTTTTTAGTTAATTCTAGTAATTTTAATTCTTGATGGTTTATTTTATACATTTATTTATAAATATATGTAATATTTTTTTAAGTAAATTTGTTAAAAAGTTGCTTTTATAAAAAATTGTTTTAAAAAATAAGGGAAAAGTTTAATTAAAAGGTAAAAAAAACCTATTAATCTATTAAAAAAATATAAATAAAAATAGGCGGGTAAGCCCGCCGCCCGCCAACCCGCCATCTTGGCGGGGCGGGCATGACTTTTATGTCCATTTTACTTGGCGGGCATGCCCGCCCCGCTCATTTTTTGGCGGGCATAAGGCGGGGCGGGCGGCCCATTTTGCCACCCCTAATAAATATATATAAAAGATACACGAATAAAAAACATTTGAAATTATAATAATTATATAAATATTAATTTAATATAGTTAGAAATATATTTTTTAGTATAAAAAATAAATGAAATAATTAAGTAGTCATCTACCTGTGCGTTCACACGCATCATACAATAACGTTACATATCTACCATGAGTAGTCATCTACCCGTGCGAACACACAGATTGCGCAATGTTATAAATAATAAATAAATATAATATATGTGATTATATGTATTTGATTTGGTAACCGGTATTAAATTTTTTTTATCCAAATGTCACTCATACCCCTATTTTATTATAAACATTTAAAATCTCACTTATTTCAAATAAAATTTTTGATATATTTAATAGATTTATTTTTTTTCAAAAATATTAGTTATAGGTTAATATGTACATATAAAAATAAAGGAAATAATTAAGTAGTCATCTATCAATAGTAAATAAATATAATATAATGATGTTTAAAATGTAAATAAAATATATACAGATTAAATAGCTTTGTCCCGTCGAAAAATGTATATTTTAGTAGAAAAATAAAATAAATAATTAAGAAATCATTTACCCGTGCGTTCGCACGGTTCGTACAATGTCGTTATAAATAGTAAATTAATATAGTAAACTGATGGTTAAAAATGTATATAAAATGCAAAAAGAATTAAATTATCATCTATCTGTACGCCACAAATCGCACAATGTCGTTAGAAATAGTAAATAAATATAGTATATTAATTGTTAAGAAATATATATAAAAGATATACACATTAATAAAAAAAATGTTACAAATTAGTAAAGTTATAAAAAATAATAAAATAAATTAGTGAAGTTACAAATTATTTGAATAAATATAATTAAAATTTATTTGAATGAAGCATGATTAATATGTAATAATAATCAATTTAATTTATTTATAAAAAAAAATACTAACCATATTGTTCATAGGAACCAAAATACACAAAATTTTGCAAGGATAACTTACGAAACAAAAAATTAATTATTGAGGCAATTACATGCTTATCTATCTTGCAAAAATTAAATCATCCACTCTTAATACCAATAGAATCAAGCTTAATTTCTTCATCCACTAAATCAACAATCTCACCAGCATCTGAATTTGAATTTAAAACATGCTTTCTCTAACTCTCCAGCTTTCTTATTCCTCATCAGCATCAACATCTTGCTATCTTGCAAGTTTTAATGTTGCTCTAGCAGCAGTTGCAACTAGAGGTGTCAATTTATGGGACCAATTAATTTGAGCCCCAGCCCCATAATAATGGGGCCTAAAAAAAATTTAAAAATAATAGGCCCTTAAACACATAGGGCCCAAACTTAAAAGGCCCCAAAATTTAAAAGAGGGCCATTAGGCCCCAAATCAAATAAAATCTTAATTCAAGTTGAATTCTTGAATCATTGAAAAATTTCAAACACGATTATATTTTAAAGCATCTACTTGTTAAGTTATCATCTACTAGTAATTCATTTCAGTATTTCAAGAATTGTTTATCTTTATTACATAGGGCCATGCGTATATTCTCTTCCATATGTATTTAAATATCTTGAAGATATTTAAATAAATAAATAAGCATATTTGGCAATGCTTTCTTGAATACTACTTAATTAGTTTTCATTTTATATTTTAAAAAAGAATAAATGAATCAATAAATATATTTTGTGTTTAGTTCATTTTACCTTGATTTTCTTTGATTTATTCACATGATGGTGACATTCATTCTTTTTCTGACAAATTCAACGTGAAAGATTTACCTTGATTTTCTTTGATTTATTCACATGATGGTGACATTCATTCTAATATATAAATTTTGTTTATAATAATAACTAAATATTATACAGATCGATAAAAACCGATGATCCATTTCAAATTTTGAAAATTTTTATAAAAAATTAAATTTTTTTAATAAAATAAAAGTAATTTTTTGTTATTAAAAAATTAACTGCTAGTGCTTCAAAATATCAATTGCTTGACCTCAAATTAGACACCAAAAGTTAAATAAAAGCTGACGGTTTATTTCTATTGAAAAAAATTATAAAACTAAATTAAATTTCGGAAAAAATAAAAGTAATTTTTAAATAATAGAAGAACATAAAAAAAATTAAGGCAGCAACATATAAACCATAGTTGTTTCTTTAGTGGGATCGATTTTTTCACGAAGTTATGAAAACAAAATACATAATTTGAATCAGTTTTTAAATTGATTATAATAATTAAGAAAGTGTTTTTGAAATAGTGGGAGTTTTTAATTCATTTAATTAATTTAATTATTTATATTTATTAAAAAAATTGGCGGAAAATTTTGGTGGAAGAACTTCTAAAATTATAATTTAGTATGATATGATGATATGATGATGATGATGATAATCCATATTGAAACTAGAAATGAAATTTTTGAAACAAAATAAGGCCCCTCAATAGGGCCCAAAAATAACATATTAATTAAGGGGCCTAAAATTATGGGGCCTAAAAAATTTCTCATTAATAAAGGGCTTAATAAACTAGGGCTTTAGTGGGGCTAAAAAATTGGGGCTTTGGAAAATTGGGCTTATTTGACAGCTCTAGTTGCAACATAATGCAGCTGACTCAAAAGCTGCTTGTGATGCATGAATTACATCCTTATATTTTTACTACCTTTAAAAGAATCATAAAATCCATCCCCTTTTCCTTAACAAAATTATGGCCATTCATCTCTTCCTTTTTTTTTTCATACTTGTGTGATTTTTCTTTTCCCAATTTGTTACTTGTTCCTACATTGATTACAATTCACGACAACCTCCTTCAATATGTATATATTTACTGTTTAACAAATGAAATGAACAATGAGATTTACATCCAAATATTTTATGCAGTAATTCCTTATTATAATCAGAAGTAAATACATATATGTATGATATAAACATACATGAATCATCAACAAAAAATGTCACAGCAAATTAAGTTTAGAAATTAGAAGAGTGTCTAAATAACTCAATTTTAATATCTTATCAAATTGCAACTTCAGAATAGCCATCTCCAGTAGCACATTTCTTAAAGATACATGTTGTATTATAAGACATTGCAACTTCACCTGCAGCAGACATAATAATCAAACGAATAGAACTGGTTTGATGTGCGCTCATGTACAATATAATCAGTGGTTTACTTTAATGAAAGGCCTTTGAATTCCGTCATTACAGTCCCGTCTCATGCTACGGTCGCATGGATTATTACTTTTCTTTTTCATATTGCAGAAACGACACAAAAATTATTGGCATATGTTCCAGCACTTGCGATAGTCCTATTATGAACTCGGAATTTAGATACAATATCATTCACGTAAACTAACATCGAGAGTATGATTTTCATTCAACTTCCACGAACTCTAAAAAAAGCATCTTTAAACAGCATGATAATGTATTTTCTCTACTAACAACCAACCCACTCTGTTGCATTTAATCACTTTCATTTTTTCATAGACCGGAGAAAAGACAACTGGTTTGCTTATTCATTAAACTGTGATGATGTCAACCACTTACTTTTGCTCCACACAAACTATTTAATAAAAAAAATTGAAAATATATATTGAACCATTTAAGAAGCAAAACAAATGTAACAGTATGTAGACAAACAAATATAAATTTGAAAAAAATAAAGTGAGAATCAAATACAAAACATGTCAATTCACTCCATCATGTTAGGTACCAAATTTTAAGCAAATCCAACATAAAGCTTAATTATAAACACACTTTGGCTTTAGCTTAAGCACTTATACACATACTTGAATATGGTTCCAAACTTGATTGATTCATTAACTATACAATGTTCCTTTGTTTATATAAATATTAAAATTAAAATAAATATACATGCCATCATCCTGACCCCTGTAGACTGTTAGGATGTTGTCGTAAAAACCACAGTTGATTGTTAGAGTGCTACCATCGAACCACCTTCGAAGCTGTCATCCTGCAAAGTGCTTCCACAATCTCGACAGAACTCGGTCCCCATCCAATCATGTAACAACAATAAAAGGAAGAAAACATATCAAGAAGTAAACACAATACAAAATAGAAACACATCAAACATGATGGAATGAGCAACTTTGAGATTAAATACAAATAAATAAGCACATCCGTTGTCTTTAAACCAAATTATCTTTAAGGTTACTTTTTTACTCTATTTGGTTTAAGTCATAACTTATTATATGACATAGCAAGTTGTTGCCAATATAGATATAAATTACAACACATTTTATAATAGAGAGAATAGTGTATGGTGAACATACGGTGTTGAAATTGGTTAGTGTTCACATATTATAACTTCTATTTTTAAGAAGAGATAACTTTATTTTATTGTTATAGAACAATTCTTACTCATTGTCACAATCCTACTAAATAAATAAAAGTGTTCAGTCAGAAGATACCAAATTCAAAATAAAAGTTTACTGATGTATCCAACTATAGAAATCACTATAACGATTTGAGTATTTTGTTATTGAGTAGCAGCAACCTTTATCATGTAATGACATTCTATCGTTAGTTACTGCAACTGCATACCTAATTAGGCAAAAAAATGTCTTTGTACCATAAAATTAAAACCATATCCGATATTAATAATTTACAGAAGCTATAAAATTTGTATATTGTGAGTAGAATTAAAAAGAGGAGTTCATTCCAAGAGCCTGTAATTCCAGGAAGGCACAAATGGCTGTAATCTCGAGATCTTCTAAATACGGCTCAAAGTGTTGAAGTCCATTCAAATAAGCCTCTTCATTCACTGTATATACACTTCATGACAGTATATGAAAATTAGTCTCCCATCAAATTTACATTAAGATTAAAAACATTCAAACATATATTACTTCAACTCAAACTCATTTATAACAAAATGATGTTTATTAAATACACATCAAAAAATCAAAAGTATCAGATGACTTAAATTGACAAAACTTTTGAATGACGGTATCCGTAGATTCAACTACTTTTCTTTCGAATTGGCATTTCAGACATATTGATCTCAAACCCCATAATGGTAATACTTTATCATGTATGGGTGATGAAGGACACAAAAGCATAGTAATTCACATATGTTAGATAATATGGGCTAATGAGGAGTTCAGGTGACACAACTTTGCATTTTGTGACAGAAAGAGCTCACAACATTAATTAAATTTAGGTGAACAAAAAGGTCTGAAGAAAATCCCTCTCTTCAGGCACAATAAATTTGACATTATCTTCAACAATTTACAAAACAAAAACTCTGCAAAATAAATAATCCTTGGATAAACAAACTAATTGGAAGAAAGATACCTTAGATAGGGTTTGTTTGTTGGACAACACGACGAAATACCTTGGATAAGGTTTGTTTGTTGAGGGTTTGTTTATTGGACGACACAATTTGTTTGATTGAGGGCAAGGATGAATACCTTGGATAGGATTTGTATGATTGACGGCATGGCACAATGGTAGATGTATGAATGACGATGAAAAAGAAGATGCAGAAAGCAAATTTAAACTCCAAATACAAATCAAATAGTATGCTCCATATGCATGTGATTATGGAAATTATTCACTATCTTCTTAACAGCAACCAATTTATTCGTCTCCATGTTCAACAACGAACTTCAAAAACAAAAACAAAATAAAAAAAATTAGAATTTCATAAACCTCAACATGATCTCAAATATCTATGAGGATAAAAAAGTTACAGAAAGTTATATATAGGTTAAAGTTTTGTAGAATATATTGAAGGTGCATAGTCGAGAAATTACTCTTAAGGGTTCCCCAATACCACACACGTCTTTTTGATCTTGTCCATCAGCCCCGGGTTCTTGGTATGCTCCTGTGCAGCCTTAGGATTAAGCAAGAACATATTAAGCTTAACTTGAAAATTTAAAATTTAAAACATCTAATGAAAAATTAAGGCTCAGATTTAAAAAAAATCAGCTTGAGCATCTTTGCTTTCTCACTATAGAATCAATTTGATGTCATTCACAAATTAAGAACTATATAGGAGTTTAAACATGATTTAAACTTTAGTTAACGATCCATAACAATATATGATAAATTTAGCTTAAAAAGACCATAAAAATAATGCAGACATATTATCAAACATCTAAAGTGCATTTCATAACAACAAAAAACACCACCACACAAAATTATTGTATTATAAAAATTAAACAGATAAAGACCAAACGAATGAAACAAATTTAATAATTTGTGTGTTTCATAGCTTACCTTTATCGAAGATTGTCGAAGTAATGGTAAATAGAGGACCGTCGAAAAGATACGACGATGGTGAAGAGACGGAGTATAACGAACAGTGAAGTGAAGAATAAATCGAATGTTGAATTAATCGTTGCACGGTTGATTGTCATTGCATAGAACAAAGAAAGGTGAAGGACAGAGAACAATGAAAAAGTCGTTGCAAAGAACAGTGAAAATGGAGAACGAAATAGTCGTGGTAGATAAGAATGAATGATGAAAATTTGAAAGGTCGTGGAAGAAAAATAGAAGAAATAATTAGTAGGAACAATAGTAATGAATCAATAGGTTGAATGAATGGGGACTCCAAAGATTTTTGATGTATTTCCAATGCAACAATTGCATTCAATAGTAATGAATCAATAGGTTGGAATATCAATGGATTACTTGCACAGCCTTCAACAAAAAGAATTGAATTTAGCCGCCTCGTTGAATGTGCAGAGCAGCAAGCATGAGAGTTTTTTCTTTGGAACGTGCATTTTATTGAATTGGGGAGTTGTTGATAGGGTTAATTTTGTATTCATATTCTGATGGGCACGTGAATCTTAATGATGGAACATAAATTTTAATGATTAATTTGAATAAAAATGATTAATATTGACTAAATGAATTTATTAAAATTTAAAAATCTCGTAATGACGTTTTTAACCCTAAAAATTGATTAATCCATGGATTACTTTAGGATTAGTATGTAATTAGATGGGGTTTCAAATTTCTTATTATAGTAGTAGATTATTGTAGTTTGAGTTAAAAATTGATTGAAAATAGTTATATTGAGATATTGAATCGAAGATGGATGGAGGTGGGGTAGAGATCCTCTCCATTTCTTAAAAGAAATGGAAGACTCGATTACTATAGTTTTGAGTATATAAAATTAAATAAATGTGAAATAAATGTCATATGTCATGAAAATACGTGCTATTTATATACAAAATTATAATAATGGAGAAAATCGAGAGAGAGAGAGAAATAGAGAGGATCCTAATCTATGGTGGTGAAGTTGATACAGCTGAGGTAATCAATTTTTGAACAATCTTACTTTGTGATCGTAACTCATTTGTTCATTCGCGCTGTTTTTAAAATATAATTAAAAAACAAAATTATTTTACTAAAGTAATTTATTATTTTTAAAATAAAAATGATTGTTATACATTAATAATATATATTTTAATTTCTCATATATTATTTAAAAAAATATAATATCTTAAATTAAACAAAATAAAATAAAAATATTAGTAACATAAATAATTAAAAAATACTCATTTTTTCCATTTTTAGATTCATATATTATTTTAAATATTTTTTATTTTTATTTTTTTTTTAAATTTACGTAAAATAGCGGAACCCGTGTGTTCGGGCGGATTATGGTCTAAATACCCGTGCATTCGCAGGATACTGTTGTGTTACGTGTATTTCTTTTTAAAATGTAATAAGAATTAAAAATCGGAAAGCTTAAATTATTTTACCAAGAAAGTTTATTATTCTTAAAATAAAAACATATTTTTATTTTTATTTGCAGCATAAATACAGTTTTTCCATATATATAAATATTTAGATCAACCGTATATTTTCCCGTATGTAAATATTAAATTTGTTTTGACATTATTTATAATAATATATATGCAATCATTTATTTTTATAAATCAACTAATAACATAGTATTTGAAAATAGTATTAGTAACATAAATAAATACTCATTTTTCTCGTGTTTGGATTCATACATTATTTAAAATATATATATATATTTTTAATTATACAAAATATCAGAACCCTTGAGTTCACACGGATTATAGTCTGAATACATGTGCATTCATACGGGTACTGATATGTTACGCGCATATATTTTTAAAATGTAATAAGAATGAAAAAAAAAACTTAAATTATTTTACCGACAAAGTTTATTATACTTTTTTAAATAAAAACATATTTTTATTTATATTTGGAGCATAAATATAATTCTTCCATATATACAAATATTTATTTCAACTGTATATTTTGCTGTATGTCAATATTGAATTTGTTTTGACATTATTTATAATAATATTTACGCGATCATTTAGTTTTATAAATCAACTAATAACATAGTATTTGAAAATATTATTCTAATTGTATAAGTAAACAACAGTAACATAAATAAATACATTTTGCCCGTGATTGAATTCATACATTATTTAAAATATTTTTATTTTTATTTTTTTAATTGTATAAAAAATGTAATAACCTATGGGTTCACAGAGATTCTGGTATACATACTTGTGCGTTCGTACGGATACTAGTGCGGTACGCACAATTTTGTGTTCAAAATATAAATGAGAAAAACAAAATTATTTTAGCAAAAAGAGTTTATTATTTTTATAAGAAAGAGATATTTTTTAAAATAAAACAAAATTATTTTACAACAATAATATATATTTCAGTTTTCAAAATATATATAGGGGGTGACAAAATTCCTCTATATATAGGGGTTGACAAAATTCCTCTATTTATGAGACGATGAAGATGTTCAAAGCATGTGTTTAAATACATGAACATTATATGTTCGACTATATTGAGTTGTGTATTTTACTCAATCAATATCAACAATCCCAATTTTTTTCGGAATCCCAAGTATTAGATTAATCCCAGATATTTGATCAATCTCAAATGTTGAAACAAGATGAAGTTGATGTCGTTGACGATGAGGAAGAAGAAAGTGAGAAACATGTTGATCATATGATGGATTTTTTGCGACGTGCAAGAACACTGCACACAATCCATCTAAACATGTAAATCAATAAGGCATCACATTTAATTTATGTTTATTGTCCTCCTCACCACATGACTAACTTGAATTTGAATGAAGATGTGTCATCCTCAGGTCTATTCGACAATTTTTCTCAATAATTAGAGGGTGTGTTAAAAGCGGGAAACTAATACTGCACAAAATCAAAATGCGTGCAAGCTATAAAAAAGTTTCTCACGAAAAATTCTTATGATTATACTGTAGATCGCACAGATGCATGTCAACATGTGATACTTTGTCCTAACGAGCTTTTCATGTTTTGGTTGATAGTGTCATACCAGAAGTGATTATTGGAAGATAAATTCGATGGATCCATCTCACAATTGCAATACCACCATTCTTTGATAAGATCATTGTAAACTATGCTCTCAATTAATATGCCATTATATTTTGCATTTTGAAGGCATAGGCCCATCTGTAAAAGTGAGCACAATAATCTCTCATATCGTTACACGATTCAACTACACTTCATCATACATGAAAGCATGGATTGCAAGAACTAAGGCAGTTGAACATGTATATGGCAATTGGAAAAAAATCTTACAATGAACTTCCATAACACTTGTTAGCACTTCATAAATATGTTCGTGGTACAGTTGTAATTATGGAGACACTGCCAGCATATAGGCATGACGGAACTTGTGTTAATGGAAGTAGACTATTCCATATTTTATCATGGGTGTTTCAACCGTGCATCAAACGTTTTGCATTCTACAAACATATTATTCAAGTTTATGGAACACGGTTGTATGAGAAATACAAGGGAACATTACTAGTGGCAGTTTCACAAGACGAAAACAATAATACATTTCCAACTGCATTTGCTTTAGTGAAAGGTGAGACTGGTATAGGTTGGATTCTTTCTAAGGAATCTCAAAACACACGTCGCTTCACAACCCTATATGTTTGGTTTTAGATAGACATGCATCTATTGAGAGCACGTAAAATAATCCGTCTAATGGTTAGCAAAATCCTTCTTCTACGCAAGTATATTGCATAAGACACGCTGCACAAAACTTCATACGGGAAAACAAAGAAATCTTCAAAAAAAAGTTATGAACATTAGTATGCTTTAAACCAACCATAATTCATGCATTACCATGAGGAAATAAGATTATCAAATACGAAGGCATTAAAATGTGTGGATAATATTTCAGTGGAGAAATGGACAAGGGTATTTGGTGAAGGACGTCGATGGGGCCACATGAGTACATGACAACAAATCTTGTGGAATCGATGAACGACGTCATTAAAGGCACCATAAACCTACCAATAATTGCACTAGTGAGAGCAACCTACTATAGGTTGTGATCACTGATCACTGTTTGCTACTAGAGGTAAAAAAATGGAGCACAGTTATAATTATGGCATTTATTCCGTGAAAACTGCAAGAAATTTATGGAGGAAACTAGTAAAGTTGCTTCATATCATGTTAGACATTTGACTGTCACAATTATAACTTTATGGTCGATGAGACAAAGGAACACAATGAGGGGCGGCCAATGGGATACTATCGAGTGGAAATAAATAAATATTTCTGCGACAACATAAAGTTTCTAACCTTTCGTATGCGTTGTTCCCATGTCTTTGAGACATGTTCCAATGTTCGTCAAGACCCATTGTTGCAACTATGTTACGTTTATAAGATCATAAACTTATTCGATATCTACAATAATAGCTTCCCAGTGTTAGCTAGAGAGGACTATTGGCCTCCATATCAATCAGACATAATTTACCTCAATTAAAATATGAGAAGGAACAAAAAAGGTCGCTCCACCAACACAAGAATTAGAACCGAAATGAATTCTATTGACAAAATGAAAAAATTGTGTGGAATATGTGGTCTTCCTAATCACACTCGAAAACATTGTCCCAATGTCAGTACAAGTTCTAGATGAGATTAAATTATGTTGTTAAATTTTTTGTAACCTTCGAATTTAATATTCATAACAACTTTTTCGTTATAACACAATAAACACTAATGTGTCTAAAAAACAACCGAAACAATAAATAAACAATTAACACTGCAAAATAACTAAGTGATTGTAACATTCAAAACAATATCATTTGGTGCAGACATTATGTCTTTAACATCATTGTCATTTTTAACTCACACCTACATAGATTACTCTAGATTATTGTCATCCACACAGACACTTGAGATGTACGAAACAAACCTATGAATAATTCTAATTATCTCCCCATCATTAATCTCTCTTTGTGACCGTTCAAATTTTGGATGTTTAAAAACTCATTTTCATCTGAGGTTTGATTGTTGAATAAATAACATATAGTACTCTTTTCTTTTAATATACACGATAGAACAAATAAAGAAAAAGAAGAAGAAAATGGTAGAATGAACAACCTCTATTTCTACTAAAAAATAATATTAAATCATCATCACAGATTCACAGGTGTACTCAGTTGTTGTATGCTCCGCCGTAAGACGCGGTTGTTTCGTCCATGAGAGAGAAGAAAGGCTCCAAGCCTTCAACCTCTCCCTGTGCCCTTCTCAGAGACGCATACCACAATTGCTTCCACAGGTTTAATTCGATTAAAAAAACTCTCTTTTTCCATAGTTTGTGTCTTTTCCATTAAACCCTAATTTCGTTTCTGAAGGTGGTATACGGAGAAGTTCGTCAAGGGTCAGTATGACAAAGAAGAATGCGTCTCTGAGTGGCAAAATTACAGAGCTTGCCTTTCTGTAAGTCCTTTGTGATTACCACTTTTATTCTTTCAGTTTTTCATCATAACTTTTATGTTAATTATTATGACAGGAGCATTTAGAAGATAAACGTATGATTCGTATATTGGAAGGTGAAAAGGTTGTTCAAGATAGTGCTGTTGCGCCTCAGTAACTTGGAAGATAAGCAGCATATCACATGTTTGATGTAATGACACAAAGAAAATTGTTCTATTTTCACTCATCAATTTTGTAGTATTTATAATTTGTAACATTGTTTTGTTTAAATTATAGATCCTTTCTCAAATTCAGTTACTTGTAAAATTGATTTTCCAATACATATTTTAAGCAGTTGTTTGAAAAACATTAAAATCTCGGTAGAAAATTGCGGTGAGACAGAGCTACACTTACCAGCTTCTCAAAATCTGTGATAAAAGCAATGGACGGTTGCCGTGGTATACCGTGTTACAAAACATGACTCATAGTTATTCCATGAACAAACAACTTGTAAAGGAGACAACTTTTTAAATATAGTGTAGGTATGTACAAACTCTGAATTTAGTCAGTCAACAATTCACAGTTACAATCACAAACAGATTGATAGTTCAAAATAATCTTGGAGTTCATGACAAAATTGTCGGTGGTGAGTTAACATTGAAACAGATATTTGTTTACGTTGATTTTCACTTCCCCCATGTTTTCAATCAAAAGCCCCGGCATAAAACTCCATGTCAAGCTAAGTTTTCAGTTTTCTTAGCAACCATGTCATTTTGACAAGCGGCAATTGGGAGCAAATTTAAACTTTGTTTTTAGAATTGATTGTTTAACTACTATTGATTTGCAATTTTGTGCAAGTTTGAATGATTCCACATGAGTCAACTCAATCATTAAAATGGATTCTTCTTGATTTTACTTGCAATTTTGTGTCATGCTCATGCATCATCAACCATACTAAAATGTTTTTTTTTTTTCCATTCGAGTTCTGTTTCAACTACAAATGTCTTTTATTATTGATTTCTGCTATCTATTTCCCTAGAGAAGATTTCACTCTGACAATAAAAAAAAAGGCAGACAACCAAATCAAACTGGTTTATCAATAAAAACAAGAATTATTCAAGCACGCAGCCTCGTTGAAAAGTTTCTTTCGCTTTCTCTCTAGCTCAATCTGGACTCATTTCGCAAATCAAGAGAGGAGTGGTTTTGACTTTCTTTATTTCTTTTTGAAAAGAAAGTGTACAACCATCCATTCTTCACCATTATTGTATCCAAAAAGTTCTGCTACAGCTATGAAAAATGTTCTCCAGTAAACAGTCCATTTAGTCGCCGAATCTTTGCCGTATGTTGATTCCATAATTGGCTTGATGGAAGCCATGTTCTTATCCATTCTTTTGAGCCACTCTTCACTGCAAAATAAATTCGTTTATGCTTCACTAATACAGTTAAATCTTGTTTAGTAAACAAATAAACTATTGATGAAGTATGACTTATTGGAGAGTGTAACTTATTGGACAGTGTAGCATATTCCAACCTGGTCTGCGCGTAGTGTTTTCCATTTACAAGCCAATGGTTGACGACAGTAACATCATCCTTTAGACATCACCAAAGAATTCAATTACCAGTTAGCAAAATCACGGCGATATAAAGGCATTACAGAACGAAGCTGGTGCAAACAAGGTCATATAAGCTTACTTGGAAATAAAGAAGTAGATTTGCTGCAGGCATAGTTCCTCCAGTAAAGAAGTAGCGCGTAATCCAATCATCGTCATTTTTGTCCTTTATGTATAAGTAGCAGTAATCAAATAACTAGTATCTTTGAGAACTCGAGTACTGTTATTAAGGTATCGACTAATAGCACAAGCAAAAATAACTGACAAAATATGAAGTTTACCTCAAAGTGGTAGGCAAATGCTTTGTGGCAGAAATGATGAACAAATAAAAGACCATCCTCTTTCATCCATTTGGATATCTTGTTGAGAAGATCTTTATAGTTCTTCATATGCTGTGACAAGGTTAAATCTTAAATCAAATTCAATGAAACACAGCTTCAATGCAGATAGTTTACCAACAAACTCTAACCTCAAACATTTCTATGGAAAATATTCTGTCATAAGAAGCTTCCATTTCAAACGTGCTAATGTCCGCAACGACGATATCCACATTTTGCAGCTGCAGCTCCCTGACAAGAGAGCAATTCAACAAAGTGATTTTGATGTCATGCAACAAGATTCATCTGTTTGATTAAATAATCATAAACTAGCCCGAAGCAAATGATAACAGTATATCAAAAAACATACACGCATTTCTCCTCGATAAAAGCTTTTTGAGTAGTGGAATTGCAGATTCCTGTAACCCTAGAATTACTGTAATTCTTGGCAATGTATAAAGTCAGCGAACCCCAACCACATCCAACATCAAGAACCCTATGACCATCTTTCAGATTAGATCTCTCGCAATACAGTTTCAACATTTCTTCTTCAGCATCTTCCAGCGTCTTCGAGGCAGAAGAGAAATAACAAGAACTGCACCAGTTCACACATCAGAATCTCACACAAATCACAAGGTTATAACTTATATGCACATATTTAAACCTATAGTCTATAAACTGCTTTCAGCTTTTATTTCCACAAGCTTTTCAGAATAGCTTATGAAAACAGCTTATAGCTTCTATGAAGTTAACTATATCAACTAACAAGGCTACTAGTACTACATACCATAATACCATACCATTCATCTAACATATACTATATGAATCTATAATCATACTGAGAAGTACCTGTATTTGAGATTGTTTCCAAGAACAAGCTTAAAGAAAGAGGTTGGTAATTCATAATGTTGAGATTTCGCCTTATCAGTACTAACTGCAATAGGCATCTCTTGTAAAGCTGAAAGATTATCATATCATATCAAACAGTATACATAAAAACAAGATCATGCTTATATATATATGAAATAATCGTAAGGTCAAATATAAGAAAGAGAAGTACAATGTACAAACTGGAGAAGATCAGAGAGCTGAAGTTCAGAAGAAGGCTTGTAAGAAGATCGAAGGCGAGTGGCCAAAAGCAAGCGTGTGAGTCTTCTGATGACGGCGTCAGGAAGCAGGTTGCGTTCGAGTGAACCAAGCATCAGCTTCACTGTTGTGTTGTACGGTAGTTGCATCATCCCTTCCATCTTTTCCATGAAAGTTCCAACCACCACACCACACTTGTTTTTGTGTCTGTGTGAGATTTTTGCGTGAATGTGGTAAGAATTATCAGAGACACGTGGTGGTAGTCATGGTTTCCGAAGACTTATCTTTTTATTTATTTTTAATAAACCTTATCTTTTATTTTGTGAAATAGGAAATAGATTTAAAATTAATATAAATTAGGATATAGTATCAATTTATAATTATGTATATCAAATTTCTAGAATAGGTGAGAGAGATTAGGAATTGAGTTGTTCTCTTGATTAATGCTCATATTAATGCAAATGCTGTAATTATTATTTATAGGATGAAATATAACTAAAAGTATTAAACCAAATTAATTGACATGTATGAGTTTGGTATGGTTGATCAACATTATATAATGTTGGGTATTTTGATTTGTTGTACTCAAAATCTATTGCATTAATAGATTCTCGTGTCAAAAGTTGTTTGATTGTTTGATTAAGATTGAACTAATCAAAATCTGACACATTATTTTTTCTTAACATTGCGATCAAGATCGAACGACTTATAACATCGTAACTATTTGAATGCAACGAAAAGCCGATTGTAGCGGATCCATTTTCATAGTCTTGGTTGCCATTGTAACGTGTTTTGCTCTTGTTGCGTGTTTCGCTCTTTTAGTGTTTTCCTTCACCGTGATTTTTAGTCTTGATTGTGCAAGACACAATTTTTGTTTGTTTTTTATTGTGATTTGTTCCGCAAGAGAACCAAAAATGGGAGATGAATAGGTGAGATCGAACCTTTGAGACGGTGCTCTGAGCTTTCATGTACGGCATGAGAGAGTACCTGCAAGGTTAGCACTCAACGCCCAAGTCAGAGAGAAGATGTGAAGTAGTGTGTAATGGAGATGAATTTGAATTACTTGTAAAATAATGCGCTCTTCCTATTATATAATGGGGAAAATTAAAATCGTTTGTGTAGAACGTGACATGTTACGTGACCAACTATCTGATTGATCTAGATGGTATATGATGCTTAAAGAGATGAGATCGTTAGTTACCAAGAGGATCATAGGTTCCCCTGTCCCGTGTGTGATTTCCTTTTAACATTCGCTTTTGGGCTTCCCTTATTAAGCCTTATGGGTGTCCCAAAACAGTTTTTCCCAAGCCCTTGCCCCTGCTTTGCAGAGCAACAATTTTGTTGATTATATTCCCAGGCTTGTTCTCGCTTAAATCAAGTGAAGAGTCTTGATGGGACATCACTATCATTGGGAATTTTTATATTAAATGTGATACCTATTATATATGTTGTTTCATTTCGAGCCCTTGATTTGTGCCCATTCCTCTGTTACTAATGATGACTTCTGATCCTAAGAAATTTGAGTATCTGAAATAATCTTCAAGAAAATATGGACCGTTGGAAGTGTGTTCTCTCTCTTCGGTTGTAAGAGATCATGTTACTTCTTCGTATTAAGAGTACTTATAAAAGTATCTTAGTTTGACACTTTCTACTCTTTTGTTATATGGAGAACATAGAACTTCCTACATTTTCCTCCTTACTTTACCTCTAGTCTCGTCATCCTTGTGGTAACATTTGCTTTCCTCTTCTTATTTTTCTTATCGCTTTACTTAGGGTTTTTTTGGGAAATAATGTAATGATGTTCAAGGAGGCAATTTTGCTTAATAACATTTTTTGAAGGGGAAAGGTGCTTTTAACATTCTCATAGGCTTCTTTTTGTTGATTCTTTGATAGGTCTATTTTCACTTGCGCTTGAATTTGTTCACTTATTCATTTGGGAAGTTCTTTGTTATGGAGATTGCGTCTACCATATGTCGAAAGGCGAACATGGATGTTTCTGTCGACTGGGTGGAACCAAAGCTAATAGAAATTGCATATGTCTTTGCTTATAAGGGTCTTAATCATAATTTTGCTACAGTAGGTCTTCCATCTGAATAAGGGGTGTTGACACTGGACATAACATAAGAGGATATGTTGTAAATATGATAACCGTGTCATCCCTTTTTATGAATGTTTCTTATCCTCCATGGGCTTCAACCTTCCTTTCAACAAACTTGAAGTTGACGTCTTAAACCATCTATTTATTTCTCATTCATAACTTAACCGGGTATGCTAAGTATTCATCAACGTTTTTCAGCATTAGTGTGAGTATTAGGGGGTGTGTCGGTCTTGTCTCTCTTCTTTCACAATTGCAAGGCTCATAACAACATGATAAATATTGTCTACAGTCAAGGTTTGTTTTCTTTAAGGCAGGTTACCAAGATTTTCAACGATTGTTCTAATAATGTGAAGAATTTCAAGGACCGGTTCTTTTAGTTATCCCCCCAAAGAAGAATCTCATGTTAAGGTTTATAGGATAGAAACTGATCCAGGTTATAAATGTATGGATCTATTTCGTAAGATATGAAGTCAGAGCCACTACCTGATGGGAAATGGGTATTACATCTACAAGAAAGAAGACCTGTCCCAGGAAGAGTTTTACGTAAAAAGTAAATCAATTGCTTTTTTCAAGGGATTGGATTATGTGGATGACAACACTCTCTCAACCGCAACTTCAAAGAAGCGGCTGAAACAATTCACCAAGACTCGCCTATTGGTGGATACCATCATAAAATATGATATGAAGGCCATTTTTGGTGAGTGTTATAAGTGCTTAACTCTTCTTAATTGCTTACTTGCACATTATATTTCATAACAACTCTATTGTTGATTGTATAGATTCAACAAAGTGTGAAGAAATAATTCGAGAGATGAAATGGCTTCCTGTGTCGTTTCCTTTTGATTGACATCTCAAACACCCCGTCCCTTGGGTTAATTCATGATTGGGGGGATTCTTATGGGTCAATGATACAAATCTCTCCATCCTTAACACCATTAGAAATCTAGGATTCATATATTAAGGTCGCAATAGATGGTAATCCAAGTTCATCGCGGTCAAGGGAGGAGAAAATTTGGTCTTCAACCTTAAATTCGAAGTTCTTGGGGAAGGGAGACTATTAACTGGTTCTCACCAGAGCTTGGGGGGGGGGGGGGGACTCGAAGGAGATAAAGTTCTCTACAAGGTTTAACTTCAGCCTAGAATATTTTGCTTCTTGTTTTCTTAGCTTGCCTCGACACACATACTGCAAAAGATATCCTAGCTTCTATTTCAGAGGAAGATTATTCCTACTTCACCATTTTGAATGAGGTTCCCCGCGAAGAGGAATTATCAAACTTGGCTTAGTATATCTGTCGGGCTTTTTTTGTCATGGATTTTGGTGGAGCCGGTCATGGAGAATTCTTTATCTCTGGTCGAGTTTGAAAGGAAAAACACGTAAGTATATGTTCGAGAATTTACCATCGATGGCGATTGGTATCTAGAGAAGCTTAATGAGATTTATACTTCTTTGATAGAAATGGAAGCTGCAATGATAACTTTTAAGTTGCTTGTACAAAAGATAATGAAATAGGACGAGGCTTTGATTTCTGTTCAAGTGTCACTACCTACAATTGAAGCTCTCCTTATTGGGACGAACTAATTATAGGGTCTTTCTTGTGAAAGAGTGGAGGAGCTCGAGGCATATATGAAGGAGGCTTAAGAAAGTCTTCAAAACCTGCACCTTGCATTGAGAATATTTATTTGACTTACGAGTATGATAAAGCAGTGGACGAGGGTTTTTCCTATTAGGGATGACAACGGGTCGGGTGCGAGTTTCACACTATCCAAACCCGCACCCAAACTCGAACCTATAACAAAATACATAAAATATATTTTTACTACAATTTTTCTACAACTTTCCACCCAAACCCGTAACTATATATATATATATATATATATATATATATATATATATATATATATATATATATATATATATATATATATATATATATATATATATATATATATATAAGATTTGTTAACATAGACCCACTTGATTTTTATGAACGTCTATTTTAGCAACATGCATCTTAAGGTGTATTTAACTATTTTTTAGTTAAATCTTGCTAAAACACACCTTCATAAAAATAAGTGGGTGTATTTTAAATCATCAATAATCTGGTTTTGTGCTTTAGTACTTTGATTTTATGCTTCAATTATTTCTTTCTGCTCAACCAATTGTTGGTCGTGTTCATCCCTAAAATTTTTTAAAATCTCCAATCTCCTTCTTGCTTCATGATAAACACATCATTCTCATTTTCTACTTCATGATACCAATCAACAAATCACCCAATTCTTCTCACTGAATGTCAAATATATTTTGTTTGACAATTTTTATATTATACATCTATATCTTTATGAACATTCAATGAGATAAAATCTTTCACTAATTCTTAAAACTTTCATCATTAGTCAATTATATTTAAGTTCCATTCAATATTAGTAACATCTTTATAACTATATCACACAATACTTTTTTGGATAGTGATAAATAGACATCCAATATATATTAGATACACACCTATTTTTGACACCAAATACAAGTGGTTGTTTTTCATGACTCAAACTACTCATGCAAACATCACTTACTTCATCCAAAATCCAAAAAGAAGACTTAAATTAAGACAACTACTAGTGGCTAGCTATGGCCCCATGAATATGCTAAAAGTTCTTCTAGAGAAAACTTGGATGTGTATGTGTGCCTTCATAGGTTGTTATCACATAACTCGGATCTTCCACATCTCTCTCAACTCTCTTCTTCACATGGCATCCATCTTTAGAACATTTATAATAGTTCCTGTAATCAAATTACAAATTCTCAATATTTTGAAGCAACTATTTTACTCATAAAAAATATAGAAAATAAAAAGTTCTAATGTTTACAAGTAACCTCGGATTAGGGCTGTTTTTAACCATCTTCTTTCCATACTTCCTCCACTTGAATCCATCATCAAGAATTTCAACCTCTGACTTTATTCTGAATGCAACTTTATCTTTAACTTCCTTCTTCTCACGTTCACTGCTCGAAGAAGCTGGCCCTTCAATTCGGCTACCACTTCCTCCAAAATCAGCTACTAATTCATTATCTTGGTTGGTAACATGTTCGGCAAAAAATGGCTCTGGATTATCATCTGGCCATTCATCATCGTCGAATTTCAAGTACTCAGAAAGCTCCAAAGGCCACAGGTTGGTGAAATCACTGTCATCAGGTGAATATGGATTTTTATCTGTCATATTTTTTTTTGGTATACAGTTAAGAAAAAAAAACATCATGGTATGTATATATATATACATAAATATAAAACTGTATAGGTTTAGTTTAATGATGATGCAGCTTCATGGTAAATTTCCTAGGAACTATATAAGGAAACTTCGAGGGGTCTTTGATATATATACAAAATAATGAGTGGGAATAAAAGTATGATAGATAGAGCAAGGCGTGAGGGTGGGGCATGGTTGGAAAGACTAATGGAAGACTTTCAAGTGGTTTTAAATATTGTAGCAAAGGTACGATATTTTGTTGTTAAATGTTAATGGGGGCAAGGCAACAAGTCTCGTGGTTAGACTTATCACTACCAGGAATTGCAAGTCAATGGTGATGCTGATTTCTGCGTTTATTCGAACCATAGCTTTTAATTTATTTACATTATAGATTAATGTGTAGATTGATAATATAATAACTATTAAAAATTCACATATAAGTGTGTGAGATTTTGATTTCCAACTCGTTGTAGATTATTTAATTATAATATTATTATGATTTTTTATTTAATTTTTTTATAAAATATTATTCTCACAAAACTTTATTTATAAAAAAATACGAAAAAAAATGATGTATTGATATTATAAATTGCACTGTCAACCAACGACGATCATGCATTCTAGCAAATTATATTGAAATTTTAAAATTACTTGGCAGAGTGATATATTCTTATTGAACAACGCATCTCCATTAAACTAAAAAAAATATATGATTTGAAAGGATTTAATTTTTTTTAAAAGAGAGAGGGCCGAAGCCCGTAAGAAAAATAGATTACATATGAATTAATTTAGGGGAGGAGATTCTCATGGAGTCATCAACTAACAAAGATCTAAGATGACTCTAGGCCTCATTGTAAAAAAAAATATACAACTGAGGCTTAAGTAGCAGCCTTCATTTGCCAAGACATCATCACGTTTGTTTGCTTCTCTATAGGTATGAACAATTTGCACATCCTCATGAAGCTCAATCATCCTTCTAATTTGTTGTAACAACATATGACCTCAGAGGCTCTCAGAGACACATTTCCTAAGAGATTCCACCATTTCCACGGAGTCCACATTGAGTTCCACCTTTCTAATCCTTAACCCGTGGGTATATTTGAGACCTTCAAAAACACCCCAAAGTTCTGCGACAAAAGCCCCACAGTTGCCAATATTCTTGGAAAACCCGCCTATCCAACTTCCATTAGCATCTCTAAGTACACCACCACACATAGCTTTAAGCAAATCCCTGCAAGCTTCATCATTGTTGAGCTTTACATAATTATTTTGGGGAGGTTTCCAACAGATCATAACCAATGATTTATCCACCTTAGCAACTACTCTATTCTGATTTATGGTAGTTGCGTATTCCTTGAATGTCTGTGAAATATGTTGAGCCATATTGAGAGGTCAGTTGAAATTATCGTCATGAGCTTCTTTGTTCCTCCACGACCATATGCAGTGACAAGCCACTGCCCAAAACTCACTCCAACTGCTATCATCCTTGTCATAAGTTCTAAGGTTGAGATTAACCCTGTCTGTTAAGTCAACCTGCAAAAAATTGTTAGTAATACCCGAAAGAAATTTGTTTGTCCAAATTTGCATGGCATAAGGGCAATCTCTAAAGGCATGCATGGTTGACTCCACACTCCTACCACAAATCTGGCATATATCATCGCTAGTCCCCATTCTATTCTTGTTTAGATTGGTGAGTAATCTGTCTTGAGCAAGCAACCAAATAAAATGTCAAATACGCTCTGGAACATTAAGCTTCCAAATAGTCTTCCACATAATGTCACTTCTACCATTTATGGTTAAACAAAGAGATTCATACACAGCTTTGATTCAGTAATCTCCAGCACCGGTGCCTAAGGTGATGAACTCATCTTCTCCATAGTGATCTCTTGATGGAATGCAAGCTTGAATTTTGCATTGAATATCATTTAGCATCCATCCTTGAAAAATCTGGCAATTCCATTCTCCATTAGTATTAACCGGATCGCATAGTTTGATGCTTGTAAGATTATAAGGAATTTGAATGCCCATTTCTTCTATTGAAACTCTCGGCGCCAACCAACTATCTTTCCATGAATCAATCTTCCTCTCATCACCAAAGCTCCAACTTCCAGTCGAGAGAAGGTGGGGATCCATCTTCTTAATACCTTTCCATAAGCTTCAATCAGTACCTTTATGATTAGGTTAATCTAGAGAAGTATAATGATTATATTTGCCTTTTAAAACCTTGCGCCACAAATTCATCAGGTTTATGATGCAATTTCCACCCCAATTTCATAATACAAGCTTTGTTCATGTTATCAAGTTTTAGTAGCCCCAGGCCACTTTCTTCTTTTGGATTAGTGGTTTTCTCCTAACTAACTGCATGATATTTCCTGTTGTTCTCTGTGTCTCCCAAAATGAAGCTTCTTTTGAGACCATGAATTTCATATGCATGAGTTTAGACAAGAATGGCTTTCATTACACTTTTAACCAAGGTAACATGACCCGCAAAGGAGAGGTGATTGGCTTTCTAAACCGCAAGCTTTGCTGAAATTTGATAAATGTTGTATTATAATCATGTTTCCTGAGAGCTTTCCCATTAATAGGCACTCAAAAATATTTTCCAAGGTGATTAACAACTTTAAAGTTTCACATCTGAATGAGTTTGTTCTTTGTAGCTCTAGTTACATGCATTGTTAGAAAAATGATGCTAGTTTTCTCGTTGTTGACTTTCTGCCACAACATGGTGCAGAAGGTTTGGAGAATACTTAAAGACACGTCATTTGTTTCTCTGTAGCCTCCCCAAAAATAAGAATATTTGTTTCTCCAATCTCCTTCATTTACTGCAATGAGATGAGACAGTTTTCCATGCATAACACATAAATATAGGGAGAAATGGGATATTCCTGTCGAATACCACATTGAAGACGAAAGTAGGCATTTCTTGCACCTTTCCAATTCACATTAGTGATACCATGCATGCATGATAACATTTATCAACTTTTCAGGAATATTTATCTCAGTGAGCGTGCGCCAGATGAAGTCCCAACTTAATTTTTCGTAAGCTTTAGATAAGTCAACCTTTATCACAGAGCCTCCTTTCTTCCCTTTCATTTTTGTTTATGTTATGGAGGACTTCATCTGCTATGATGATGTTATCTTGAATAACCCTCCCTAGTACAAACCCAGACTGATTTGGAGAAATCAAGTTTGACATATGATCCTTTAATCTGTTGACCACCACTCTACTAGCCACTTTATAGAAAGTATTGCAAAGAGATATCCGACATAAGTGAGACATATTTTAAGGATGGTTAACTTTTGGAATTAAACAGATGTCTACAACCTTGTTTCCAATTGTACCTTAAGAGTTTTGGTAAAAAAAACGACATGATAACCATCTAGGCCAGGAGCTTTCCATGGGCTCATCGAGAAAATTGCCTTATGGATCTCCCCTTCTATGAATTGAGACGCCATACACAAGGAATCCTCCTCCTCAATCCAAGGGAAATTGATGTTAGTTTGCTTCTAATTCTTACTTGTATCCTTAAACTCAAACATCTTTTTGAAATACTCGTTAACCATGTATTCAAGTTGATCATTGTCCTCTTCCCATTAACCATGCTCTTCTTTCAACATAAGAATCTTATTATGGCGTCGTCTCTTGATAGTTTTAAGGTGATAATATTTCGTGTTACGGTCCCCATCCATCAATTTAAAAAGTTAGTTGCACATAATTTTTTTAATAAATGTTTGAATTATATTTTTGGCAAAATATTCTTTTTGGTCCTGTATATTAACCTCGAAGTTCATTTTGGTCCCTTGACTTCAAAAATTTTCATATTGGTCCCTTACATCTTCAAAAGGTACCATTTTGGTCATTTTTATCATATTTGCGACAAATTTGTGAGTTTTTTCGTTGCTAATTAGTTAAAAGGGACCAACATGATACTCTTTGAATAGTTAAAGGATCAATATGAAATTTTTTGAAGTATTCCTTGTGTTGCAACAACTTTACGAAAAATTCCTTGAGTTAAGGGACCACAAGGAATTTTTCGTAAAGTTGTTTAGCTATAACACCCACACACTAAAAAAATTTTAAGCCTCTATTTCTTAAGAAAATAATCCCTAAAAATGTCTTTGAGTAGTGCAAGTTGAATTAGGAACTTTAAGAATGATTTTGGACAAAAATTGTATTGTCCAAACGATTGGCACTCGTACCAAATGATGGGTTAGTGCAAAAGCTATTCTTAAACATTTGTGAGAGAGTCTTAATGAAAAACTGTGTCTTTGTATCCTTTATCCCTTTTAAACTTTCATAATCATTTATTTTTGGAGCTTCCAATCGATTGGAAAAAGTGTGCCAATCGATTGCCACATTAATTTTGACCCATGAAAATTTCCTTTTTTGTAGAAACATCTAGCCTATAAAAAGGCTTTTCCCTTCACAATTTCATATCTAGAAACGTGAGCATTCTATTTCACTCCTCACTATCTCTCTATCTCTAAAATATTATCAACTTTCTCTCACATAATTTTACATGTAGTGCTTGAAGAAAGTCTTTTTGTTTAGTGAAGATTTTTTGTATATTGGAAAAGGCATTGTTGTAAATTCACCAAGGAGTATTTTGTCTTGGTTGAATAATTTATCCACAAGGGAGTGTTTGTTTAAGTTCAAATCTAAACCCTTTAAAAGCTATGGTTTAGGGATTTAAGTTCTAAGTCGTCAGTTTGGTTCGTCAACTCAGCCCAATTTAAAAGCTTACTTCGATTCGAGATTAGTCTGATTAAAAATATCAACGGTTTGTGAGTTCTGCCTAACTTAAAATCTCACTGTAGTTCAAGATAAGCCTGGTTTAAAATTTCATCTTAGTTCGTGGTGAGCCTAGTCAAAACCTCATTCAATTCGTGAGTTCAACCCAACTCAAAAGCTCACATTGGTTCGAGATAAGTCCGTAAAAAATCTCATTTTAGCTCGGGGACTTCAAATTGTTGTTTGGAAATAAGACTAATCGATTAAATCAATTGTTTTGAAAGAAGACTAATTGCTTTAATCCACTATTTGGAAGAAGACAAACTACTTATCTCCGCAAGTTCGTGTTTGGAAGGAAGACTAACCGTTTCTCTCCGTTGTTCATTGTTTGGTTGGAATTTTGCCTGAAACTTCCTTTTTTTCTTGTATAAGGAATTTTGAGAGTTTAATATAATAAAAGCTTTTAAGCATTACTGGATACTCCCAAGATCAAATCTTGGGGACAAGACAAATTTCCAAAAGCACATTTGAAGACATTAGAACCAATTTGGGAATGATAGTCATCTATCATCCAAGTTGAGGGGGAATGTAAAATAATGCAAAAGATTTTGGATTTCAGACAGAATCATGCAATTTTGTCATGTACTGATGCAACATTACTTATTTCCTTCCTAGTTATTTAAGCATCTATATGAAATAATTAGTCCATGGTTGTTTGGCATAGATTGATTGTATAAATTATTGTTGTGACTCTATTTAAACCCGCATTTACAATTTTCTTAATCATCAAAATGAATTAAAATAATTATTTTTCCGCACTATATATGTTAAATATATTATGAATTAAAAATAAAAGAAAGAATATGTGGTAAATTTTATTAAAATGTTTAAATGGGCTAAATTATATATAAAAAGAGTGGAGTGAAGTATGGATAATATTATTGCGTTATAGCATCATAAGGAGGACCTCCCTTTCAGGGGTATAAAAATTGGTATGGTACATAGGCGGTTGGTCTATCTCAACGTGGTGTATAGCACGAAAAACCTTTCGATACAAGATAGGGCCATTCATATGAAAGAAGATAAAAAAAACCCTTTCTTCTCTTTCTGAGCGGGAAAGATAAATAGGGTCTTATGGAGGGAGGGGAAGGCTTGGGCTGGGCCTACCTATCCCGATAGGACCTCATAAAGGAACGGGGGCTGTTTAGGTGGAGTCATAATAGGTGTATATCGATGGTGAGAGATCCTAAACTGATGGTGTTGGTCTCCCATGCGATGATGTGGGATGGTCCTGCAAGGTTAGCACTAGACTGACGAAGTTAGATAGAATTTAAGATGAATGTAATACAAAAATGGAAATCATAAAAATGTACCTTGAATATCATGTGTGTTGGCTTTCACACACTGGGTTGTTTGGATTGGACTTACATCGAATTAGGCTTTGACTTTGGGCATTTGTTGGGCCCAGAATAATTACCTTTTAGATTTGTCGGGCGAAGATTTATCAGAGAGATTTTTGAATTCGTTGTCAGCCTCTAGCAATGGCGTTCTCTCTTGAAGGTATTTGGTAACTTTTTTTTAGCTTGTAAGATGTTTAATGAATATTAGACAATTCAAACAATATCATTGATCACATTTGTGTGTGTGAACATATTAGGAGTATCAAATAAGCGGAAAAAATAATTTCAAATTTTGTTCCCTTATTCTTAATTTTGTCCAATATTGTGAACACTTTTAAAATTAAACACCGCACAACTTGTACAATTGGAGTTATGCTGTCCAATTTTATATTTTTCACCAAATCAAACTCATCCTATGCAACAAAGAGACCCACTAAATAAATAGGAGTTCGAAAAAATCCTCATGGAAATACTTCCTCTATTTTATAATGAATGTCATTTGATGCAGTTGCACGCAAAATAAAAATTACAATAGAGTTGTCAAAAGAATAAATTTTTATTAAATTAACTTTTTTAATGTATTTAAAATAATTAATATTTATTTGTTAAAAAAAGTTAAATATGTTTTTTCCTATAAATATTTTAATTTTAACTTTTAGTCTCTATAAAAAAAATATTGATTTTTAGTCCTTATAAAATTACTTTTGCACGCAGTTTTAGTCTCTGTAACGAGATTAAAACTTCGTGAAAAAATAATTTTATAAGAATTAAAAGTCAATATTTTTTTTATAGAACTAAAAATTAAAAGTGATCATTTTATAGAGACTAAAAACATATTTAATCCGTTAAAAAATTACTCATTTCGAAACTAAAGGAATAATAAATATTAGAAATTTAAAAATCCTAATTGAAAGATAGATGAATATAAAATTTATGGTCTTTTATTTAAAAAAAATCCATAACATCATAAAACAAAAGTTGGTAGAATATTTTATTTAAGTAACCAATGTAAAAGATAGGTGTAACGTGAGCCGGTTTAGTTGGATTTGGCCAAATCTAATACCAATTCATATTAGACACTCTAATTTTAGAAGAAGTAGAATAACCACCCCGTTATATCAATGAGTGGTTTGAAAAAATTTAATGATTTTTAAGTTAGATAGTGGATAGCCTAAATAAAATTTTTCTTCAAGTTGAAAATATCATAAAATACTATTAACAAAATAAAGTTGCATGACGAATTCGAGAGAACATAAATTTTTTTTGATAAGATTCCTAATTATATTTAGAAGAGTTTCTTAAAATACGCTAAAAATATATCATCATATCAAAATAATTTCGGAATTTCTTGATTTCTGGACTTCGATCCTCTCCCTTACTAAAAAAAAATTAAAATTATATGACATAAAATTATATTAACATCAAAATAACAGAGTAAAACATTTAAAAATAATTAGTCATGGTGAGTGAAAACACAACATATTACGATTATCACGAAACAGATACAGCATTCGTGTGCAAGTGTTCCATAAGCTGAGCTAAACCAAAACCCCTAAACCCTGCGATGCGAATCAGAAAGCCTCATAATAACAAGAAGAATGTCGCCGCCGCCGCCGCCGCCGGCAAAGAAGAAAACGAAGTAAAAACGGCCAAATTGAAAGGCGCAGAGAGGTCCGCGTACTTCGCACGGAGAGAAGCCGCAAAAATACTGAGAACCGTCCTCGAAGGAGACGCTAACCGCCGTGCTCTTGCTTCCATCAAAACCCTCGTTTATCATCCTTCCGTCAGAAACAAGAAAGCCACATTCGCTCTCATCTGTCAAACCCTCAAACGTAACTATCTCACTTTTTCTCTTTCATTTCTTACAATTATGTTGTTCATTCGTTTTCTTTGCATTCTCAGATCTTCCCATTATCAATGATGTTTTGAAAGCGGCTTCTATTCTCAACACCAAGTGGAAGGTAATAAATAACTGCATTAACTCTGAATCTGTTCACATTTTGTTTAATTGTTTGATAAGTTTATAACACAATATTAACAATCTCATATACATTTGGTTTCGTAGAAGCAACAAGAGTTGGTTTATATTATTGTCTATGATATCCTTTTCGGTCAGGTCAGTAAATTGAATTTCCGCCGTAGCTTCTAAGGAATCTTACTTTCAGATATTGAACTGCCTTCCTCAGCATTAGTAAATTTTGTAGTGTGAATGAGGTTTGGTTGTTGTAGGGAGTTCCACTGGTTGGTGATGCAGAGAAGTACCTCATGCGCCACAAGGATCCGCTACATTTACATCTGAAAAAGGTTTTGTCACGGAAGAATGTGACGACCGTTAAAGAGTTGTTTGCTCTACAAGAGGTTCCTGGTTAGTCTTCTCTCTTTACCGTTCGTACTTTGTTAATTGTGAGTTCGATAATTTTTTGAATTTGATACTTTATCATTTCTCAATGGATGTTTTTTCAAAGGTTATTATTCTTTATTTGTTTTAGTTTCTGGTTTACTGCTCTACTGTCATAATGACTGGTATATTGTTTGAAATTTTCTTATGCAGATGTTTCTGTATCTCGAAATGTTCGTGTGAATACACTTAAACTGGATGTTGATTCTGCCTTAGTTGAACTTCAGAAAAAATACTCGGTATTTTTGTCAAAGTATTTCTGATTATCATATTGCACGTTACATTGTTATTTTTCTTTACGGAAATGAATTTAAAAAAGCCTCTGAGAGTGTCCGTCCTTGATTCAAATTAGTGCTCTACATTTTGTTTGATGAGATTATGTTTTTGATGTGGCAACTAGGTTCAAAAGGATGATTTACTGCCTGACTTGTTAGTACTCCCTCCAGGAACTGATTTACATGATCATCCTCTTGTCAAGAACGGAAGCATATTTCTGCAAGTAGGAATCGACCCTCCTTTGTTCCTTTATCTATATAAAGATCTTAAGCGACTAAAAAACTGATTTTTTCTATTTAAGAAATTTACTGACGGCAGTTCTTGGTGTTTGTTATTCATTAACTTAGGGTAAGGCGAGTTCAATGGTGGCACCGGCTCTTAGCCCTGAACCTGGATGGGAGGTGAGTTATTGCTACATTATTACGTATGATTATATATAGATCTGATTTAAGATAATATATTTCATAGGTATTCTCCACTTTAGATCCTCATAACCCTTGTAAACATCATCTTTTACTGTCTAATTTCTTGATTATTCTGGGTCTAGAGCTTTATTACACTGCAACCTGCAACCTGCCACATGTTCATTTTGTTTGAATTTCCCCAAAAAATAGTTCTTATTAAAAAAGTTTGCTGTATCTTGCTTTTGGTAGTATATGGTTAATGGATACATTGTGGAGTACTTTCTTTTTATGTCTTTCTAGTTTTTTCATAGTTGTTTGGTAATCAAATAAGAGGTATGTCAACTGAGTAGAAAGAAAACCAGGACTAGTATGGTAGTCAAACCACTTGCACTTCGAGAGTCGAGACTAAACTTTAATGATTAAACACACATATTTATTCATTGATCAATATATTGTTTTATCATATGGATTGGTTCCTTTTGAGATTACTAATCATGCTATTGGAAATTTAGGATAATAAATGTAAATTGCTTTTAAGCAATTGTAATGATGAACAATTGACACATAGAAACTAGTAATAATTGTGAAAATGGAAGTGATTGTATGTTACTTGACGCGTTATTATCATGTCGGGGCTATGAAACGCCTTCAATTTGAAGCGTTGGTGCTACATAGTTATAAGGCATCTAAAATGTATTACTTTTGAACACTACTGCTTTTAGTTAATACGTTAGCATGAAATATTTATGGCATAATTGAGAATTGAATGGACATAATGAGAATATGTTTTACTTCGGTCCTTATTAGTTTTTCACTTTAAATGTATTTCAAGGTTCTTGATGCATGCGCGGCACCAGGCAACAAAACTGTCCACCTTGCCGCCCTTATGAAGAGAAAGGGTAGGATTATAGCATGTGAGCTGAAAAAGGAAAGGATTAAGCGCTTGAATGACACCATAAAGCTATCCGGAGCTTCTAGTATCCAATATTATGTCTATAACATTAATATGCTTTTCAAACAATAGTTAATTCAATGTTACAATAATCACAAACGATGGTTTTATTTAATCATACATGCTAGTGGTAGTTCATATCTTTTTTCTGCACACTGTACTGGGATGCCTCTCGAGCAGAGCAACACGCTATAAATTTTGATACCATTTCTTCGATCAATTTTCAGTTTGTGTTGCCATGCTTCTAACTTAACTCTAAGTTCAGACATACAGGTTCTCAATGACGATTTCTTGAACATAAATCCCAAGGACCCTTCATATTCTAAGGTAAAGTATATTTCCTGTTACTTCGTCTACCAGATTGAACCGTCACTAGTTCGTTTTGTGTGTAACTGATATCAGACTTATCATTGCAGTTAAAAGCTATTCTTTTAGATCCGTCCTGTTCTGGTTCTGGTACTGCCGCTTCTAGACTAGACCATCTGCTTCCATCTAAAGCGGCAGGTGATATCGACACAGAAAGATTGAACAAGCTTGCAGCTTTTCAGAGAAAAGCTCTTGAGCATGCCTTCCTTTGTGAGTTAGTTCGTTACTCATTGTCAATTCTATTTTATTTTGTTCCCATACAATACTTGAAAGAATAGTTTCTTTGGCAGTTCCAGCTTTGGAAAGAATTGTATACAGTACATGTTCAATAAACCAAATTGAGAATGAAGATGTTGTGAAATCTGTTCTGCCTATAGCCGAGTCGTATGGGTTCCAACTGGCAAAGCCCTTCCCCGAGTGGCAGTGTCGCGGTCTTCCGGTTTTTGAAGGCTGTAAGTATTATTATTATTATTATTATTCAGTTACTGGTCTATTTCTGTTCTATAGTTTTTGGTGGATTTTAATATTGCTTGTTTTCTTATCTTGCAGCGGAAAACCTGGTTCGAACAGATCCTGCCAAGCATGGAGAGGGTTTCTTCATTGCCTTGTTTGTCAAGAAAGATGCTAACCTTTCAGTGAGGTCAAATAAAAATGATAATAAGACTCTCCCCAATTCTACCAGAATTAGAAACGTGCGAAGGAAGATACCGATGTTCATTCACACTAACATGTTCAAAATGTGGTTACATGATCAATTGAACCAGCGTCAAAATTTGAGGGATAGAAGATATTTTTCCTGTCAGTGTAAAAACCATTCATAAAATAGCCTAAAGCAGTTTTGTTTGCAGCAATTTTTCAATTTCCTTTCCCATATTTACCATTGTAAGGGATAAAATTATAATCTTTGTTTTTAATTGTAATGATGAAAGAAGCTACGAAGACGAACTGCTCTTTACCAATGCATTGAATATTTTTTGCTCGGCCTGACATTGTTTAAAATGTACAAAACTCGGGAAAATGCTACTCGATCTCTGACACTTAAAAGATATAGGCGTTAGAGCCGATGCTTACTTGCACTATAAGGAAGGAAATGATGATGAAAGTATAAGATAAAAAATGAAAGAAAACAGTGAATTTTATTCAATGTAATTGAGATGTCATACAAATGGTTCACATTATTTGTCGACTATCTCTCAAAACTAATTTAACTAATTTCCATTGCTAGTAAACTATTCACAAAGTTAGTTATAACACATAACAACCAACTTAATTAACTTCTAATTGGTTTAGGATTGAATTAACTAACAACATGCTTTCAGAATTCAATCTTGTATTATTAATTTGGTTTAAAACACATCTAATGCATTCCTTTAGGTGAAAAATCTGCCGGTCTTCAGCCCTTTGGTTAACATATCCGCAACCTGTGCAATATCCAATCTTACTAGATTCTTTTCTAGATTCTTTACTAGATTGATGGCTGTCTGGTTAACAATTTGTAGCTTAATTGGCTTCTTAACCTCAATCTTTAACTACTTCAAAATTCTATATGCAACATATAATCCAACTGTGTATTCTACTTCACATGATGAAAGTGCTACAACATATTCTTTCCTTGAACACTAGGAAATTGATGAATCAAAAAACTTAAAGTAGTAGCCAGTGGTGCCTCTCCTATGAACTCTATCACCACACTAGTCAACATCGTAGTAACATATGCTCTCTGTATCATATTTCTTTGTTGATCATCCATAAACCTACTCACCAAGCCTACAACAAAACTATTATCAAGTCTTATATTGCAAAGATACATTAGTTAACTTACAATTGAAGATTGTGGAATCCGCATTATTTTCATTGTTTGTTTTCTCTAACTTGAGATCAACTTCAATAGGTGTTGCTGTAGAGCTATAATCATTCATATTGAACAGGTGGCCAACAACGGTGGGCTTGATCTTCGGTGATGGTTGAGGAAAAAAAGGGATTTGTACCTGCAAGGCACTCCGATGCCAAAGTAAGTAAAAAAACATAATAAACAGAAAGTATGAAATTTTGGATGAAATTTGGATTACCTTGACCTCTAAGGAGAGAGGGCTATTTATAAGTGTTTTCCTGAAGCAGAATGAATCTCTTATCATTTTAGGCTTGGGCGTGTTTTTCGGCCCAAAGTATAAGGGACCTTTGACTAGGTCTTGACTAGTCATGCCCGAGGTACTAGCCGTTGTCGGGGACGGGTCCCAGCGTGCTCGGCTAGTCCCAGACGTGCTCGGAATGCTGGGTGAACGTTATACCTTTTTGGCTAGGGTGATTTGGGCCAATGTTTATTGGTCCAGTTTTTGTCAAGAGTGGATTGGGCTAATTGGAGCATTTGGGTCAGTCCAGAACACTTTCTTTGATACAACATCAACTGTTGAGATTTTGAAAAATTTCATCCCTAAGAAATATGATAATATATATCCAAGTCAATCATCTCAAATTCAGACATAGTGAACTCCGTAGATCTTCTGTTCTTTGTCTTGTTGCTTTCAATTACTAATAGCTCATCAACATACAAGTATATAAAAATTATACTTGATGTTGTTTCTTGCACATACACACTTTACACAGTTATACACTTTTTGAGGCCCTGATGCACTACAAGGCCTATGTTCTTTTGTTCCAGGTTACAGGTTTTTGCTTTAAGCCATAAAAAGCTTTAAATATATACATAATGTAATCATTTTCTTCGATAAAAATACTTGCTTTAAGCCATAAAAAGCTTTAAATATATACATAATGTAATCATTTTCTTCGATAAAAATACTGGAGGTTGAGTGACAAAAATCAATTAGACACATTCAAAAAATCTGGCTTGACATCTAGGTGGAACATAGACCAACCTCTTGCATTTGCAATATCTATTACAAGTCTAATTGTTTTAAGTCTAGCTAATAGAGCATAGCTTTATTCATAGTCAATATCAACTCTTTGGAGAAATTCTCTAGCAACAAACCTAAGTTTGTGTTTTACAATTGATCTATCAGAATAGTGCTTCAACTTAAGCATCCACTTTACTTCAATAACTTTCTTATGAGATAGTAACTTAACTAACTCCTAAGTACTTTCATAATTATTTTCTCTGCTCCATTCATTAAGGCTTCTTCATGATGATTGATAGGTTCAACATATTCTAATAGTGAAATATGCACTAATTCAACATTGATAGGTATTTAAAACTCATTTTCATATATTTTATTAAAGCATTAGCACACATTACATCGCATGATCATCATATAAAGAGCCTGCAGAAAAGACACGAAACCATTTCCATACAAACAAACTACAAAAAGACCACATAGCCTTTAGTAAGCAAACGTTGTGAACATGAAATTGAACACCGCTCAAGCGATCTTAACCTCAATAGTCTTGGGCTTCTTAGGTTCAGGTGGAGGCAACTTATTAACAGTAACAGTAAGAACACCGTCTTGACAGATAGCAGAGATAGCTTCAACATTAGCATTCTCAGGTAACACAAATTTCCTCATAAACTTGCCAACCCTTCTTTCCATCTTCAAATATTTAACACCTTCTTTTCTCTCTTCCTCTCACCACTTATCAATAACACATTCTCATCTTCCACCTCAACCTTTATGTCACCGGATTTCAACCCAGGCATGTCCACCACAAACACGTATGAATTCGGATACTCCTTTACATCTACGGGAGTTGCAGCCATTGCTCTTGCGTCGCGAACATATGTTTGTGTCGGCGCGTTTAGATTCTTGTCGGTTGTGTCGTCCATAATGTGGTGGAGAGTGTTGAAGAGTGGAGAATCCAAACCCATTAGCCTGAAATCCATTTCTTTCTTTGTGGAATAAATTTGTGTTTATCTATTTTATTGTTTATTTTTTTGTATGAATGAATTGAAAATGGAGAATGTTTGACATTTATTAGGGTGGTAGGAAGATTATGGAAGGTTCAAGAGAAAACAGAGCGCATTGGAAATGAAAATTCTAGGAGCTTCCATCACAAAACTCAATGTTTCTAGTAGATTCTATAATAGAAGAGAAAATGATAAATATTTAAAGGATTTCTTATTCCGACACACGTTTTTTAGTTACCATGCAAAATTTCAAAAATATTTTTGAAAATTAAAATTATATTTTCGTTATGCAACTCCACATATGTATAACTCATTCGTTTTTGAAATTAAATTTATTTTACCATAAAATTGATATCGAAAATACACTTACCATATAAATAAGAAATATATTTTGGGTTCCTAAAAACTAAGTCTGCATCGTGCTTCCCACTTGTTCTAGCCTATGATATACTATAATTTAAAAATGAGAATTTTTTCCCGTACTGTCACCCTACCAAAAAAATTTCTCAAAATGCCACCCCAAAATTTAAGTCCCAAAATGCCATCTTTTTTACACTTTTCAGAGGGTGACCGCCGTTTGCAACAGAGGGCGTGCAGAGCCCTTCATAAGGCCGCCGTTTGCAACGGAGGGCACCCTTATTCCCCCCCCCTTTTTTTTTGTATTATTTTGATTTTTTAATGTTTTTTAAATATTTTTTATTTTATATAATTATTAAATAATTATAATTTAATTAAATTATTAAAAATTAAAAAATAAAATTTTAAATTATATATTCTTACAATAATATTATTTAATACATAAAAGAACAATAAAATTTAAAAAATATTGTAGAATAAAAATAAATTATTGATAATGAATAGTAATATTTTCCGCCAAAAATAAAATATTGTACTATAATTTCCCTCCAAAAGTATTGGTAGAAGAGGTCTGATCTCCTATAAATAGAGATATGTGAAGGTTGAATTATCAATTCTTGTGTTGTTCTTACTTCCAACAGTTACTAATCATGTTTGTTTGGGTTGTGATGTATTTTGAGGAAGGTAATCACACGAGGGTATGTTTGAACCCGCATTAGGATTTTAGTAGAATTGTTAGAGCCATCAACGTTGGGTTTCAACAACTGGATGGTCCAACCCGAAAAGTTAAGAAAATAGATTATCGTTGTCCATACATAACCTTGACGGATCAAGCCCAGAAGGCACCTACATGTATTATTGGGATCGTGTGCAAAATGATGTAGATGTGAATATAATGTTTTGGACATACAGTGGAGAAGTTAATCAAGGCGTTCAGGATCCACTCGTTCTAGCAGTGATACTTGAGTAGTTTAAATGGTGTATGTTGAGTGAGTCCTGATATGATGTAACTGTGTTTGAAGTATGTCTTTCGATGTTATGCTTATCTTGTTGTAATCTAAATTTAAATCTTCGTGTTGTTGCAAACGTTATTATGATGTAAGAAGAAGTTGGATATTCTAATTAAAGTTGTCACTGTTGTTGAAAGAAAGTACAAGGCAGTGATGAAATAAACATAAAAACTCAAACACAACTAAGCAAAATGTCCAGATCAGTTTGGACATGTTTTGCGATAATGTCCAAATTCGCGACAAATACCACATCTTCTATTTTTCCTTCTCATAATCATCCATTTCTGTTCGTATGCGTGTACTGTTTGGACGACCTTTCTTTTGTCTTCTCATGGCGTCATTGTGGCAAAAAGTGTCTCCTTCGTACCGAGGCCAATTAGACTCAGTCGGCACCCCTATGAAACTTTCTTTGTAGACCTTAAACACGTTAACGACCTTGAAGACATCAACTATATGCACAGAATAGTCCTGATGTATGCTCGCGCACGCTGCAATGACATGCGAGCAAGGCACATGGAATGTTTGAAATTTTCCACACTCTCAAGTTTGATTCTTAAGGTCGACGTTGAAATGACGGGTAGGTCGACACTCATTATGTTCATAGTTTCCTCCACCAGGAAGCAGAACCTTAGACGATCAAATTGCCTAACGTGATGACTACTTGCTTTGGAAGCCTCCTCTTCAATACCTTTTAGGCAACTTTTGGTATACCGTTGTCCAGAACCCAATTTTTGGTCCATTCATGCCCTCTTCTCCCAAATAACTCACCCATCCTAAAGTATGTTGATCTGACCATTGCTATAACAGGTAGATTACGAGTGGCCTTCCAGACCGAATTCATTGACTCTGCCAGGTTGGTAGTCATGTGACCCACCGTTGCCCTCCATCAAAAGCTCTACACCATTTTTCTCTTGGAATACTTTCTATCCAGTTGAATGCATCCATATTTGACATACATATCTCTCCCCTATAGTATTTGTAAGTTGATTCAAATAATGTATAACCTGTACGTGAAAATAAAAATATTAGTTAAACACAATATTTTTAAACAACATTATCAAGTAAAAATAAACCCTTGGATGTATAGAATTACCCATGTTAATGACTTTTTTGCGAAGCTCTTTGTCTCTTATCTCTCGCATGAAGTTCTGGGCTATATGTGTAATGCAATAGACATGGGTAGACGGTGGGTATTGCCAGCCATTTTCTGGGTTATCATATGCGCTTTTGATGGACACATGTCTTTCTGATATTAGACAGATGTTGGGTTGCGGTGTAACATGCATTCTTAGATTTCTTAGAAAAAACTCTATGCATCACCCGTCTCACCCTCAACCAATGCAAAAGCTATTGGAAAGATGTTTCTGTTACCATCTTGTGCAACAGCTAGTAACAAGGTTCCCTTGTATTTACCGTACAACCACGTCCCATCAACCTGAACAACGGGTTTGCAGTAAGCGAAACCCTTGATGCATGGCTAGAAGGCCCAAAATAGACGACGGAAATTTCTACAACCATCAATTTGTGTCCCGTCATCTGATAATGCCAGTAGTGTCTATAGATCTATTACAACATCTGGCAAATAATGTTTCATGACCAATAACCACTGCGGAAGTTCGTTGTAGGAAGTCTCCAAATTACCATAGGTAGACGTTATTGCCTTGTTCTTTGCAATCCATGTTTTTTTTATAAGAAATCGTGTAGTTGAATTTCTCACAAATATGAGCAATAATGTGTTTAACCTTCAACGAGGCATCCTTTTGAGTGAGACGTGTGATGTTGTCACTGATGATGTTTGGGGATCAGTTGTGTTATCCTATCTATATAGGGAGATGTGTAAGTCTGTAGACGTGGATGTTGATGGAATGGGAGGGTGTGTTGAACTGCTCCAAGCTTGGGGATATACTCGAATGCCATTTATAGCACCCATCACTCCGATGCTACCATCATATCCGTACGCTTCGAGGTTGATATTTTTTTACAATATTTTTTATTATTTATTATATTTTAATTTTTTAACATTATATATTCTTACATGTAATTTATTCTTATATACGTTTATAGGTGGGCGACGAAAAAGAAAAAAATTAGTGGTCACCCTCGCTATCATCTTGTTGGGTACTCTAGTAGAATATATCACATGGTCCATGGAAATGTAATATGTCTATCTAAATTTGTTTTTTTTTTCACTATAATTCAATTCAATTTTATATAGTGACTAAAATTTTACTTTTACACTACAACAGTTTATATGGAGGCCATATATCAACTTACCGCCCTTGGACAACGACGACCACTGTTAGGAGTGAATTAATGGTAAATTCATGTGTTAATATAAGTGATTTCTTCTCTAAACTAATGCAAATTGTGATAGATCCATAGGTTTTTAGTGAGAATTGAACTGAAAAGGTTCAGTTCATGTGTAAAGCAAATCGAATCACTTGTGGGTATTATTGATGCAGGTTTAGAGTTGAACTGGAGCTTTAGGAAAACATGAAGAGGAAAGAAAGCTGGAAGTCTCAAAGGCAAAACAAAAAGATGAAGTTTGACAAGGGCGCGCCGCGGGAGTTCTAGCCAGCGCCGCGCCAAAGTTTCTGTTTTTGATCGCGCCGCGCGCATCCGTTGCCGCGCCGCGGCCTCGGCGTTACAAGCCCAAAACTTATAAATAGAAGCCCTAGCTTCCAAGTGAAGGGAGATCTTTGGTGAGCGAAATTAGGAGAGCATTCTGAGGTTGCAGTCAAGAACAACAATTGAAGGCCAATTCTTTACCAATCGAAGACATTCCATTGATGAAGATGAATCCCTCCATTAATTCTTGTGTGTTCTTCATGTCTATGGAGAGCTAAATTCCTCTTGTTGAGTTTAAGGTAGTAGTTAACCTATGAATATACAATACCATTGATTCTTTCCTATGAACAATTGTTTGAATTTTATTATCAATAAGAAACCTTGCTTTTAATTTACAGCATTGTTGAATCCTTGATCGAAAGAGAGGATTTTTACTTTTGCCCTAGGTTACTATATTGATTCAATTGCAATTTGCAGAGATGGAATTGTGATTGGGTTTTCATAATTATCGTTCCTAATTACTATTATCGTTATTGATATTTGGAGAGATCGAATCTCATACCGGTAAAAGTTATCTAATTTGGTTTGCAGACATGGAATCATATTTGAGGATAAGTGAAGATAATGGTTCAAATGATTGTTCAATTGTGAATTAATCCATAAGTTGTATAGGAATAGGTTGATGAACCCTAAAAGCTCAACATATTTCCTTAATCGTTAACAAATTCTCATTATTTGCATTCTTATTATTATTTAGATTTGACAATATTAGAATCATAAAACAAATCCAACTACTTTTTCTCACTCAAAATAAACAACTATAGAACGGCAGTGATATTAACCAATCCCTGTGGATACGATATATTACCGAAAATATTTACCCACAAATACTTTCAACAACCACACAATTTGGAATGCAACCACGGCGATGATATGCTTCTGGATTATCGAGTGGCAGCAATCTGATAGGGTCAAGTTGCAATTTGAATTCCATCAAGAAATACTAGGCAAACCACATTGTCTTAAAGAACACCATGATATGACAATGAAAGAATCATGGAAAACACCATATACTCAATTGTACCGGAGAGAGCAAAAGAAATGGAGACACGTGGCCAGGCATTGCTTGACTGGAACTATGGTTGACCCACAATCTACGCCAACTCAAGATTATATGGATTGGTATAGATCATTACCATATGTGTACCCTTTTGGAGATCAATGGATTGTTGATCCACGGACTCAAGATTCATCATCGCAACTGCCACCTAGCCAACAACAAACATTCACCAACCTACCAAGCCATAACACATTTAACCAACAACAAACTCAACCATCCGCACAACCCTCCTCGTCAAATATATACGACCAACCATCCTAATATCAAACTCAATACACCCCATCACAACAACCAAATTACCCTTTCCAAACACCACAACAACCAATACAATTCATGTATGAACAACCACAAGAACATTACCTTCGTCCACCCCTACAATACACTCCAATCTCTAATCCCAACTTCAATCAATCCTACCAAACTCAACAGCCATCAACCTTAAATTTCTCCGACTGTTACGTCACAACGGTAGACTCCATTAATCCCACCTCAATAACACAACAATCAACCATCTTTTCAACAAATATGGATTTCGTAAATTTCAACCCTTTTGAACTTTTTCCAGACGAGGTCCCTATTTGTGATACATCTTCATTTCCGCAAACTTCTACCCCCTCCTGAGTCTACTGCAAGAGATCAACAACTCCGTCGAAGTTTACAGACACATATACCTACAATGTGTTATATCGGAAGTCTCATGTTCCAACAACCACAAGATCATAATCGTCGCAGACAAAATTAGTGTTTTTTCATCGCATTATCATGGTGTAATATTATTAAATATAAATTAATAAAATAATTTTTCACTATTAAATTATAATTATGTTGTTTTTGTTATTAAATATAAATTAATAAAATAATTTTATGCATTATAATTATATTGTTATTAAATATAAATTAATAAAATAATTTTATGTATTAAATAATTTTATTGTAAGAATATATAATTTAAAAATTTATTTTTTAATTTTTTAATAATTTAAGTAATTGAATTATAATTATTTAATAATTACTTAAAATAAAAAATATTTAAAAACATTAAATAAATCAGAATAACAAAAAACAAAAAATAAAAAATAAAATAAGGGTGCCCTCCGTTGCAAACGGCGGCCTTATGAAGGGCTCTGCACTCCCTCCGTTGCAAACGGCGGTCACCTTCTGAAAAGTACAAAAAAGATTGCATTTTGGGACTTAAATTTGAGGGGGGGAGGGGTGGCATTTTGAGAATTTTTTTTGGTGGGGGTGGCAGTACGGTAAGAATTCCAAAAAGAGAAACGAACAATATTCACTCTCCCTAAATTTTTTAAAATGATATTATAGTGAATTAGTGATTTTACTTTCAGTCAAAGAAGAATCTTTGAATTATTGCTATTGATAAAGTCAACGGTCACACTCACATAAATGCACTGCATGCTCATGATGTTTGATGGGTCTTTTGCTTTTATATAAGAGCCGGAAATATACTTCAAGTTTACATCAGAAATTTATTTTTCGATTTTGCTTAAGTGCAATTTAAAAAAGGTGCAAAAATATATTTTCAGTTTATGAGGGCAATTTCGAAATTGCAAAGGGTCTTTCTTTTAAACATGGGGTGAAACAAGAAATTCTCAATATTTACGACCATGTCGTGATTATTAAGTCATTGAGGTCCAGGTAAAGAGGAGAGTCAAAAAGAGAAAAATCTATCCTCCAATTTTTTTTTATTTAAAAAATGCCTTTGATACTATTTATCCTTAAAAAAATATATCTGTTCAATTTTTTTTATTATTGGTGAAGGGTGAAAAATGAAATTTTCGATAAGAAAAATAATTTTTTTTGTACCAAATAGTGCTTTTATACCAGACATTTTTTAAGTTTGAGAAATTTTTCGGTTGGGATTTACTCGAATTTTCAAATTTTCGGGGCGATTACAAAATATTTGGAGCATACCGAAAATACCCAAAATTTCTGGGACGATTCATACAATTTCAAATTTCAAATTTTCGAAATACTGATAATTTTCTAGTAACTTGAAATTTCTGGTATGTCTGCAAATGAAATTTTGTATTTGTGCGGTCCAGAACCGATAGCATCTTCTACCGACTCATGTATAGATTATAAGAAGTTCTTCACCATAGATACAATATGTTTCGAATTGAAATAATGTAGTTTTAGTTGTTTTCCGTCATTTATGAAATTGATATCGTTTAATAATTATACGTTGCAATTGACAGATTTTTAACTCCCGATTAGAAGTTTTAGCATGGGCACAATCTACTAGTAAATAACATGGTATCGTTGATGTTACTGTTCATTCTGATTCTGCTAATGGAACACGAGGGAGGAAGGTTAAATTAATCATGGGTTGTGAAAAAGAGGAAATTATAAAAGAAGAAATGCATCCAAAATCACAAATTCCTCTGAAGGCATTTATAGTATAAAGGTTAAATATCTGTTTAGGCTGAGAACTATTCCAAGTGGCTCCGATTGGAAGGTGATAGTTAGATGCGGGATGTACAATCATAGGGTAGATAATGATTTTGAAGACCACAATATATTGAGTCGTTAGATCATGAAAGAAAGTTTGTGAATGACATGACGAAGTACAATATGGCTCCTAGATACATAATTGCTGCTTTGAAAGACAAAGATCCAGAAAACCTCACGAGTATTACCCAAGTGTATAAAGCTAGATCAACATACATGATAGGCAAGAAAGGTACATTGAAAGAAATGCAAATGCTATTGAGCCTTATTCACAAAGATCTTCTCAATCTCCTTAAGCCATGCTCGTGCTTTGTCAAGTTCATCCTCTCCTTCAAAGATAGGTGATCTGTTCCTCTAAAATTTCTCCAAAGCACGGAACTCATCCTCCTCTCCGTTACAAGCATTCACATTCGGAACTTGCCCAATAACACCAGCGAATATCGTCAATTCCTCGACAATAGCATCACCATTCCTTCCAGCAACCATCGTCTAGACAACCAACAATCCAGATCAAACAAATAGTACCAAATGTTCCACAAACACAAATCGAATACAAAAGGAAAATAAACATATTAATAACCTGGCCAACTGGCCGACCATGCTCTGATACCACTAATGTAACACCTTCTAAACCCCACGAAAAATATATTTCATAATCAGAGTAAATTAGCATGCATGTCGTCACATGTATTACAAAAACCAAAACCAAACTATAATACACCTGGTTATATTCATAACACACATTTAAACTCATGTCTCATATGTACATCACAGTGGAATAATTTAAACATTTCAAAATGATACCAATCACATAATCTCATAATATAAGTTTATGCATAAAAGCATATGCACCAAGGCCAAATATCACATGATCTCATATACACTGAAATATAAAGAGCGTATATCAACATCTCTAAAAACAACATGAATTGAACGTTCCCCAATATTAAATTACTAGAGCATGACTCACTACCTAGAAATGTGATAAACAAAGGAATAGCTCCAGACTAAATCCTGGCAAGCAAGCACCTCTACTCCTCAGTACTTGAGCGATGTCGTACAAAACATCATTTCAATAGAGGGTGAGAACTCATATCATTATAGAAATATATAACAATAAAAAATTCATAACAACATACATCCATATAATTCATCACACTTCATATAATCAAGTATTCAACACTTTTAAATACAATTCACATAATTTGCATGTTTACATATACAACATAGCTCATCGATTCAATATAACAAGGTAACAAAATTACAATTATCACCAAAGTACAATTCACACCAATACCACATAAACACACCAAAACACATTTCACATCGACACATGTGACTCCAATGTGACTCAATGCAATATGCATGTGATACCAATTGTTATCCTCAGCGGTATCACCGCGTCCATCCCTCAGATAAATAACCACCAAAAAGCTCATACTTTAAGCTTTAAAACTAATCCTCTAGGTTTGGGACAAGTAACTAGTTTCCACGAAACTCACGAACATCGCCTCTTTCCCACCAAATGAATGCATGTGCAAATACCGACAAATCATATGCAATTAAGACCATCTCCAAATCTTAATTATACAAGCATATATCACACCATTCATCATATATGAATTACCTAACATTTGCACAAACATAAATATAACATGTTTTCAGTCACACAAGAAACATATTCATATCACTCATCAATTCCACACATCAATGTTAATCTCAATCCATCGTAATTCACAACATATATATTCACCAAATTCAAGTATCATGCTCCTACAAAGAATTGCCTCAAAAGGCATCCAAACATTTTCAAAAAATTCACCATAATTCATGATAAATCAATAGCATACATGATCCAGTTTAGTTTCTAAAAATATAAAATTTTGTATTGCAGACCGCGTTAAGCGCCCCTAACCGCGCTAATTTTGTATTTCAGACAAATTTGGTTTCATATGATTTTTCACTCCAAAATCCATCCAAACATCCAAAGATCAAATATCATGAGATAAAAGCATTCTAACATGTATTCATCATATAGTATCCATTTCTAACCTCAAAACACATTTCAATCATCAATTTCATGCATTTCAAATCAAAACCTAACATGTTAAAACCTAGAATTTCTCCCAAATCCTACACATGTTACTACCCATTAGTCATGCATCATATACTCATAATAAGATGAAAACCCACCTTACCTTAGATGAAGCTTTAACCTAGGGTTGTCTCTTCTCCTTTCTTCTCCCTTTCTCTTTTTTTCCTTTCCTTTTCATCTTTTCTTTACTTCTCTCTCTAACTTTCTATTTTTCTCTTGTTTTAGTTAAACTCTTACTGGAAATTTCTCTTAATGGGCTTACTAAGCCTTAACCCCACCTTTTCTCTTCCTAACACACTATTAGGCTCAATTACTAAATTTTATCATTTCACACCCAATCATCCAAAACACATGTATCACATATGTTCACAAAACACACAATTAATTAATTACTATATCACATAATAATTAATAAAAATAAACAATTAATAAATAACTAATAAATAAAAATTGGGGTGTTACACTACCTACCGCTTCTGTGGGTTAATATCCTTTCCAACTTGATTTTGATTAATACCAAATAAAGGCTATGAAAGAGATCACTAGCACAATAAATGCTAGGATGATAAAGAAGTACATAAATACCAGTATAGTTTTAGATACAATCATCATTACTGCAAGAAAAAAAATGATACGAAGAGAATTGTATAAACCTGAAAATGTCTTCGATTACATCCTTGCCATCTCACCCAAGTGCTCTTGGGTAATAACTTCTATATCTTTCCCCCACTAATTATTGTGTTTCTAACTATTATTCAATTTACTCCTCTTTTCTAAACTTTTCTCTCTTTTCATTCTTCCATCGTAGGGGTGATTTTTGGCCATTTTTGGCTAGAAATCACCCCTCAACACCGTTTTTTTTCTTCTATTTTTATTTAAGTTAGTGGTTATCCATATAGATTTGCTTATTCTCTGGTGTGTTTTTAAGTTTTCATCGTCTTGTGCGGTGTTTGTTGGTTTTCTCGTCTTAGTACGGTGTTTGTTGGTTTTCCCGTCTTAGTACGGTGTTTGTTGATTCAGATTGAAACATTTACTTCAAATCATTGCAGATTTGAGGAAGAGTTGGGCGTCGATGTTGCAGATCCAAAAGTATGAATATTTTGGTGACTTTTATTTTGTCATATTTGTATGCACTTTCATGTTGCCGTTGTATGCTATTAACCTAGGTGCTGCAAGATTGTTTGCAGATTCACCTTTTTCATTTTTTAGCGATCTTGAATTTTTAATGATTGATACATTTTTCAATTTGAATGAATGAATATCTTTTTAGTAAAAAAAACATATGAAATGTAATATATATATATATATATATATATATATATATATATATATATATATATATATATATATATATATATATATATATATATATATATATATATATATATTGAATTAGACTATATGAGCCTAAAACATAAATAAAATTCTATTATTTACTTTATAAAAGTAAGTTATTTTTTATTTAGAATATTGGAAAAATAAATTAACATCATAATTTTTTTTTAATAAAAAACAATGCTGTTTTTTAAGACACACTACTTCGAAAAAATAAATAAATTTCATACAATGCATTTAATTTTCTTCATTTAATGCAAAATAGATAATATAATTATTAATGTATGCTCAATTAAATGGTCATTCATTAAAAATATTAAATAATTAATGCAAAAATAATTTTAAAATAAAGATATTAAATGCATTTAGATTTATTGACATTTGGTTATATTAAAGGCTAAAAACTTTAAAAGACTTTTGAATATAAATAAAGATATAGGAAGTACTTCCTCCATTCTTTATTATAAACAAAATTCCACTTTTTAGATATATTGAATAATTAATGTATTTAGACTACATATAATCCTAACACATTAATAATTCAATGTATCTAAAAAAATGAAATTTTTCTTATAATAAAGAATAGAAAGAGTACTCATTTTTAAAGAAATAGAGATACAACTTTAGAAAGAGCATATGAGATAAGTTCTCGACCCATTCATAACTACAAGAATATAAGTATATATATTAGTATTATTAAATTTCAGCACTAAAAAAAGCACTAAAAAAATAGAATGGAAATCAAATGTATTCCCAATTTTTTTCCAGTCAATTTTTCAAATCATTCGCATCATCTTCCTACAAAAGTAAATTGATGTTAGTAGTTGCATAATAATAAAATAAAGATACCTTCTACATGGAAATTTTTGTTAAGCACAAAGTGGGAATGGATAATAGATATATTTCTTTTCATTTTGATTAAATCGGATTATATTGCGATGAAGTTATGAAACAGTGTATTTGTGGACAACTATATACATCTAACAATTTTCAAATACCTTGATTTTATCCTGTCAAATAAAAATTTAATCAAAATAGGAAAAAAAAATTAATTCGTGTAATCGACATTTAACCCTCTTATCTCATTTTTACCATCATTTATTCTCTCGGTTAAACAATTTTCACTCAATGAATGAATATCTTGGATATGGAGAAGACAAAACATCTCACAATTGCCTACTTATTGAATGCATATTAAATTATCGAGTAAGGACCCACTCCATTTCTTAAAAAGAAATGAAAGGTCCATTACTATAGTTTTGTGTGCATAAAATTAAATAAATAATAAATATGTGTCACATATCTTAGAAATACGTGTAATATACACAAAACTATAGTAATTAAAAAAAATGGAGTTTAAAAAATGGAGTGAATCCTTACTATAAATTATCATTAATATATTCATTATAGGTACAAATAAAAAATATAATAACCAAGCATTTGGACTCTAGTAGTAAATAGCTCCTGCTAAGGACTCAATCCTTTTATGGGTCGTGGGTCTTTTAGAAATATCTCCACCACCCCCTATAATATCTAATTTCAATAAAAATGGGAAGAAACCAGTAAGGAGCGTACATTAGTGGTCAGGGCCGGTCCTGACTTTTTAGAAGTTCGGGGCTAATAATAAAAATGAACCCCTATTAAAAAATATTGAACAACTAACTTTAAAATTGATGATATAATAATTTAAATCTAATAATTTCATTCACAATCCATTTAATTATAAAAGTTAACTAAAAATAGTATTAGCTTTCTATTAATTTTATAATAGAAATAAAATTAAACAATATATATATATATATATATATATATATATATATATATATATATATATATATATATATATATATATATATTTCTGTATTTCTATGTAAAAATAATAATACATCAAACCATTCTTCATCATGGAACGATGGAATCATGTTTCTACTTTAATGATAAAATTGTTATATATTTTTAATTTCAAAAAATATTTAACAATTAAAGTTGCCCAGTGGGATGGAGATCCAGATAAAAATATTACACAAGCCTCGCATCAAAGGATCGAACATTCAACCTTAAAGATAAAGTGAGACTTGTGAAGCAACAATGCAATTGTTTCAACAAATATATATATATATATATATATATATATATATATATATATATATATATATATATATATATATATATATATATATATATATAACAACATTTATCATATTACTAAGTCCACCATCCAAATTTTTGAGGCCCTACTTTTTTTATGCCTGAACTATGGGATTGATTGTCCTGATCCAGGGTGGGCCCTGTTAATGGGTGATTATCGTTTATTATTTTGTATTAAAAAAACACAATTAGTAATTGTAGTATAAGAATTTAACTATAAAACAAAAAAAAAATCATTATTCATTAATTTAGTGATTTTTGAGGCCCTATTTTTTTTAGGCCTGAACTATGGGATTGATTGCCCTGATCCAGGGTCGGTCCTATTAATGGGTGATTATCGTTTATTATTTTGTATTAAAAAAACACAATTAGTAATTGTAGTATAAGAATTTAACTATAAAACAAAAAAAAAATCATTATTCATTAATTTAGTGATTCAATTATGCCGACCACCTATGTATAATGCAGAATTCATTTTCATTTTTAGTAATACAAAAATTATAACCAAAATAAAAACTATGTTGAAGTCAAAGGTAGTTATAGATATTCAATCTAACAGTACATGTCATGTGGTGTTATTGTATTAGAATTTCTGTATGCAACCGACAAAGAAACCAACGATAAGCGGACACTAACCCAACATCCAACACACTTTTACCATCACTTTCTCTCATTCTCTCTCTATGAAATGCTTCCGAGGATTGTTTGGCACCAACAAAAAAGAATAAAATTTTCTTATAAGAAAAAAAAAAATTTCAATGAGGAAAATAATAAAAACACTAATGCAGTCATGATTAATCAACCAATCATCCTTAAAGATTAAAGGGTAAATAAAAACTTAACAAAATACCGAATGTCCGAAATAGTAGATTCACCAAAGTTTTTACAAGAATAGTTGTTTAACACTAGGGGTGGGAATAGGCCAGGCCGGCCTACAGGGGCCTATAGCCTAGCCTACTTAAGGCCAGGCCAGGCCAGGCCTATTTGATAAAAAGGCCAGGCTTGGGCTTTTTTAAAAGCCTATTTAATAAAATAGGTCAGGCCTAGGCTATTAAAAAAGCCTATAAAGCCTTGTAGGCCGGCCTATATTTTCATATATATTAAAATTAGTCTAAATAGGTTGGCCTATATATGCATATATATTAGAAAAAGTGTTAAATAGATTGGTCTATATATGTATATATATTAGAAAAAAAAATGCTAAATAGGTCGGTCTAAATGTTCATATATATGCGACCTATAAGGCTTCTTAAGTAATATGAATTAATTGAAAATATTAATAAGAAAGAGGCTTTTAAATAGGCTTTCAGGCCAGGCCAGACTTTTAAAAAGGCCAGGTCAGGCTGAAAAAACGAGCCTATAGTAGGCCATAGGCCAGACTCAGGCCTTGTAAGTTTATCATAGGCCAGGCCCAGGCCTTATAAAGCCTAGCCTATCCTAGCCTATTCCCACCCCTATTTAACACATATGAGAACTTTTCTTTGATTTGTTAAGGAAAAGTCTAAAAATTGCAAAAGTCTTTTTTTAGATGAGTAAATGATTTTAACAGAGTTTAAAATGGTATATTTTATTTATTAAATACTTGTATTAAACGTAATGAAAATTAAAATAATTGACTTTTCTAAAAAATAAAAGGTATGTTTTTCTTGAAAATACTTGTATTCAATGCATTGGAAGTTTAAATTATTGATTCATTTAAAGAATATTTTCTATATTTGAAATCCTTAACCAATGCCCCTAAGGCACTCGTTAGCATGACACTATAATTAAAGATAAAGCTAACATGTATCCCAATGACACATGTTAAGAAACTTAAATATAAAAAATTTGTACTAAAAAATGTAATAAACACATTAATTATCAACTTTTAATGAAAACAACGCACAATTTCTAAGAAAAAAATATCTACATTTAACTCTTAACATGTGCCATTAGGACACATGTTAACATTACCTTAAAATTAATTACAGCTCTCTTCATAAAAAACGACACCATTTTATTAATATTTATTTTTAAATGAAATAAACTATATTTTAAAGGTTAAAATGAGAACAAAAATAAACCAACCCAAACTTCTTTATCCCCTATATATAGTAATAGAGTAAGGGAATTTCTTAGTACACCCATACATGGTGAAAAATATCCTTGAAAATCTCAGAATACCTTTCGGATATGCATATCCGAACGCACTCTTTTCACATTTTTAAGATGTTTCGGATATGCTTATCCGAAACACCTTTTTTTCCAAATTTTATAATTTAAACGTGAGAATTAAAATATAAGAGATTTTTTCGCATATGCATAATCGAAAACACCCTAAACCAGTTTCAGATATGCACATGCGAAATATGTGTATGTGTAATAGAAATAAAAAATACGTAGACTAAAATAAAATATCAAAATATAGTAATTATTGTTCTGATAAGTGCAAAATGTAGAAATATTACAACACCAAAAAAAAAAAGTCATAAAATATAGGCTACTACTACTATTGAGTATGCCTAATCCTAACCCCTGCGACCTCCTCTGCCTCCTATACGTCACCGCAAAGGACGCCTCACTGACCTTCCTCTGCACCACCCTCCTGAATGATTCCTCTGTCCAATACCTCCTGCCCAATCAACTGTATCCGCTGACATATTGACAGGAGCTCAGTGACATGGTCATCCTCGGTCTGCTGGTTCTCCAAGAGCTCCTTATGCGTTGGCCTAGGTGGACGCCCAGGAGCATCGGGTGTCAGATATGATGTGACACTTGAAAAACCATGTCACATATCCATCTACACAGTGCTAGCTCTGGGTGGCCAACATCCCCTGATACTCCTCTAACACCAAATGATGCCCCCAGTCTTGAAAGATAGCAGTGAGATCTCGGCGGATAATGGGGTCAAGAGTAACCGTAAAAGGAGATCTCGGTATCATCTACACACGTCCAAACTGTCTCATGCACCACTCTGGCAGATATTTTATTGTTTGACCAACAATTTGAAGTGATCTCTGATTTATCCTATAAATTGGACATGAAAGGGGGTTAAAGCTTTGAAATGAATATTCTAGTTGGCTGAGACTCAGGATTAAGAATGTGATTATCAAAATCTAATATTCCTCTTATATATTTTCTCTGTTCCAAAATAATTGTCACATTTAAAAAAAATTATTTATCTCAAAATATTTGTCACTATTTTAGATTACCAATACAATTTTATTTTTAATTTTCCAATTATACCCTGTAATAAATATTCTTATTTATTATTTTTTTACTTATCATTAATACTAATTTGATTACACCAATACTCCCTCTGTTTTTTATTATAAGTCGTTTTAGACTTTTCACACAGTTTAAGAAAAATAATAATTGTTATATGAAAATAAGAAATTATGAAGGTTTTTACAAAATTATCCTTCATTAATGACATACGGAAGATAAATTTATATAATTGAAAGGAGAGAGAATAATAAATACTTAAGGATATAATAGGAAAAATAGCATTAATTATTCATTGGAATTGTAAAACGACTTATGTTTAAATACAATTTTTTTTCCAAAACGACTTATAATAAAAAACGGAGGGTGTAGTTGATAAGATAAGTTGGTAAAGTTATTATTACCTCTCTTTCATTTATAACTATTTATTAATATGTGTGAAAGTGTCGACTATGACAATTATTTTTGGGATGGAGGAAGTATAATATTTGTCTCTAGACTATTTAAGAAATTGTAAAGAGTTAATTTGAGGGGATAAATATTTAATTACTAATGAATTTTCATTAAATATTATATGAAATGAGTGAAAACATATATTAGTGATGTCAATTAATAAGGTCAAATAAGGAGTACACGAAAAAGTTCAAAATTAGGCTCATTTATAACATAATTTTCTTATTAATTTTACAACTTTTTTTATTTTACAATTTTCTCAAAGCAACTTTAAAATGCAAAGCAGAAAAGAAATAACAACTTAAGAGCAACGTCTTGTCTTCTTGCAATGGATAATTAACAAGTGACACCTTCTGTCGCACCAGGATTCAGCAATAGGCACATGGGGTGGTGAGAAGAAGAAACTTCATCTTCACTCAACTCTTTCCTTCACAGGTTTTGTTCTTCGTGATTTTTCTCTAATAGAAGTTGGACTATTTCTTCAATCTTCAAGTGTTGCTTTTATAGATGCATGAGCTAGGATTTTTTCATTTGTCTTGGATCATGGGCTTGAGAGTAAATCAAATCAGGTCCAAGGTAAAAGCAGCAAAGTTCCCTCCTTTTCTTCTCTTTCGTATATCATGAAAATCATGTATAAACATTAGGGGGAGTGTAGTAGGGAAAATTGCTGCAGCAGAGGAGCAGACAACGCTTGTCCTTTTGTTGCATGGCACACATGTAGTGGGTGTACTACGTACTACCTTTTGTCTTGTAGTGCCTTTGTTCTTATCCATTCAAAACAGTTCTCCTTCCAGTACATATTTCAACTATGTATGTCGCAGGAATCATAGTTTGTTGTTTCTCTTTTCCTCTGAGCTGATTCTAGCCTTTTGCTTTCTTTTTTACTCTTAGATATTGTTCACGACTGTTATATGCCTGAGCTCATCAAAACAAACCTTGTAAAAAGCGACAAACACATAAAACTATAAAAGAGAGCACATATTGCACTCCTTGTAAACTACTCTAAAAACAACAAAATGCAATAAATTGAGCTACTAAATGATAAAACAAAAAAGATATAAATAAGAATTATGACTTGTAATAGCTCAGAAAATGTGGGTTATTTGCACCTCGGCCTCGATCCATTTAGTGAAATAATCCACAACAACAATAAGATATTTGAGTTGTCCCGGTGTCGGGGTGAAGGATCCGAAGATATCCATCCCCTGATGCATAAATATCCATCGTGATGTTTAATATGTTTAGTTCGGTGGCTATGGCATTGAAAACTTCCTCGTGCCACTAACACTGGTCGCATTTTTTTTACGTATTATTGGGTATTCTATATCATGGTCGGCCAATAATACCCCTCTTTAGAACATTCTTAACTAGATCCCTTACCCCCCCAGGTGTTGCCCTCCATTTTCCTCATACTCTTCCAGGGGTGTAATCGACCTTTACTTTCCATAAGCACCTCAACAATGGTGTAGACAAACCCCTTTTATACAAAGTCTCTCTAACCATAGTGTACCCATCTAACTTTCTTTTCCCCATAGTTTCTTTGGATGGATCTGATGGAAGGATTCGAATTCGAGAATCGATATATGTTGAATCGGGGTCATCTAAGAAAGGGGAGCTACGTCATATACAAGTGCTACCATATTAACTTTAAATTCAACACTTGGGATAATTCTAATTTATTGAACGAAATGTTGGTTAATATCGAGACTTCTATTGTTGGATAGCCGGAATAGGACATTGGCTCAGGAGTTTTCCTCATGTGGCACATGGATAATCTTGAATGCTTTATGCCCTGCAAACTTGTCTACATCCAGCTTGAGGTACCAATATAGCAAATGATCCTTTTCTTGGGCTTCTCCCCTTATTTGGGAAACAACCAATCAATTGGTAGTTTGTTTGTAGCATCATGTATTCGGCCCCAATATCCCCCGCGAGCATGGTCTTGGCGAAGACAACCTTATATTCATCTTGGTTGCTGGTGGTTAGAAACTCGAACCTTACAAACACTTCCACAACCAAACCAAAACTATATTCTAAAATCTCACCCGCACCATTTCCCTTGCTATTAGATGAACGATTCTGAAGACTATCTATATACGATATGGTTCTAAGGGCACGAGAGTCATTTTGGCTAGGAATTCAGCGAACAATTGGGTTTTCAAAGATTTCATTTCCTCAAAGGACACTTCAAACTCAGATAACTCAGTGCCCCACTTTGTTAAACACCCGGCCATATCTGGTCGATATATCATATGTTTTAGTGGTAAAACTGTCTGAACCACTATGAAATGTGTGAGGAAAAACTGCCAGAGCTTACAAGATGTTATTATTAAAACCAAGGGTGCCTTATTTATCTTATGGTACTACGTTTCTGCCCTTTCTAAGGCTTTTAAAATGAATTAAACTGGGCTTTAGTTGGTTTGTGATTCTCTAATCAGGACGACACTTACTGCCTCCTCAACGACAACTAAGTTTAGGTACAAGACTTCTCCCAGAATTGTTCACCTGAGTACCGTAGATGTAGCTAAAGTCCTTTTCACGAATTCAAACGCCTCTTCACAATTAACCAACCATTCAAAATCAATCTTTTCCTTCAACATTATATAAAAAGGTAAAGTGTGTTATGCAAACTTTGAAATAAATCTATCGAAGGAAGTCAACATATCGTTTAACCTCTAAACATCCTTCTTCGATGTCAGTGAATTCATTTTGACCACCGCCTCACATTTATTTGAGTTTGTTTCAATTTCCCGCTCAGTCAAATAGAAACCTAAGAATTTGTCGACCCTTACTCCGAAAGTGCATTTCTCTAAGTTGAGACACATATTATATGTTAGACCGTCTTGAACACCCGCTGAAGGTGTTGGGCATGAAGCTCCTCCTGATTAGACTTTACGATCATATAATCCATAATCCATGTACACTTCAAGTTATCCCCTATCTCTTCTTGGAAGATCTTATTCATCATTCTCTCGTAGATAGCACCAGCAATTTTTAACGCAAAAGACATGACATTGAATTGGTAATTGACATGCTCGGTATTGAAAACTTTCTTTATCCGTTTGGGTCCGTACATAGGTATTTAGTTATTTCCCAAATAGACGTCCTTAAATGAGAGCAATTGATATCCGATTGAATTATCTACAAATTTATCAATGTTCGAGAGCGGGTTGGAATCTTTTGGGCAAGGCCTTTTATGATTCGGAGGCGGGTAAGAATCGGGTGCGGGTTAAAATCTTTTGAGCAAGGCCTTTTAAGATTTGTATAATCAACAAACATCCTTTATTTTCTATCAGGACGACGTTGGACAACCACTCTATATATACTTGACTTTGAAAATGAATTTGGGTCTAATAGGCTCCTAATAGTACTAAGAGTGACTTCTACTTTTCTGGGAATTGCGTCCTCCGACATTAAGAGACGTAATGGGCGCTGGCGGCATACTATGTTAGGATCAATATCGACCATCTCATGCTCATGCGAGGTTATAAAGAAGAGATCGGCATTAACGGGTAGGCATTCAATCAGGGAGGATTTTACCTCCAGAGGAAGCGCGTGCTATTTTTATTGAAAGTTAATTGTTATGCAGAATCTAAATTCACACTAGAAATTAATAAGTTCTCACACTTAAATTTTTTGACTTATTAGATTGCTTAATAACTCTCCTTTTGTGGTAAAGCTGATCATGAAACTTCTCAATATCAAATTTGTAAATTATGTGATCCTTCTCAATATCATTTCCAATCAATTGTTAACTTTTTTTCAAACATAAATTTAATTAGATGTCAAAAAAGTGTCACTGAAACATTTTCTTTTATTTAATACTTACGTTTCTAAATTTTACCATGGGCAGCACAACAATGTTACAAACAGAAAAACAAAGCAAGTAATTAAAATTCATTATTTTCATCTTGTTACACATTACTACATCACATGATCATCATGTAGGGGTAACTACGAAAACACAGAAAACCATTGCTACACAAACCAACAAGAGAAACAGAAAAAGCATACATTGCTTCTGATTTGTAAACATGAGATGGAACACCGATCAAGCAATCTTAACCTCAATAGTCTTAGGCTTCTTAGGTTCAGGTGGAGGCAACTTATTAACAGTAACGGTAAGAACACCGTCTTGACAGATAGCAGAGATAGCTTCAACATTCGCATTCTCAGGTAACACGAATTTTCTCATAAACTTACCAACCCTTCTTTCCATCTTCAAATATTTAACACCTTCTTTCTCTTCTTCTCTCTTTCTCTCACCACTTATCAATAGCACATTCTCATCTTCCACCTGTACCTTTATGTCACCTGATTTCAACCCAGGCATGTCCACCACAAACACGTATGAATTTGGATACTCTTTCACGTCCGCGGGAGTTGCAGCCATTGCCTTTGCATCACGAACATATGTTCTTGTTGGAGCGTTTAAGTTCTTGTCGGTTGAGTCGTCTGTGAGGTCCATAATGTGGTGGAGAGTGTTGAAGAGGGGAGAGTCTAAACCCATTAGCCTGAAATCCATTGCTTTTTTTGTGGGGGTAATTTTGTGTTCGTTGAAAGTTTTGTTTTAAGATTGTTTTGGATGGAATGAGAGTGGAGAATGTTTGGTATTTCAAAGGGTGGTAGGAAGATTATGGGAGGTTCCAGAGAAAACAGAGAGTATCGGAAATTCTAGGACTTTCGATCTTAGAACTCAATTTTTCTAGTAAGTTCCAAAACAAGGAGAAATAGAGAATATTGGGCCTTTGAGGCCCAGGTAAATAATAAAGCCCAAAAAGTGTGGAATCTACTAGCTTAATGTCGTATATTTCTAAAATGTCTTTATAAATTATCTTAATTAAAAAATTTGGATAAATTTATTTTTTTATTGCGATCGCATTAAATATTTGAAACAATAAATAAACAATTTGAAACTAAAATGCATTTTAAAATTTTGTAAATCTTAGTGATATATTCACCTTTAAACATGTGTTTTAAATATTAATGAATATCTATCAGTAATGATTAGTTAGAGTTCCCTCAAGTGCATATAGCAAGAGACTTGGTATATTGAGATTTGATGACATTCGTAAATAAATTTTCATTCTTGAAGTATTTATTGAAGGTTTCTTGGATTGGATTGGGCTAGAAGGAGATTTAAACTAGGTTAAATGTAACTTTTTTTTTCAGACTTAGATAGTCGAGTTTCTTAAGTGAGATTTTGAAAGATGATTCCTTTGGTCGAGACTTAAAAAGATGAGTTCCCTTTTATACTTCTTAGGTATTTTCTCTTGTACCATATGCATTATTACCGCGATAGAAGTTTTCTTGTAACATCTCCCTTCTGGGATCTCTTAAAGATAACTCTCTCGCCTTATCCGACATATTTATAAATTTTGTGTTATCAATGTTCTTTGAGTTTAGTGAAGACACCTCGTAAGGCTTAGCCCTGAGGAGGGGGGATAATTGTCAGTCTTGACTCGAAGGAGATGGTCCCTCAGGGCAGCCTCAACCACTCATCAAGAAATGAGACTTAGGAAGGGAAAAGTTATTTAAATCCATTTTTTAGAGAAGTGCATGCTTGAGATGAAGATTAAAGGGTGAGTTTCTCAAGTGTAGCTTTAGAAGGCGAGTTCCAAGGGTAGAGCTTGGGGCGAGTCCCTCAATTGTTGCTTAGGGCGAGTCCCTCAATCGTTTCATTGGTGAGTCCCTCAAGCGTTGTAGCATTTGATGTTTTAGACATGTGTACTTTTTGTTATCTACTTTCTTCTTTTGAAGGTTCTTTTGCAACAATTAGCTTACCTTATTTGAATTTCTTCCTTTGTAATTTTAATTATTTTTTAGGCGTATTCCTCCATGTTGCCCTAATTGAATGAATTTCTCGCTTAGGGCGTGTCCCTCAAGCGCGCTTGGGGCGAGTCGAATTTTCTTTATCAAGGCTCCTTTGATGAAGGTCCGTAGATTATGTGCCTCATAAGAGGACAATGATCCTTTAGTGAAAGTCCAAAATTTATATGCATGATATGGCGACTAGGATCCTTATGTATAGGTCTAACATTGACATGTATGATAAGGTGACAAAGATCATTCAATGAATGTCCAACATTAATATTTGATCGTGAGGCCATCAATGTTCAAATTATATTAATAGTTAACCCGTTGTATTGAAGGTTATTTAAGGTAAATGATATGTGCCACTATAACAATAAGCATTGATGCTTTACTACTTTCCTTACACTTTTGTTGATATTTGGAGGTGGAATTTGCAACTTTATGACTTTATCGTTTGTGTGAGATATTGGATCGAACTCTAGTATTGTCGAAGGGTAGCTTCTTGGTTCGACAGTTCGACAGAGTTAAGCATGAAGTCGAAGGATTGTTCACATGCTGGTGTCGAAGTGTGCATGCTGTAGTCGAAGATGGGTCTAGCATGCAGATGTCGAAGATGCTAGGGTTGTTAGCATGTTAAATTAGGTTTTAGTGCTTAAACCCTAATTTGTTAAGTTAGCTTGTTTATTAAGTTGGCTTGTGTAATGGGCCTTGCTGAAAAAGCCCATTAGTTAGTATGTTAGGTTTTATTATAAATAGCATACTAGTCTCTCATCATTGCTAAGCTGCAAATCCTAATTTAGGGTGAGAGAGGTTATTTGTTATTCTTGTAAACTTGTAATCTTGTTTTAAGAGAAAGTGAAAGAATAGCAGTTATAACCAATTATTGTGTTCTTATTCTCTTCCCTAATTCCCTATTATACTTTGTTATTGGTATCGTTTTTCACAACAGTTTGAATTGCGAACTTTATATTCAGGTTCATCTTTATAAGTTGCAACAAAAAAATAGCACCAGAGTAGAAGCAATGACACAAAAAATACACACCCCTTCTTTCACCAATAGAAAATACATACCAATAAATAAGAGAAAGTTATTTGATAAATATAATTGTTTAAAAAAATTTTATAAATCAAACAAAGAATATGTAACATAACAAATAAAGAAAAGGAAATAAGAGTGAAGGAAAGATGAAAAAAACCATAAATAAATAAATAGCGGAAATATAAAGAGATAAGGATTAAGATAATTGCACTAGAAATTTATAGAGGTTCATTCCAACCACCTGACATACTCTTATCCCAAATAATTTCTTCTTGAGAGTTTCTATTATAAATGTGAGATTTTTCATAGGTTATGCCCAAAAATCTTCTTACAATTAAATTGAAGTTTCACACTGACAATCCTCCAAATGAAACACGAGATTTAACACTAGGATCATTTTGGAACCTAGCGAGTGCTTTTATACGTGGCTAAACTCACAAACGAAAAAAGATCTTGAAGGACACTATAGAGAACTGAATGAGAGATTTTACATCGGACTAAACTCATAAATCAACCGAAGACTTTGACGTATAATCTCACGAATTGATAGAGAGCTCTTATTGCATTGCTCACAAACCAAACAACAACTTCTCACAAAACATATTACACTAGAGATAAATTCCTCTTAAGTACGCATGGTCGGAGGTTTTGTCGGTGGAGGTAACTCTAGATCTTCCCAGAGGAAATACGCACGGCAGGTGTTTACAACAAATGTAATATCTTACGGCTTCTCTATAAGCTCTCAAGGGAAAACATGGGTTAACATCTCCTTCTCCGAGGATGGTGCCCTCGACATCAAACCTCACGGCGATGGTCTCTTGGTCATCATTGTACAACATTATAACTGGAACAACAAGTGTGTCCTGATAAATCCTGGAAGCTCTACTAACGTCCTATTTTGGGACACCTTCCAAAAACTGCAGTTAGATCCGAACGACATAAAAATGTTTAGTGATTTTTTAACGGGGTTATCACGCGGACATGTACAAATAATGGGTCACATAAACCTGGAAACCACCTACGGCGAGAGAGCAGACACCAAGGTGGTAGGCGATTGACGCTAGCCACCTCATTGTCGACGCCCTATCACCATACAATATCATTATGGGCGACCGACTATCAACACCCTGGAAGATGTTGTGTCCACCTTGTATCAAACCTTAAAATACCCGTTCTTTGGTGGGAGAGACTATACGATTCGAGCAGGCCAACAAGTAGCTCAAGAGTGCTATCAAATTTGCCTAGAGGAACTACTTGGAAAGCCTCAATGCAAGAATCTCTCATTCTCTTGGAGTGGGTGTGGGGACCTTAAGATTGTTGGATCTGATTCTCCAACACGGAAGACGAGGCAATGCGTCTTCACTCTTCATGTGGGATTTCTCTCACGGCCGTGCTTGCTACAAATCATGGCCGATCAAGGTTGTAAGTTTGTATTTTCCTAAGGTTTGCCATTTTTTGAGTATTCTGATAGTCTGTTTTTATAGTCTATTTTGAGATGTTATTTACTTTTTCACAGACACTATTATTGTTCCTTATAATGAGGAAGCTTCTTCAGGAAATGGCCAAGTTTTTAGTGCTTTGACAAGTGACCTCTTTTTCTTCCTCGACTCTCTTTTAAAGAGAGGAGGGATGTAGTACATGCACACACTCCAACGTTTAAGTCAGTGATTATTAGAGATGAGAAGCATACAATTGTTAAGAAATTTGTGTGTATCTCATTTGATTTGTGTAACCCTTATATAGCAATTTTTCTAGAATTTTTATGGACCCTTATTCTTTGGTTTTTCATCTTGATCCTTGGTATAACCAAGTAACATAATATAATTTGTTCTATTATCTGATTTTCCCTCTTTCCCTATTTTGTTCGGGCCAGACACTACCTAAAAACATTACTTACTAGATCTTAAAAATTTTTGAGTGTATTTGGATGAAGCATTTTGATGAGGGAAAATAATTTTTTGAGAAAACTAAAAATGACTTAACCAAAATTTATTGTTTGAATGAAAAATATGGAGAGTTATTAAAATGGTATAAATTTATAAAGTATTTTATTCAAGTTAAATTTAAAAATTTTCAAAATCACACCAAAACTAAAAAATTTGAAATTGCTCATTCACTTTATAAAATGTAAATGTTAAATTATTTATTATTAGTTTTTCATTTAAAAGATGATCTCATATTTTATAAAAAAATTAAATTCACTTCAAATTTTTCAAAAAACTACAAATAATTCTCTAATAATTTTCAGTTTTAAAAATTGATCCGTTCAATTTTTTTCGAAAATTACAAATTAATCTTTATTTTTCATGTTTTTAATTTGGACATAGTTTTGAAATTTATAAAAATAATTTCAAAAATTTAACGATTCATTTTAATATTCCATCCAAATAAAAACTTAAAATTTAATAAATTTCAAACAAAAATTTAAAAATTAATAAATTTTAATTTAATTATTTAAATTTTTAAAATTTAGAATTTCTTAAAATTCTCAATTACCTCGTCCTAAGCTGTATTTAGCTATATTTATCCTCTAACACAATGCCTTGATTTCAATTTGGCTATTTCTATTAACCTTTGTGATCTTCTAGATTAATTTTCCATCAGGCCATAAACTGGAAGAAAATTTCTTTACCTACCTCCCTATGGGGGTCACCCCCAGCGAAAACTCCACTTTACCCCTGCTTCGGAAATGCATTTCCGAAGTATTTTTTTTTAAAATTTTTTTTCAGACTTCGGAAGTGCATCTCCGAAAACACCAAATGGGGGGTGTTTTCGGAGAAGCACTTCCGAAAACACCTTTTTTCAGTTTTTGGGGGGTTTCGGAAATGAACTTCCGAATTATGCAGAAACTGTGTTTTTTTTTTATGTTTTTGGAAACAGCCTCGTATTTTTAATTAAAGGAAGACGGAAAATAAAATAAGCGATATATAAACAGAAAATACTAATATACTAATATGATAAAAATAGTAATATATACAAGCCGATCCGATCCAAATCCAAATAATAATAGTGTGCGAAAGATATAATCCGAAAACAAAAAAAATAAACCCGGACCCCTACTGGGTATACCTAACCCTCTTTCCCTGGGACCTCCTCTGCCGCCTGTATGCCGCCGCACGACCCGCATCAGTGACGATCATCTCCATCACGGCGACTGCCTCTGGACCGCCCTGATGAACGATGCCTCAATCCAACGCGTCCCGCCCAAGCATCTCTATCCGCTGGCAGATCGGCAGGAGATCAATGGCGTGGTCATCCTCGGCCTGCTGGTTCTCCAGGATCTCCTCGTGTGCTGGCCTAGGAGCGCCGGGAGCGTCGGGTCTCAACAGAGGATGTGACACCTGATAGAACCATGTGACTTACCCCGCCACACTGTGCCAGTCCTGAGTGACCCGAATGCGACGATACTCCTCCGATACCACATGACGCTCCCAATCCTCAAATATGGCAGTGAGCTGCACTCGGGTCACTGTGTCGGGAGCAGCCTCAAAAGGTGACCTGGGTATCATCTGCACATACCCAAACTGTCGCATGCACCGCTCAGGGAGATACAACACCATGGTGCTGGTCCCGCATGCCAACCAGCCAGAATATAAAGATATGTCGTCAAAGGGGACAACATGAGTGTAGTCGCTGAATGGCCTTCAAGTGACGTCATCGTGCATCGCGCGGTCGAGGTACCCACGGTATGGTCCCACTGCATTGTTCCCCCTCTGGAGAACGTATCTGGCGGCCCTGGGCATGGCGTCATCGTACTCAGGATCAATGTGGAAGCCGTGGATGCGGGAGAAGTAAGAGATGATCCAGCTCTGAAACACAATCACGATAATGTATTAAAAATAAATACGAAACATAAATAAATGTGAAACAATTAAAATGAAACGTACCGTGAGTAGTGTGCAGGATCCGGTCAACTGCCTGGTTCTCTAGTTGGAGGCCTCATTTAGCTTCTGGTATAGGTATGCCAGAGTAGCTGACCCTCAGTTCCACTGGTGAACGATAGTCAAGTCCTTGAAGTAGCGGAGGTAGGTCACGTCGACGTACCTTGCACTATTGTCCACAAAGATTGCAGCGCCTACCACAGACATGTACCACCACCGGAGAGCGCAGCCACGGTGATACTGTACAAATAGGGCGCTATCCGCCTCCTCGGATTTGGCCTCCGCCACCAGGTGGTGCTCGAAATAAGCGCTCAGTGTGGTGAACCGGATATGAGGCCCATTTGTCGTGATGCACTCAAAGTCAGCAACTTCGGGCTTCATACCCAAATAGAGCGCCATCCACTCACTGGCTTCGATCCTCTGGATCCGGGAGTGGTCGTCATTTCCCCAACCGGTAAGTGGAAAGAAGACGTCTCCCTGTGCCACCGCTCCACAAAGGCCCCTGCATGTCGTGGCTGATGGTGGTATACCCTGTCATGTAGAGCCTACTAAGCCCTGAAGCTCTCACCGCGTCGTTAAACCACTCAACAGTCGGTTTAAACAGACTGAAAACCTTTCGGTAGTGGTTCACCATTTTCAAAGGCTCTCTCCTGTTACAAAAAAAACAAATAAAAAAGTATGTTAAATAGACCGTTAAGAAAATATTGAATAAACGACTAAATTATAAACGGTTAAATAATATAGTCGGGCAAATTATAAAAAATACCTCTCCCTCCCAGATGCGCCGAGCGACGTGCTCGTGGAAGGTAATCAGCACGGTAGTGTCACTGGGCCCTCCCGGGTAGCCCTCCTCCTGCTCCTCCTCCTCCCCTTGTGGAGGGTCAACATCCAGTACCTCCTCTGCCTCGTGGTATGTCACTGCCTCCTCCTCCTCCTCCTCCTCCTCCTCTCGCTGGCGGGAAGAAGATACCCGAGCCAGACGAGTCATAGATCCAAATGTAGAGGTACCCTCGTCCATCTGCACGGGAACTCGCACACGTCCCCGGCCCTACCCCCGTCCCTGCGTCGAAGCCAACTGCGCCGCCCGCTCGCGTCTAACCGACGCAGTCTGGGTCTCTCTACCCTTTCTGATGCGTGCTTGATTGCCTGACATGTTCCTGAAAACAATTGAAATCAATAAATATGCGAGAGAACAGAAAAAACTAAAAAAAATTGCATTTCTGATACACTTCGGAAGTTCATTTCCAAAACTGGGAATGGAGGTGTTTTCGGAAATGAACTTCCGAAACACCCCTGCGAAGAAGTTTTCTGCAACTTCCATGGCAGACCCCAAAAACAAACTTCAAATCTATGTTTAATCATTCTAAACAACCTAAATAGCAGTACCAAACTAACATAATACAATTTTTACTATTTCTAAACACCCTAATAGAAATTTTAATCAAAGATCTAAAACTCGAAAAGCTTACCGATTGAAGAGATTGAAGGGCTTTTGAATGTAGTATAGCAAGGTTATTGGAGCCTTTGATGTAGCATTGGAGTGGTTTGCACAAAATTTCTCTGGGGTTGGTTTGAAGTTGAATTAGAGTAAATGAATTAGGGGAGGGGAGCTGTTTTGCTAAATCTGCAAAACGCGCAGTATTTCGGAAATGAACTTCCGAAATGCTGTTTTCGGAAATGCATTTCCGAAATAAGACAAATTTTGAAGGAAAAAAAAAAGCGCTTTCGGAGATACATCTCCGAAAACACCTTTTTCTTGCATTTCGGAAATACATTTCCGAAGTCAGGGGTATATATGGTTTTTCACCAGAAGTGACCTAGAAGGTTGGGAGGTGGGCAAGAAAATCTCTTATTATTATTACTATTTTAAAATATATTGTGAATAGTAAATATCTTTTATATACAAAATTGTCAACTTAGTATAGTAACTTGAACTATTACATCTACAATCACAATATTATAAATAGCATATTATGAGTTCACGTAAGAACGCAACAATTATCCAAGTAAAATAAATTATTCCCACACTCTCTTCTACATCTCTATTTTTATTGTATAATCATTGATTTTTCTTAAATAATAATAATAATAATAATAATTATTATTATTATTATTATTTTACAAAATATATTATTTAAAGAAAATATAACTCCCGTTTGTGCAGGAAGTTTAACCGTTTTGTGCATAATTTTACTGAATGACAGGACAGGACAAGGGATAACGTTGTTATCTTATTATCCTATCCATGTCGCCCATCAACAGAGTACTAGTAGTACAATTATTGTCCTATTTCCATTTGCTACATTTCTGCCTCGGACAAATTGTACTGTAGCATCTTTGCAAAGGATCTAGCAGATAAATTGGATATGGAAGACAAATGAGAGATTAGCACACTGTTTTTGCAGCACAATGTTCTAGGGCTGGCTAACTATCCACTGAAAAATAAATTGGCCGATTATTGGTACACAATATTGGGTTTATGGAAATGGTTTTTCTCTTTTCAGCCCCTGGTTTTAGGAATGCCGCAAGTTCAGGATCACCAATTTTTTTTTCTCCTATCCTCTGAGCAAATTTAATACTTACATTAGTATTTATTTTTGTTGGTTTCTTACCTATATTATTTGAATGGAAGGGAGTCAAGGGACAATTATAGAATTTTTTTAAATATTTTTAAAAATTATAAATAAGTATTTAACATTTTTATATTTTAATAATTTTAAAATATTCTAATATTTGAAATATTTTGTTGTAAAATATTTTGTTGTAGAATATTTTAAATTATGAGAAATTTAAAATAATATTTTTTCTACATATTTATTGACTGGAATTTATAATTTAATATAATTTTTTAATGATAAATGCAATTTTATTATTAAAAGAGAAAAATAAAATAAAATTTCACGTAAAATGAGTGGTTGAAAAAATATTAAAAATAAAATGTTTTTAATAGTCTTCTTTTATGGATATGTTAGAATCTTAGTGCTATCTTGGACTATGGTTCTTTTTTCTTGTTCTTAAGTTCACAGTTCTTTTTAGTTTCCTAAACCGTTGTCAATTAGTTGTTCAACACTTATTTAAGTTTTAATTTTATAAAGGGTGGTATAATTATTCAGAAATTTTATCAATTATTCAGTTAAATATTAAGTAGTTTTTAAAGTAAATCTATAAATGTATAAACTGTTTTTATCTTAAAGACATGTTAAGATATCATCAAATTATTATAAAAATAATTCTTTATCAATTGATTTTTTTTAAAAGATAAAACATGTACACCATACTATAAAACATATTGAAAGTTAACTTGAACCTATGTCACATGTGTATCAAAACATGTGTATCAAAACTTGCTTTAATGTCTTCAAAATTGGATTAGAAATTTTGACCGAAATCAAATTAGAATTATTTTGTTTAGTTTATAAGCAAGATCACAAAAGACTGTAACTTGCACCTCTCGTTATAATCCGTACGGTTAAAGTGTAGAACTATATGTCAAGAATTTTATATTCGGAAATTAGTTTCATCCAATCAAAAATTAGTTTTATCTAACGGTAAACAAATACATAATCTAAAAGTTGCATAACTAGTACCGCTTATGTTTTTCATGTCAATCAATTAAATATTAATATGTGAGATCCTGTCAAATAAATATTTCAAACATTGTTTATTTTTATAATATTTAAAATCATTTTTATTTTATTAAAAAAATTCATTTTCAAATAAACTAGGAGTTAGGTAACTAAACTAAAAAAAATCATTTTACATTTTGCGAAAAAAACTAATCTACTGTTTTTGCAAAGTTAGAAAATAAAGGAAGCATGAGTCAAATTTAGAAAACTCATAATTAGTTGAATCGATGAAATAAAACTACATTTTAGTCCAAAAAAGAAATAACCAATATTTTAGTACTAAAAAATACTAATATTCTTAAAATAAACAATCACATCGTCCAAACGTTTCATGTGCAACAAATTGTCAGTGCCTTCCAAAAATTCTCTAATAGTGATTGATCCTAACACTACCATTCATCACTTTACCAATTTTAAACTACTAGTACCAATTTATAATTATGATACCAAACACAATCACCAAATTTAGCAATTTAACTACAAAACAAGATAAATAAAAATAAAAGCAAATTAATAATGATACTTTGATTTTGTCTTAAGGTCAAATTTTGGAAGGCCTTAATGACCTTGTGATTTATGTCACATTTTCTACATGACAATGTCCTTTGAAAACCGCAAAAGCCAGAGTCACATCCCTCACTATATGAGTATTGAGTAATCTAAAGAGCAATAATACTTCTAAATATGAAAGACAAAACTTCAAAAATAAGTAACAATTATATGAAACGCCTATGGTAACTTTTGATTAGAAAAGCAAAAGAGTTGTATTTACAAGCTCATTCATCATATGAACATAGAACCTAACAAACTAAAATTTAGAAGAAAAAGAACATTCCAAAGAAGAAAAAAAACCTAATCCTAACTTTAATCCTAATTCTTATTATCCTATGCATAGTTCTAAATTGTGTTCACCAACTTGCAGTTACGACCACAATATAGAGGATTTTAAGGTTTTGACAACGTTGGCAAACAATTTCAACAGCATAATCACAACTACTTGAACCGCAATTTAAAACCATAATCCTATAAACATATATTATGCTGCTAAACCTCTATCAAGAATCTAAATTGGACTAATCTTGCCTCTTTGTAGACATGCGTTTCAAAAACTCGTAAGTAGTAATCATAGTCGTAGCAGACATAGACATCGACACCCACCTCGGTCCCAATCCTTTATAACAAGCAAACAAACCACCTTCATTCACCAAATTCCTAACCGTCTGCGCAAAAGTTAACGGCCTCCTTCTCCCATTCTCCTCCGTATCCAAAACCTGCAACCTAGTCTTAATAGTATCAAACGGCATTGTCACAACAGCCGAAACACCACTCGCCACAACAGCACTCAAACCTTGTACACCAACCATTACCTTCGAATCAGGCCTAAAACCAACACACCCATCACCACCACCACCACCCAAATTACCACCACTCTTACACAAACACGAACCGAAATTACCCCAAATGAACCTATGCACCATAGAATAAGAAGTCCACCAAACAGCATTCGATGGCGCATATGTCAATATCGAAATCCCAAATCCTCTATAGAATCCTCTTGGCCCATCATTATAAAGAATTTTTCTAAACACATCTAAACCATTTCTATAATTCTCCGAATTTAAATTCGCCAAAATACCCTTTCCTCCACCACCACCGCCACCACTGCTACAACCCTGAACCATGAGTCTCTGACTAACAACATCAATTGGAGTCCAAACCAACTGCGCAGACATAGCAGAAGTAACACCAGCAGCAGCACTAGCAACAGCAGTAGCAGTATTATCAGAAAACCCCAAATCAACAAAAGCAGTACCAACGCTACTCTTTGTAACCTCAAGTGCCGTCATGTAAAGTGCTCTAGCAGGAATAGTTCCCATCAAAGAAGTACCAAAGCCTTTATAAAAGCCTCTAAAACCTTCATACCGCATAATAGCACACGACATGTTGATACAAGAAAAGTGTGAAGAAGAAACCTGCTGGCGAGTTTTCAAAACCACCATTGGATAAAGTGCGGCGGAGACGCCGGAGAATAAGGCGGCGCCGAGGAAGAAGAACTTTGATTTGTCTAGCATGTGCCAGTCAATTTCTGCTGGTAAATGGATTTCGGAAGATGAATCGTCTTCTACTGTTGTTAAACTCATTTTCGCCAGTTTGGTGTGAAAGATGAAATGAAACCCTTTTTGCTAAACGACAGTGTTTAATGAATCGTAATCAAAGTGATAAGTTGAAGGGTCCACTATGGGTAAGGTAGTAGTAAGGTAGGTTGGTACCTTTTGTCTTTTCCTTTGTTCTTATAAATGGAAATTTGTTTTGTGTGCTTGAAAGGAACTAAGAGAAAGAGGTGAGAAATGAAAAAAATTGAAGGATGAATTTTTTTTAGTTGTTCAGCTCTTTGATATGGTGTTGTGTGAATGGATAGAGATGAAAGAAGCTTCAGAAGGAAAAGGAATGAGAGTACAAAAAAGCATAGGCTGTGACGCTGTGTGAGATGGAAGAGAAAATGGATGGGATGGGACAAAAGGTTATTGTGGATTTTAGGGAGGTTTTTAAGGATCAATGAAACAGACACGTGTCAGTTACTATCTCGGTGGCTTTTTCTTTTCGGTTTTGTCTTCTTCTTATAGGATTAAATTATGAAATACTAGTAGTAGGAGTATTTTTTTAGGTTAGTTGTAATTAGATTTAGAGGTTCAGGTTAAATTGATTTATATTACAGTTTTGGGTTAACAATCATGTGATTAGGATTATGAGATTCTTTCCTTCATGTGATCCATCTCATTACCGATAGTTCTTTCTTTTTCGTTAGCTGTGGGTGATATGTGAAGGAGACGCACTATGTAAGGGCACCAATATTCTTGTTCTGTCGTTTATTAGGCACACAAATCTGCTGCGCCTTCTATATTTCTATTTTTTTTGGTTTCATTTTTTCCAAATATTTTTATTATGTAATTAATCTTTATTCTTTGATTATTATTTTTAAAATAATTTATAATAGAATTAGTGTTTATAATATATAGAATATTTCATTTTAGTTTTAATTTTTATATTATTAATGATAAAATATGAAAAATTAAAAACAAATGTATTACTATTGTTTTGGGTCGAACAAAAGTCAACAAAGACATGATTCAAAATAAGTGTAATCCGCTCCAAATGACTCAAAGTATAAAAGTTATGAGACGAGAATTTTAAAATATACTTTATGATCTTCACTTCTTACTATACTCATCTTAAATTGTGAAATATTTTTGACGTTAGAGTGTTAATCTTGCATATCCACCCATGCGCCACCATATTATCGATCAACACCACGATTTAAGATTCCTCACTATTAATGGACACCTAATTATGATTCTGGAATGGAACAGTCTCGTATGTAGAAATTGACTCCTAATTCCTGCGAAAATTCCACAAATAGATCGTTCTAGATCCAAAATCAGATCCCTATTAGAATCACCGAGAAATGGAGACAGTCACCTCGAATATCACACCAAAGATCCTCGATCAACCTCCAAATTTCGTATTGCCTCAATTATCTGTCTTCGATGTAATTCGTACCATAACAACTTCCAACGTAGATAAGCTACCGAAGTGTGTCTTTCATACGCCGGGTAATCCTAGAGCAATAAACGAAGAATGCATGGTACCAGGATTCTTAGATTGCAATGAGGTAAATTGTGTCCCATACGCAGAGTTACTTCCAATAATAGTAGTTACCATCATAAATCACACTACACATTACACATTGTTATGACGTGAGTTATTGGATATTTTGATTCTATTCCATCTCATTGGATTGTCACCACTGAGATCCACCGCATCGGGAAATCTGATGGTAATACATCATCAGAACATCTCTTTCGAATGACAAAGTGATACAAAGTTAATAAACAAAGATCAAGGTGCACTAGGATACTTTAGAGGCGAGAAGATGCAAAGAATCTCGAGTGCAGAGCTACCACTGGTTGTGGAAATCTCCACTGCTAGTGAAACGCCTACGACATACCTCGTAGATGGTGGATTCCCTGTAATAACTTTCGATCTGGCGGAGCTGAGCAATCAAATCTTTGGCAATTGGATCTGAACATTCATAATAGTGGAGATCCTTTGACCTTCAATAATTCGATAACTTACTCTAACAGAATAATGAAGATCACACCCTTAGTAGGAAAGAATGTGTAGGAGGAAGGTGCCCCTGCTTTATGATAACCTCAAAGGGATACAACGTTCAAGACGTCTTTGCTCGATCGTCTTTTCAAGCTAAACACCCAGCTTTTATAGTCTTCTTAAAGATAATACAATAGAGAAGAAAAATAAGCTCAATCCACACTAATCATAGAGGGGCTTAGTGGACAAGCTCTTAAGAAATCTCATACCCATTCAACATCAGTCTCAAAGTAAGCTAAATTCAACAGGATCCTGGGGAATGGTTTTCTACATCCTCTGCAAACACATTTTTAGATGAATTTTTAGGGATTATGGATAACAATGTCCACCTCAAAATAAAGGAACAAGAAAGATGTACTACTCAGCCGACCCTTCATAAGATACAGCCCCGAGAAGCTGATCAGAGACGATCGAGTCTCTACAATCATGAACGAGTGACACCTAAGAAGACATTAACCGCCCTGTATTGTAACACCCCAAAAATATATATGAATTATTTAAATTATTTATTTAATTGATTTAGTGTGAATATACGAGTCAAATGTAATTATTGTGATTTATTGATGAGATTATGTGATGTTTTGATGAATATGATGTGTTAGAGAGAATTAAGAGGATTATTTAAATAATAATGGAATAATTAGAATTATGAATAGAATTATCTTAATTAGTAAAATAGGTTAATATTGGTGTTAGAGATGACAAGGGTAAGGTGGTCATTGTAAGAGGTTAAGTGAAGGCAAAAAGGGAAAGGCCGTATTAGGGGTCCTAGGGGTAAAAAGACAAAAGAAGGAAGAGAGGTTTATTTTGTACGATTCAATTTTGGAGAAGAGGCGGAGAGAAGAAGAAAGATAGGGCACAAAGAACTCAGAGGAATTCGTAGAGAGAACACATCAAGAATCAAAACTAGCTACAACCTAAGGTAAGGGGGTGATTCTTGTCATTATGATTGATTTGGGGTTAATTATATGTAGGGTTTATGATGAATTTGATGATTGTGATGAAATTATGATCATTGATGTCAAAATATGAAATTGGTACGGCTAATGATGTCAATATTTATCCATATGATGAATAGTAACATGAACTAGGGTCAATTTCAATATTTCTATGAACTTGAAAGTTTAGGTTTTAATGATGATTCTTGGGATTGTGATGAATAATTGTATTGTGATGTTCTTAATGGAAAATAGGTGTTAGAAATAGGTTGTTATGTCGTAAATCGCAAGAAAATGATTATTAGAATGTGTCTTAGGGTCAAAAAATCGTAGGGGATTGATGTTGTTCGCGCAAGAATTTTTCTACAAATTCCAGAGGGCCCTTAGGGCTATTGAGCGCGGGTAGTTTTAGATGATGTAGCACCTGCATATGGGTTTAGCGCCAAAATCTATGGTTGCCAAAGTTTGGAAGGGCGCTTAGCGCCGTGAGGCCCGCTTAGCGCGATATGGGATGTGAAAATTTATATTTTCTTGAATTTTCTTGAGCGTATGCATGCTTATACCTTTTCATAATTTATACTTAATTTTAAAAGGATTAAAATGCATGAAAGGGTGATTTTGGAGACCTGTTGGAATTAAACATGAAACTTTATAATTTGCTTATATGTATGTTTGATTATGATACATGCTTTTGAAGAGGATTATAAGTGAGTATATGCTTGTTGTAATGAGGTGTTGTTGTGATGTTTTATAACATGGTAAATATGAGGTATGTGTAGTATTAATTGAGATGATTGGGATGTTGATGTAATGGGATGATGACTAGATGATATAATGAGTAAATGAATGATGATGCATTTTGACTAGTCGTGTTCGTGATTATTATGTTGTTGTGCATCATACATTCATAGCATAATGTTAGGAAATTGGTCAAGTGATGTTTGTAGGACGATTGGTCCAGTGTTAGAACGCTAGTCCAATGACGGTCTCAATCCCATAGTGTGGATTGGGTGCGATATTATGAAGTGCTCTGGTTCCAAGTGGGAATCGATCATATTGGTGGTGATCCTTGGAGGTAAAGATGGCTGAGTCACCGGTGAAGTTTTGGTACCATATGCATGATTCAATGATGTTGCATTGCATCCTTTGTGGCATTGCATGATAATGGATTAAATGATGTGTGAATAAATGACATTTTGTGTGACGATTGTTGATTATTGATTTGTTCATGAGGTGAATGAAATGATGATTTTATATCGTGAGTAAGTATGTGAAGTATGATTGAAGGGTGAAAATCTTTGATAATTGTTATGCAACTAATATGATTATTTCCTATATATTTTATAATAATTTGTAATTACTCACCCTTTCTGCTTGGAAATGTTGCCTCGAAACATGGGTAACTTGTAGGTGATCAAGAATAGTTCGTTGAAGCTTAGAGGATAACTTTAGAGTGCTTCATTAGTTTCTTTTGATTTAGAGGTGTCTTGCTCTGATACGTAACACCGGGTTGAGACTCTTGAGTTTTGAAGTTATTGTTCTTTTAAAATTACATTTATACTAATGATGTTATTTAAGAAGTTCTTTGATGTCGACTTTAATAGTTACAAGGTTTATGAAGTTTATTTGAATAAATGAAATTAAGGTTGAGACTATGAATTTCGCTGTGAAGTTTGAAAATCATATGTTGGTATCATTTAAAGAATGTTGAATTTAGTTATTTGAGAACCCGTGTTACGGAGCAGGAACGGTTATTATGATGTTTATATGAAGATGTGACACCAATATGGTGATTTACGTGCAATTATTTATTAAAATAATCATTAGGTTTAGAAGGGTTTTACATGTATCACTCATCAATTAAAGGTACACAGACATAACCCGTGCTGGACGATCACATCCATTTAACATACAAAAAGTAGGACCACCTTCTGATTTAGTATTCCTAAGGAGTTGGATTGGTAGAACTTGAGAAGAGGTGGCCTCAGAGGAGACATGTTCAGTTATCTGACTGTCGTGGCTATAGGATACAGGTGGATATCATTTTACGACATTGTATACCTCACTTGAGGACATGGCCTCAGAGTCATACCTCTGTGTTAGTGCTATCAAACGGGTATAGTGCTGTAATATCACTATTGTGCATGGGATATGTGACTTATTATTTTCAGTCAAGTGTGGGATGGTAATGGTCCCGATCCAAATGTATAAGACTAGTATAACATGTAGAGCCGAGCGAACCCATAAGAAAGGAGAACTCGCTGATATTTAGTAATCTCACCCCAGCTATATTATTGTTTTGTAGGTACACTGTAGAATTTGAAGGATTCACTAAAAGGTCTGGATTAGAGACGTGAGTGATCATATGGCATGAAGATTAAACCTAATCTTATTTTGTTGTGAATTTCTTGTAGACATATATGTTGTATACTTTTTAGATGTAGTATTTGTAATGTATACAATTTTAAATGTCATTACCAACTTTAGTATGTACTAAGTAATAAAACTCTAATATCTTAATAATAGGATTCTAGACTCATATTGGTAGAATATTACATATTAGATATTTACAAAATTATTCTACGTCAGGTGAAATGCCTTTTACAAAGGCGAATAATAGGGCTAGAGAATAAAATATGTAAAAGGAAGTTCAATTATATAATACTTGCTTAAGGGTTAGCAAAACTCCTTCATATGAAATGTCTTTTAATTATTATTTTTTTTCTTTTTTGGGGTAATATTTATATCTCTTTGATTTTTTTTTTATTGTTTTATAAGTCTTTTTTTAATGAAAAAATTTATTTAAAAAATTAATTAAGTCATATATATATATATATATATATATATATATATATATATATATATATATATATATATATATATATATATATATATATATATATATATATATATATATATATATATATATATATATATATATATATATATATATATATAGTTTGCTTGTTTAAAGGAGTGAAATGCAATGGTCAAAAAGAGTAAGTAAATATAATGCACTAAGTAACAATGATGGTTTAAGGGAATAAATCTCGTGGGTGGTATAAATATAAAGAAGGTAACGAAACACGTTTTTAAGTTTGGTCATTTTATATTGATGGAACATTGAATAATTTTTTATTTAAAAAAAACTAAAGTCAAAAAATAAAAATAAAATAATCATCTTAGGTCCATCACCACCAGTATTTAAAGGCCACAAGCCAATGCAAATATAAACAAACAAGTGATGATGAGTATGAAACGAGAGATAACTTGTGTTCGTGATGGTGAGAGAATGCCTGAATTCCATCTTTCCCTAAGGCCACTCTTAAAAAAACAAACACATGTTCTCACTGCCGGTAGGCGCCTCCGTGGGCGTCCTATAGGATCCAAGAACAAGCCAAAGATACTTGGCGTATTAACAGGTGACAACTGTAACACATTCAAATTTCACACAATTAAGATCAACGATGGAGTTGACATATTGAAACGTTTACTTGATTTTTCTAAGCGTCAAAAGAGGGCCATTAGCATCGTTACTGGAAATGGAGTGGTGGAGAAAGCCAGGTTTCTTCAATCAAATGGAGGAATTACAACTCTTCATGGAACGTTTAATATTCTCTCTATATCTGGGATAATTATACTAGCGCCCAAACTAGAGAGTGAAGCCAAATTAGCAATTTCTTTATCGATCTTGGAAGAAAATGTTTTTGGGGGGAATGTGATTTCCCCTCTGATAGCTTCGGGTTCAGTGGTATTAAAAGTTATTTCATTTGAAAACACCATAGTTGAAAAGCTTTCTTCAGCGGCCAATGATCATATCAAACCTGAACCATGATTGCTTTTTTATTATTTAGAAGTATTTTAATTTTTTAGGTAAATTATCTAGTGGATGCAATAATTTATATATTATATATCTATCTTATTTTTTTATGCTTAATCTTTTTTAATTAAATATAAATAGTGATTTCTCTATCATGGTAAAATAAGTTTGATAGCATATTTTTTTCTAATAAACAAATTATAATTGTAGGGATGTGTTGATGTGCATAAGGTATATCCTTATAAGGTATATCCTTATGCACGGTACATAAATACTCAAATATTGTTTATATTACTCAAAGTATTATATTTATTACTCAAAATAATATACAGACTACTCAAAATAGTATAAATATTATACAGAACAATTAATATATTACTCAAAATAGTTAAAACTCGATATTACTCAGAATGGTGTAAATATTACTCGGAATAGTGTACTCATTACTCACAATTAATAATTACTCATAATTAATAGATGTGTATAAATAATGCATATATTATTCATGGATTATGATATTATTACTCGTTTTTAACTAAAATGTTACTCAGAACCATTTAAATATTACTCGTACGAGACTTATGCACCGTACATAAGGATATACCTTATGCACATCAACCTGACGCATGATTGTATATGGTCAGAAATAGGGTGAAAACATGCTATCACATGGTACAAGTTGGAAAATAAACCTATTTGATCAATTTTGGGGTGAAGAAAGGTGGTTGAGATAAGGTTTAGGTGAAACAAAGAATTTAAAATAATAAAAAATTGACAAAAAACATGAATTGTACAGTGATGACGCATAATGCCTTAGTAAAATAAGAGATAAATTAAGATGACAAAAAAAATTAGGCTAATGGACTAATGGGGAATTAACATTAAAATTGACCAATGGTGTGCCAATACATAGATCTCCAGCGGTTTACCTTATCACTATTTTATCAAATAATTATTTATAAAATTTTGTATTATTATTATGGTGAATTCTTAACTACCCAACTCAAAAAGTTGGGTAAAGTTACCTTCATTTTATCTTAGAAACAACCAAAAAGTATATTATTTAATAATTAATTAAATAAGATAAAACTAAATGATGTAATGTGATTGGTGGAAGATACACTACCCAATTTTTTGAGATGGGTAGAGAAGTTGTCCGTTGTTATTATTATTATTATTATTAATTTCAAACTAGCCATGTATCCGTGCATACAGAGCTATGCACCAAATACAAATAGTCTATCGAATTATTTATTATTAATAATTATTATAATTTCAAAAATAATGATAATAATAATCATAAAAAGAAAGAAACTAATTGTTAATTGTTATGCATTTTATAAATTTACAATCAATTCATCACAACCATTTATATTCATTATTTTAAATTTAATAATATAATTAAAATAAAAGTAAATAATTATTCATAATTATTATTTTAAATATAGTTAAAATTAAAATCAAATATAATTCAAGATTGGATGGTTACGATCAGAGACGAACTCATGTTATGCATGGAGTGGGCTGGTGCCCCCACTACATATGCATTATTAATTATATGTATTGGTATAGGCAATTAATTATTATTTATTAATTATATTAGTTTGTTTATTGAAAAAAAGGGTAGAAAAATAAATATTTAGTTATAATTCATTAGATTTTTGAAAATAATTCTCTAAACTTATAAATATTGGCTTCACTATATAAAAAATTTATGGATCCGTCTTTTATCACAATTTATTGACAATGTAAAGTATCTTTACTGTTAATGTAATTTCAATTAAATTTTTAAGAATAATAAAAAATAACAAAGAATATAAACCATCTTCATGCATCTTGTGATGTTTCTAAATTAAAAGTAAAATTATATAACATTAGATAATAAGATGAAATTAAGAATAGTAAAAGAAATATGAGAATAAAATAAAAAAATAAAAGAAACACAAATTTATCTTCTATCACATCCTCTCCTCTAATATAATTTTTCAATAAAATTATAAAAAAAAACTACATTTTGTAATGCTTGAGAGGTACCTACAAAAAAATTAATAATTAACAAAAATAAATAAAATTATAAGAATATAAATCATTGAATAATAAAAATAAATAAGTCATAATTAATCAACATCAATAAAATTAAAAAGGAAGATGAAATAAATTAAGTAAGAATAATAAAAACAATGAAGAATATAAATCATCTATATATATTTTGTCATGCTGATAATTAACTATCAATCACATGTATAAAAGAAGGTATAAATGACATAATTAAGTAATCAATAAAGATCCATAGTTTTTTAACTTATAGATTAAAAAAGTGAAAATAAATGAATTGAAACATAATTTTTCTCTCACCAATATAAATTGAACATTCATCTTAAGATTCTGTTTTTTTAAGAGGGAATCATTTTGGGGTTCCCGGTTAATCCTTACTTGAAGCTGGTTGCATCATGTATTCAAATGGTTGAAAATCTAACAATATTTTCTTGATCATTGATTATTTTTTCGTGCATGATCATATTCATGAGAAAATGCATTGTATACAGTGGCGGAGTCAAGACCCTAGACCAGGAATTGCAAGATTGTTTTACACGTTTTTAGTGGATTTAAATAAATATTTTTGTAACTTGAGATATATGCGTGATAAATTTGATTCGAAGATACTTAATTTATAAAAAAAATACCATAATAATATTTAATAAATATTTTGTTATTACTTAAATCAATTACAAAATAAAAATTAGGTTTTACAAATTTTATATACTATAAATTATATGTATATACTGATATTTTCAAATTAATTAAATCAAATTATTAAGTAATTTATATATATTTAATTTATATTTTAAATCAAACATACATAACTTAGGAATGTAGTTTTTTTTTAATGTTTTTTTTTACAATTTCTTTGATTTTGAGGTAAATTTTTTTTGAGATGCACAAAAATAAAAAATTTGATTTACCATGTTATTAAAGTCTAGCTCTCTTTGACTCAACTAATATATTAATTAATAGTGAAAGTTGTTATGAATAATAGAATAATGACATATGTTAATAGTGAAAATTATTAGATGCTATCATATGTTAAAGTGCAGTAGCCCAGACTGGGGTCCTAAACCCTTCAGTTTCATAAAACATTCTGATTTCTTATCGTTTTCGAAGACGGTTTGGCAGAATTGCGAGGTTTTCGGGAGATGGGATTTCATACTGAGCGAAAAAATGAAAGCTCTCAAATTATGCCTTAGGAATTGGAACAGAGAAGTCTTTGGTTGGATTTATCTGAAAGTGAAGCATTGCATATCAGTCTTGAACACTCTTGACAAGCTGTTAGCCGACAATCACGGCGGTAATATTAGCGTCCTGGCATCAGATAGAGAAAAGGCTATTAAAGATATGTTGAATTTAGACATCAAGGAGAGCTTCTTGAGGCAGAAGTCTAGGCAGAAGTCTAGGCAGTCGTGGTTGAAGGAGGGTGACTGTAGTTCAAATTTCTTTCACAATGCTATGAAAGCTTGACATAGACGTAATTTCATTAACTTTATTGATACTCCTCACGACATTGTGGAAGATGTTGAAGGTATTAAACTGACTATAAAGAATCACTTTGAGAAATTCTTCACGGAAATAAACTTATCAAGACCGGTTCCAGAACTTCTTCCCTATAGTTGCCTTAACGATCAGGACAAAGCTATGTTGGAGATACCTTTTTATTTTAGTGAAATCAAGGATGCAGCTTGGAGTTGTGATGGAAACAAGAGCGCGGATCCGGACGGTTTTTCCTTCGAGTTCTTACAGTAATGTTGGGAATTCATCAAAGGAGATGTTGCGATTTTCGTTAACAACTTCCATGCTAGGGCCAAATTGATAAAAGGTCGCACAACTTCTTTTCTTGCGTTTATCTCGAAAGTTAACAATCCTCAGTTTCTCTCTGAATATCGCCCAATATGTCTTGTGGGCTTCCTACAAAAGGTTTTGTCAAAACTCTTTGCTTCAAGACTAAAGTAAGTGATCGGGAAGCTTGTTTCTATCGAGAAGTCAGCCTTTATTGTAGGAAGGAACATCTATAACGAAGCTTTAATGGTGAACAAAATAATAGACATGGCTAAAAGAGAGAAGAGAAAATGCTTAGCTTTGAAGATTGATTTCGAAAAAGCGTTTGACAGAGTTAGTTGGAGTTATTTAAGATACATTCTGCGTAAAATGGGATTCGGAGACAAATGGCTCAAGTGGATGGAGGCTTGTGTTTTCACCATCTCCGTATCGGTTATGATTAATGGTGGCATTGCGAAGGATTTCTCTGTGGAAAAGGGGCTTAGACAGGGAAATCCCTTATCTCCCTTTCTCTTTATTATGGCCAGAGGGATTAGCTAGAATGGTGAAAAGAGGAACGGAAATCAGTGATTATTCTGGGTTCTTTGTCAACGATGATGTTAAATTAGATATCCTTCAGTTCGCTGATGACACAGTCATTATTGGAAATGGTGATAACAATAATCTTTGGTGTCTTAAAGCGATCTTCAGGGGCTTTGAGTTAATGTATGGGCTGCGTGTTAACTTCCAGAAAAGCAACATTTACAGGATTAATATGAGCAATTGGAGCTTAACTTACGCCTCGTCTTTTCTGTCAAGTAGTATCGAATGATTCCCCTTCAAATTCCTTGGCATTATGATAGGCGACAGCCCAAGGAAAGCCTCAATATGGAAAGACTCGGTGAATAAGCTTCATAACAAACTCACTTCGTGGAAAAGAAAACAACTCTCTATAGGTGGCCGCGTCGTGATGATTAACGCAGTGCTGAACTCTATGCCGGTCAATTCACTGTCTTTCTACAAAGCTACTACTCAGATGTTAAAATAGATTAGAAGAATCGAAAGCAACTTTCTTTGTAGGTGTACCACTAACAAACGCACAATACATTGGGTCAGCTGGGATACCGTATGCAGTCCTGTAATCAATGGAGGTCTCGGTATCAAAAAGATCTCGTTGTTCAACAAATACCTTCTGATGAAATGGAAGTGGAGGATTTTAAGGGATTGAAAGGCTCTTTGGACTAGTTTACTACGACATCGATACGAAAATCCAGAAGCGAAAATGATAGAGACTTAGATGAAGAAGTTGGGCTTGACTTTGGGCCTAAGCCAAAAGTATGGAGGGTTTATACTAGAAGACGTGGCAAAGGAATAAAGGAATAGAGGGAATAATTATAGGAGTTAGTTACTATAATTATGGGAGTCGATTATTATAATTATAGGAGTTTGTTATTATAATTATATTGTTACGATAAATTAGGGAAGAGAGAGAGAGAAAATAATCAGCTAAGTTTGTGTCTATAAAATAGGGAAGGAATAAAGCGAAGAGGGTATCTAGGGATTCTATTAGGATTACATATCACCATCTTGGTGAGGGAAGCACTGTGTGCTTAAGGGCTGATAGTTAATAACTATCAGTTTGTTATCTTCATTGCCACTATTTCTCTGTAATTGATCATCCATAATAATACAATTACAGAATTCTTTTCCTATTCTATTCATATATTCTCTATTCATCCATATATTCATATAAGAACCCATCAATTGGTCCGACCTACCGGATTCGAAACCCACACCGCTTCTGCAAGCAAGCGTTAGATGCCACGGAAACCAAAAATGGGAGACAGAATTGACGCACTGGAGGAACAAATGAGTGAGGTAAAGACGACGTTACAGTCCTTGATCGAACAAATGCAGACTCAAAGCCTTGTGATCGGTGAGATGAGCAAGCAACTGGGCAAACAGAAGACAACCCCGGAGAATGAGCCGTCTATTGAAGTATCGTCTTGCAATGAATCACGTCTTGCTGGGAAGAAAGTGAAGCTGCCAGTCTTCGAAGGTGATGATCCAGTTGCGTGGATTACGCGCGCAGAGATCTATTTTGATGTGCAGAATACCCCGGATGAGATGCGGGTTAAGCTGTCACGTTTGAGCATGGAGGGTTCAACAATACATTGGTTCAATTTACTGCTTGAAACAGAGGATGATCTCTCTTGGGAAAAATTGAAGAAGGCCTTAATCGCGCGCTATGGCGGTCGACGCTTAGAAAACCCGTTTGAAGAATTGTCCACGTTACGTCAAACCGGGGGCGTGGAGGAGTTTGTGGAAGCTTTTGAGCTTCTATCGTCGCAAGTGGGTCGATTACCTGAGGAACAATATTTGGGTTATTTCATGAGTGGTTTAAAACCACATATCAGAAGGCGAGTTCGAACATTGAATCCTATCACTAGGATGCAGATGATGAGGATGGCTAGAGATGTTGAAGGTGAACTGAAGGAAGAAGATGATGATGGGGAGCGATATTATGGGAAAAAGAAGGCCGTTGGTGATTTTGGGGGTCGAAGGGATTGGGCTGGATCCTCACCCAAATATCATAATGGGTTAAATTCTAACCCTAAAGATTTGACCCGATCAACTAATACGGGTTGGTCCAACCCGACTCGGAAAACGGGTTCGGTAGGTTCCACGCAAAATTCCTCTTCATCATTGCGTTCAACCGGAAAGAAAATGGAAAATGGTCGTTCTAACTTTTCTGAGCAATGGAAAGGGGTTCGACGCGTGCATAGTGATGAGATGGAGGAGAGAAGAGCTAAAGGGTTATGTTTCAAGTGTGGCGGGAAGTATCATCCTACTCTTCACAAATGCCCTGAAAGATCAATAAGGGTTTTGATTTTGGGAGACGGCGAGAGTTTAAACGAGGAAGGCGAGATCATATCCATGGAGGCTCAAAATTCTGAAAGCGAAGAGGAAGCAGAGTGTAAGTTCATTGGGGTGTTGGGAAACATGGGTGAGTATCGAACTATGAAAATTGAAGGTAAATTGGGGGATGTTGATGTGGTTGTTTTAGTGGATAGTGGAGCTAGCCACAATTTTATTTCTCCTAAAATCACTGCTGCTTTAGGCTTGCAAGTCACTCCAATGGCTGCAAAGAGCATTAAGTTGGGGGATGGACATAGGGTGTTTTCTCAAGGGGTGTGTGAAGGAGTTAGTATAAATCTGGGTCCAATGGTGATAGTGGTTGATGCCTTGGTTTTGGATTTAGGTGGGTTGGATGTAGTGCTGGGGGTTTCATGGCTGAGCACTCTAGGGAAGGTGGTGATGGATTGGAAGGCTCTCTCTATGCAATTTTGGCATAAAGGTGAGATAGTATTGTTACAGGGGCAGGCAGGAAAAACAGAACAGCAAGGCTTCCTCAACAATTTCTTGGAAGATAGACATGAGAGAAGGGGTGAAGTGTGGAGTTGGTCAAAAGGTGAAAAGAAGTTAGATGGTGCAGAAAAAAAATCAAGAGTTGAAAACTATGTTGAGTCAATTTCCGAGCATATTCCAAGAATACATAAGCCTTCCTCCCAAGAGGTCTCAAGTGCATCAAATCAAACTGTTCTCAGATCATAACCCTGTTAATGTGAGGCCATATAGGTACCCTTATCATCAAAAAGAAGAGATTGAAGGCAAGTGTCTGAATTACTAGAAGCCGGTGTGATTCATCCTAGTATGAGCGCTTTTTCAAGTCCTGTTATCTTGGTTAAGAAGAAAGATGGAAGTTGGAGGATGTGTGTGGACTATAGAGTTCTCAACAAGGCTACAATACCAGATAAGTACCCCATTCCCATAGTAGAAGAACTGCTTGATGAGTTATTTGGCGCAACAATTTTTTCTAAAATTGATTTAAAATCTGGTTATCATCAAATTAGAGTAGCAGATGAGGACATCCACAAGACCGCATTTAGAACTCATAATGGACATTATGAATATTTAGTAATGCCATTTGGGTTGATGAACGCCCCAGCCACATTTCAGGCCACTATGAACGACATTTTCAGACCATTTTTGAGGAAATTCGTATTAGTTTTCTTTGACAATATCCTAGTGTATAGTAAGAATATGTCTGAGCATGAGAACCATCTGAAGCAAGTGCTGACTGTTTTACTGTCCAATTGTTTTGTTGCTAATAAATCTAACTGCAAGTTCGGATGTCAACAAATTGATTACTTAGGACACATAATTTCTGGCGCAGGGGTATCAGTAGATCCTGAGAAGATTAGATGTATAGTGGACTGGCCTGAACCCAAAAATGTAAAAGGGGTACCCCATTGTTGTTGCAAGAATTTCACAGCACTCCCACAGGAGGTCATTCTGGGTACCTCAGGACCTATAGAAGGTTGGATGAGAATTTATATTGGGTGGGAATGCAAAGGCGGGTCAGAGATTTCGTGAGAGCTTGTGACATATGCCAGAGACAAAAGTATGCAGCTACTGCCCCAGGTGGTCTCCTACAGCCCCTTCCTATACCCAATGCGATTTGGGAGGATTTGTCCCTAGATTTTATCACCGGCCTTCCAAAATCTAAGGGTTATGCAGCTGTACTTGTGGTAGTGGACAGACTATCTAAGTACAGTCACTTTATCCTTCTAAAACACCCCTACACTGCAAAGTCCATAGCAGAGTTATTTGTGAAGGAGATTGTCAGGCTCCATGGTGTTCCTGCTTCTATTATCAGTGTTAGAGACCCTTTGTTTGTAAGTCATTTTTGGATGGAATTGTTCAAGCTACAAGGTACAAAATTGAAGATGAGCTCTGCCTACCATCCAGAAACTGATGGGCAAACCGAGGTGTTAAATAGATGTTTGGAGAGTTATCTAAGGTGTTTTGCATCAGAACAGCCAAAGTCCTGGTCTCACTGGCTTCCCTGGGCAGAATATTGGTATAACACTACTTTTCATGTTTCTATTGGGAAGACACCTTTTGAAGTGGTGTATGGAAGACCACCTCCCAGCTTGTTAAGATTTTTAAGCAACGAAACAAAGGTAGCTGCTGTGGCTTTGGAATTAAGTGAAAGGGACGAGGCTTTGAATCAGCTTAAAAGTCACTTGTTGCGTGCTCAACAACAAATGAAGAAGTATGCAGATACAAAGAGAAGAGATGTGCAATTTGATGTCGGTGAATGGGTGTTTTTGAAGCTTAGACCTCACAGACAGCAGTCAGTGATCAAGAGGATTAATCAAAAGCTAGCTGCTCGTTATTACGGTCCTTTCAAAATTGTGGACAAGGTGGGAGCTGTGGCTTACAAGTTGCAATTACCTGACACTTCCAGAATCCATCCAGTTTTTCATGTTTCATTGCTAAAAAAAAGGCTATAGGTGACTATCAGGCTCAAGGAGCACTACCTACAGAGTTAGAGGTGGCACCTGATGATGACTTTTATCCAGAAAAGGTGTTAGGCTCCAGAATTAATGTGCTGAGAGGTGTTTCTATTCCTTAAAGTTTAATTCAGTGGAAGAACAAACATGTTGATGATATCACATGGGAAGACAATGCTTATCTGAAGGGGCAGTTTCCAAATTTTAGCCTTGAGGACAAGGCTGTTGTGAAGGACCGAGGTGTTGATAGAGACTTAGATGAAGAAGTTGGGCTTGACTTTGGGCCTAAGCCAAAAGTATGGAGGGTTTATACTAGAAGACGTGGCAAAGGAATAAAGGAATAGAGGGAATAATTATAGGAGTTAGTTACTATAATTATGGGAGTCTATTATTATAATTATAGGAGTTTGTTATTATAATTATATTGTTACGATAAATTAGGGAAGAGAGAGAGAGAGAAAATAATCAGCTAAGGTTGTGTCTATAAAATAGGGAAGGAATAGAGCGAAGAGGGTATCTAGGGATTCTATTAGGATTACATATCACCATCTTGGTGAGGGAAGCACTGTGTGCTTAAGGGCTGATAGTTAATAACTATCAGTTTGTTATCTTCATTGCCACTATTTCTCTGTAATTGATCATCCATAATAATACAATTACAGAATTCTTTTCCTATTCTATTCATATATTCTCTATTCATCCACATATTCATATAAGAACCCATCAGAAAATGTTCTCTTGCACTAACAATTTTAACTCTTTTTCTAGTAACATTTCTTGTAGGATTCTCAATGGAAGGTATACTTCCTTCGGGTACAGCCGCTGGTTGGGATCACAATTGTTGAGGGACGCTTTCCCGAGAATTTTCATCTTCGCTAGACAACCTCTTGGAATTGTGGCTGACATCATGGAGCGGCAAAGAGCTGACTAAAGGAGGAAATTTTCATCCTCGCTAGACAACCTCTTTGAATTATGGCTGACACCATGGGGCGCGATTGGAGGCCGATAATCAACTTATCGCGAATGAATTTTTCAACTTGGTTACTGCTGGTTATTCTTCTCAGTCTAGTAATGATGAGTTTTCTTGGGCTGCAACCTCCGAAGGTATCTTCTCTGTGAAGTCCTGCTACAATCTTATCTCTAAGGCTGATTCTCTCTTCTTCTGGACCGCCAAAATCAGATCGACGCTCGCTTTCTTATGGGACTTAAAGGCTCCTTTAAGAATTCTCATTTTTGGATGGCGTCTTATCATTAACAGACTGCCCACGCGGAATCAACTATCAAAGAGAGGAGTTATTGATTTGAACTCAAATAAGTGTTGTGTTTTTTGTTTTTCCGAAGACGAATATGTATCCCATTTATTTAATTCCTGTTTCATCTCTTCCTGCATCTGGAAAGACGTTGCGAACTGGATGGGCGATAAGGTTCCTCTGCCTTTAAATCTTCTCACTCTCTTCTGCATTTTAACACCGTGAAGGCTCCCTTTCGCAACGTCGTGGGGCTGATATGACTAGCCATTTCTTGAAATTTATGACTTTTCTGTAACGATATTCTATTTACGGATAAGGTGTTTAGCTTCGAGGAATGTCTTAATTCTATCAAATTTTTATCTTGGAGGTGTTTATCGTTATGTAATGACAAAAACAATCGTTCTTTTCTAGAATGGTTCTCCTCTCCCCTTGATTGTCTCTAGAATGCGTTTCGAATATCCCTAATACTCATATAGTGAATTTTGTTGCCTGTTAAAATAATTTCGTTAAATGCTATCAACCAGAGTAATATCATCAAGGTGGAGTGTAGGGCGGTGTTTCACGATATTTGTCATTTGATTCATGAGTTTGAAACTGTTATCGTTGTTCACAATTTCAGGAAAACTAATAGATGCGCGAATGCTCTTGCAAATAGTGGATGTGCATATTCTCAATATCGCGTTTCTGATAAACCTCCTGACATTTTGATTCAAATGTTGGAGGATGATTATCTAGGTTTATACACCCCAAGGGGTAGTGCTTTGTAGTCTCTTTTTCTTTTAGGCTTAGACCCTCTCTTGTTCCAAAAAAAATAAATATATATTTCGTTAAATGGAGAACTCACTTAGCTAAGGTGTATCCTTTATTCTCACTCATCCCTAACTAAACATCTAATAGTATACGTATATAAATATTGTTGCGCAAAGGTATACAATTATTGAATCCTTACTCTATGAACCTACATACTTTCTATACAAGAACCCTAATCACTTAATCGTTCATACATCATATTGTATTAGTTGTATTAAGGGAACACGAATTCCATCACAATCTATTAATTTCCACGGGCCTTGTGCATTTCAACTTATTATCCATGTTCTAATCAGAATTTACTTGAGTTATCCTCTCATCTTTTATTCTTAATGATTTCTATCGCTTGGCCGCTATTAGAATGCCGCCATTAGAATGATTTATGATTTTTAGTTTAGAATTGAAGCTCGTCCTTTTAATACTTGAAGTAAGAATCCATATGTTTGTACTCTATGAATAAATATAAATACTTAAAACCATTTAAGAACTCTTGTTAATACTTAACTTTGATTCTAAAATTGCTAATGAATTAGGAATTTTGTTAAGATTATAGGTTTTGTCACTTATGAATTAGGATTTTTAACATTATAGAAAACTCAATAACAACTCGGTGAATAAATTCAATAACTCGTGTTAAATTAAAAATTGAAAGTTATCAGCAAATGAAACTCATCCCAAAACATCTTTTTCCATAAAGAACCTTATGAAGATGTTACTATATGTATTTTGTTCTTAGACTCCCTCAAACTCTAGCAACAAAAGTATTCCATAATTGTAGTAAGCGTATACATGTTTTCGAAAATGACTCCCTTGATATCATGTGAGAAGGCTAATGATGTCGTCTAAGTTGTTAACTTGTACTCTAAGGAAGGACCGAAATGGTGGAAAGAACTCTTAATCATAGGGATGAGTAGTGAATGATCTTTCCGGTGGTAAGAGAGCAGTAAATCCAACCGAATGATTTGGAGACGGACGAGTTTGGTTTGGCCAAGCCATGACATGAAGTTGAATCGACGCATATTGATCTATTGCGGAAATGAGAAGGTCCTTGATTTCAGCATGGTCACAACAATGTACAAGACCACCAGAACAAACACTTGTAGGTATTGTGCTCTTATCATCCAACCGAGAGATCACGAGCAGGAAGCCATTCGCGGTTGCCTCTTCATGGAGCTCTCTTAACCCACCGCGATCTGCTGATGTGTCCTTCGTCACTGAATAGATGCACACAAAGCCCTGCATAATAATGCATGTGTATTTCGTAAGCAACATTTTATAAAGCTTAGTTGTTTAGAAGTTACTAAAGAAGAATCCAATTATGTACCTCTTCAGTTCGCTTGATTTCCATTCCAAAGCGTGCTTCGTTTCGTTGAGGGACCAATTCTATCGCAATTTCGTTTAGTCCAGGTAGAAACCATAACCTTATACCATGAATTAGTTGAGTAGTGTAATGGATTTGTTGGTTAGAAATGGTATTTTCCTGTGTTATACAATAAGGATTAAATGCAGTTTTGGTTCGATGCTTCATCATTAATGCATGTATGTACTATAAGAAACTCGAAGAAAAAATATACATACTACCTTAGGTGGTATCAGTTCGGTTTGGATATTGACAAAAACAAGAGGGACCCCTGAGGAAATTGCTGCACTAAACCAGGCCATGCACCTAGCCGTAACGGTATCGATGCAGTGCTCACTGACAAGTGGCATGAATAGAATGGAACTTACAACTGAGGAATTTTGATGAGGCAGATAGGTTTTTACTTTCATCTTCCAATCATATTTCATCGCGTCTCTGCGGAATCCTTTGTCCTTCATATTCACTAATCTCCTTGTCATTTCTGCAAAAATGGAAAGAAAAAAAATAGCATGTCTTTAGAATGTTTTATTGCCGAGGTAAAAAGTTTTTATACTATCAGTTAATATCAGTTAATCATAACTGTTAGATTTTTATACCTTGCAGTTCAATGCACTGCTTTAATGTTAGATCGGCTAAATCCGCGATATGTCTACGATCTGTTATGGCTTGTACAGTGTACTTCTTTCTAAGAACAGAAACTTTCTGTTGAACAATACAGGTCTGAAGTTTCAGCAAACTATCACCTCTTCTAACCTTAATCCATATGGACTCGACGCAATTGTTGATCTTACCAAGCTGTGAACTGAACTCTAAACTAGTCTTTGGAGGCAAAAAGGATTCATCGGCAACATCGATATTTTCTGTTGAGAATCCTTCAATGATGTCTCCTGGTAATGGCATGCTCTCATCCCATTCATGAATTATGTCTTGTTTGACATGTTTCACACAAACAAGTGTTTGATCAGATGCAGACATTTCCTCCTAGGATATGAAACTGGAAAGTGGATCCAAAGTTTGTATAATAGTATTCCTTAAGCCGTTTCAACAAGAAATTGGAAACTGGATCAAATTTAAATGTGTCTATATGCTTTTAACATTTTCTAATAAGACAAATACCAAGAGGCTAAGTTATGGCCGGCACAGAGTTCTCCTTACATCTAAATTTAGTATCACCAGTCACCATCACCAATCAATCTAAAGCAGTCCCTTCAAAAAAGAGGGAAAAAAAGAGCCAATCACTCACTGTAATAGCAAACACAATTTTATAAAATAACAATAATGTGTCTTGTGTTCAATTGATCTTATAATAAATAGATGAAGTTTTCAATATATAATAAGTATTAAAAACGCATGAATAACTAAAATATATGTAATACCGAGATCAAGAGTAATTCATCATAATACACTTAATTACGTTTAACTCTAACAAAAAAGAATGTAGTTATTCATTGTCATGGTAGCTTTACAAATAAACATATGAGATGAAATATCATCAAGAACTATCCTTCGAACTTGCGTGTGTATCTATCTCAAACCGCTTGCAATTACTCCCTCTGTCAAACTCTCAGTATGCACCCATGTTTCTTTATATGAAAATTGGTGTCAAAATAACTAAATGAATCTCTTTTGATGCTACTGATCTCTATCTATAATAGTCCATATAAACCCTCACTCGTCAATAGAAGGTTTTCTCAATTTTGCGAATGAGCTTTCTAGCGCTAGGAAATGATAAACAGCTTTGTAATCGTTAATCAGAAGTTTCTTCGGTTAATTTTTTTTATAATCTGATGTTTCTTCGATTAGAAATTTTTTGTTAATTTTCTTGATTTGCTCTGTTGTTCATTGTGCTTTGATACTTCAAGAATGCTCACTTTCCTTTACTAGTACACATAACAATTCAAATTAAGTTAGTTTCATCTATTTAGGACAATCATTATTATGTGCACGAATCAGAAGATTTATGATTACTTTGTATTCTAACATTGTGCTTAGAAACATGTATGATTTTCAAGTAAGCTATGCACTTATCAACTCTCATCAACTTCAGATACTTTTGCTAAAACAAAAGTCCTCCAAAAAATTTATTTAAACTTATTTAAGGGTCAACGGAATTTTTTCTAATCGATTAGTCAGAGGTTTAGATCAAGAAATACATGGAAGCATGGTTGAAATCGTACCAAGTCTCGATTCAAATCAACACTTCATTTTTGTAAAATTTTGAATTTTTGGAAGTGTGATTTGAATAATAGAATTGGCTCACTCGAATCAAATTGATTATGAAAAATCAAAATTTGCTTTTGTGTGTTTGATTCGAATCACAATATAGTCTGACTCGAATCAAATATGATTATGAAAAACAGGATTTTGCTTCTGTGAGTTTGATTCAAATCTTACTAAAGAATGACCCGAATCATAGAGGTTTTGAATTCAATCATTAAAAAGGCTTGACTCGAATCAAATTGTGGTTGCAAATTTTGGATTTTTGTTCTATAATCTTGATTCATATCATGAATATAGGTAACCCAAGTAATAAAAAGTTTCATTCAAATCATTGGAGCAGTTTTTTTGTTTTTGTTTTTTCATGCTTGATTCAAACCATTCATTCGTTTGACTTGACTCATACCATTTGTTAGACTTGAATCAAATAGGTGTTTTCTCTCATTTTTGTACCTTATCTCCATCACATATATAAATCATTTTTCTGAATCTCCCTCATAATATTCTATGATTTAGAACACACAACATACTTTTTTCTTAAACTTTCAAAAATAATTTTTAGTTTTGTTTTGAGTTTGCAACTGAAATTTTTCTTCACTTTCAACCTCTAGCTTCTACGATTGTTGTTTGGATTAACTTTCCAACCTAGGCGTGAGATCTGTGTGAAGAGGATCATTTTTTTTACTAACATTTTCTGAAGATTTTTGAAGATTTCAGGTTGGCATCACGAACTCCCCCGACAAAATGGCTAGTGGAGAAGAAAAATAGATCTATAGAAAAGCTTGCAAGGACGATGCTCGATGAGACTAACCTTCCTTAACAACAGAAGCAAATGTTGATTGATTATGCAAGTATCTTAGAAAATACAAATCTAAAAGAAAATTATCAAGAAGCAAAACAAGGTCAAAGTCATTACAATGTCTATGGTACCCCAAGGGAGCAGATTGTGGCTGAGTTTGGTACATTGATTATGATTTTGGTGGGTGCAGATTAGATAAAAAAATTATCAGTGGTACATGTCACTTACTTGGTAACTCACTTGTCTCTTGGGATAACAAGAAATAAGCAAGTTCCGCGTTATCCATAACTGAGGCAGAATACATTGTTGTGGGTAGTTATGGCTCCTTGATTTTTTGGACGAAAGAACAACTTAGTGATTACAGTGTTAATCTTGGAGTTGTCCCAATAAGATGTGACAACACTAACATTATAAACCTTACTAAAAACCTGATTCTTCACTAACAGGCTAAGCACATTGAGGGTTAGGCACCATATTGAAAAAGAGAATTTCATACTTGAGTTTGTGACCTCATTTAACCAACTCACGTATATTTTTACAAAACCTCTTCCTTTCCTAAAGAAAGTTTTTTTTCATAACAATTGAACTAGGAATCATAAATAAATAATGCTTGGATTAATATGCTTATGTGAGTTTTCTCCTTCTTATTCTTCCCTTAATTTATATGATTTTTTATGATCTATGTCCTATTCTTGTTTCCTGATTTTTTATTACGATAAAAAGGGAAAATATACTCTTAGTGATAGTAGAGTATACTCTATTCATGTGAGGGGGAGTTTAACCACTTCAAAATTTATCTATCTATTTTTCTTTCACCACCTCTCTGAGAGGTGTGTTGTCATCATCAAAATGGGAGAGAAAGTGGATCTATGTGCTTGCAAATATAAAGTTGATGATCATACTAACAACCTTCCTAGTGTTTTGATGACAACGACACTAATGATTTCTTAAGTCGGTGGTAATATATTTCCAACTCATTGACGATGGTGATTAACCTGAAGACATCTTAAGCCTCATCAAGTAGGAGAATAAAGGTTCCATTGAAGTTCTTATATATCGATGTATTTGGAAAAGGAACTTGAACGCCTCAGAGTTGTGAAAGAGAGGAAGTGTGAAAGCTCATCTAATCGTGTCTGTCTGATTGACCAAAATATTGTGAAAGTGAGAGAGTAACTCCTAAGATACTAAGATAACTCTCAAACACACACACACACTTAAAACATTTTTTAAAACCTCCTTTTACCTAACAAAACATCTAAAAATGTTTTTAAACCTTAACCAAATTGATTAGGAGACTACCAGGTTTATTAGAAGAAATTTTTGAACTACCTAATTAATTAGATCCTAAGACTAATCGATTAGTTGAAGAAAAATCGATTATGACAATGTCTTGATGATTGGTAAAGACTCTGTATCCAAACTTTTCACATTGGGCACAAATAATCGATTATTTGTGTACCTAGTCGATTAGACTTAAAACCTAATTGATTAGGTGAGTTAATTGACCCGTTGATTGTTTCCTTTATGAGCCAATTCCTCTCCTATATAAAGGAGGCACATCCTCTCTTCATTTCATACAAGAATTCAAGGTTTCTCTAATTCGGCCGAACTTGAATAATTCTCTAGTGCCATCTCTCTAACTCTTATATTTTAATTATTGCTATTTACTTTACTGCTTTTTATTCTGATATTAAAAAAAATACTAACACAATTTGCTACTTAAGTATTAAAACTTCTATATTAACCACAAATTTTGATACCATAACTTACCTCCCTCTTGTGCTTGGAGTTACCTGTCCAACAACGCATTGGTCAAAAAATCTTTTAGGTACGGGTTTGCTTGAGCCCTAACTTCTCTTAGAACACATAGTCCGACCTCAAGCCCATTTCGAAAATCCAACACTTCAATATGTCATCTGTGCTTCTATGATCACTACCACTTTGGTAAAGCGGTCAATGTATTCGCGTAAGGTTTCCTTTTCACATGAGTTATCCCACAGAGTACGACCATTATTGTGAGTTGTCTCTTCCAGACAGTGAAGTGGGCGATGAACACTTCGTACAAATCCTTCTAGTAGTTTATGCTCCCATCGGGGAGACTTTAAACCAAACCATTGTTGATTCATTCTAGGTTAATTTAAAGAGCTTGAATTTTACAACCTTGTGGACATGTTAGTTAGGGGTGTTTGTGGTGCGGTTTGAGCGGTTTTGACGTAAAAAGTCATCTGAACTGCAATAGAAAATAGTGTGTTGTTCGATTTGGTTCGGTTGACTTTTATAAATAAAATCGAATAAAATCAAACCAAACAAATGCAGTTTGGGTTGGTTCGATTTTTTACAAAAAAATATTGAGTCATACATTCACATATAGATGACAACATAACTTTGTATTTAGTTATTTCTGAGTTATCAAATAACAACAAATTTCATCATATTTTGACTCAACTTTCCATTTAAAATTAAAAAATAAGATTAGATAAAAGTGGAATAAAAAACATAAAATATTAGCATAAAATAATATAAAAAACACTATGATAAAATAGAAAAGACAGAGATGAAATATTAGAGAAGATACAAAAGAAAGAGCATAAGAGAGAAAAGATTATAGAAGAAGAGGTGCATTAAAAACATAATTAGAAGAGAGAACAATATAATAAAATTAATAAGAGGAAAAAGAAAGAACATAAGAGATGAGAGACTATAGAAAAAGATGCAAGAAGCACTTGAAAAAGAAGATGAGACGAATGCGCGATACTGCTAAGAGAGATTTGAGAAGACTTAAATTGAAACCATAAGTGTGAGGAAGAAAAAATCGGTCGTAATTGCAAGGCTAAGACATAATAGGTTGGACTTTGGGTTGGATGTGGGTTAAGTGAAGTTTGGGTTGTAACATGATGTGATTTGGTTCGGTTTATAAAATATAAATCGCAAACTGAACTGAATCGTGTAATTTTGTTAAAGAATAATCCAAATACATCCAAACCATTTATGATTTTTTTATGATTTACTTTAGTTTTGCGGTTTTCTAATGGATCGATTCGGTTTGGAACACCCCTAATGCTATTCCATTCGATTGTCCACATGCTGATTGGCAATGTTTCTAATTTGTGTTGTTTTTTCTAAAATTTTAAACTCCTATTGACTAAAATATTAGTATTATTTATGATGCTTTTTACCTTATTGTTGGTCTAAATACAAAATATTTATAAAGAAAAAACGCAATTCTAAAGATAGAACATTTTGAAACTTTTGGAGGACTTCTTATAAACTAAAAGAGTGGCAAAAGAAACATTCATTTGTTTGTTTATACTTAAATGTAATTTTTCTTCCCAAACATTAGTATTATAATACAAAAGTAAAAGTGGACGTGCCTCACCCCAATTCCCACCGGTGTGTTGGCTTCCGATGAGCTGACCAGGAAGTCTAAATTCAATGAATTAAAACCAAGGCTTAATATCTATCTAAAACACAATAAAGTGAAAAAATAAAATGAAAGCATTCGCAACATCGTCATCACTATCAGCATTGAAATCTATCAACTTCACCCACACTCGAACTCGAATCTCCAATCCCTTTCTCTCCAACACTCTCCCCTTTCTCCCTCCCAATCTCAACCGCGAAATCCACTCTTCCTCTCCAATCATGGCTTCTTCTATACCACCATCCATCAATTCCGAACTAGCACGTTCCCCACCCGCAATTCCCATGCCAACTCCCCCTCTCACCAAATTCAACATTGGTCTCTGTCAACTCTCAGTAACCTCCGATAAAAACCGAAACATCGCTCACGCAAGGACGGCTATCCAAGACGCTGCTGCAAAGGGGGCGAAACTTGTTCTCTTACCTGTAAGCTGCTTGTTTCAGTGATCCTGATTTTGAATTTTGATTGCTTTGAATTTAATTGGTGTTTGGAATTGGGGATTTGTTAGGAGATTTGGAATAGTCCTTATGCGAATGAGAGTTTTCCTGTTTATGCTGAGGATATTGACGCGGGCGGTGATGCTTCTCCTTCTACTGCTATGTTGTCGGAACTGGCGCGGTTGCTGAAAATTACTATTGTTGGTGGTTCTATTCCTGAACGTTCGGGAGATCGCGTGTATAATACTTGCTGCGTTTTTGGAACTGATGGGAAACTCTTGGCCAAGCACCGGAAGGTAGTGTTTGTGTTTTGTGTTTCATGGAAATCAAAGTGCTGAAGAGAATTTTGTTGTTCTTCTGTTTGCCTTAATAATTCATTAGCCAAATGTCAAGTATAGGGGTGGCAAACCCGTTTAGGCCCGCTTCACAAAAACCTCAAAAAAAGGAGGTGATAGTTGAGGGTGCGGACATAAAACCATGACGCGCCTAGAAAAAATGAGGGTGGATGGGGCAGGCATACAGGCCTTGCATCCCTAAAGTTTAAAAATAGCAAAAAAATTTCTCGAAATAATATGGGTAAAATGGGCAATGTCCGATGGGTCGGGTCTGTTTTGCCACCCCTAATCAGATTGATTTTAGAGTACGCATATATTTTGGTTTTTAAATATGTGAGGCAATGTCACAATACTATGTGAATGTATCCAAATTACAAACACATAAATGTATCTTTTGTTTGTAAGTTGGGTCTTCAAATGTGTATTTCATTAGTTAGTCTGGTCCTCAAGTGTGTCTTTTGTTAGTCTATTTGTTCCATAAAATTAATGACACCTAAATAAGTTTTTGTAATTTGGATACTTTCAAGGACGTGATCTCGCCTTACACATTGTGTGTTTGGATTGGTGGTGTAGGGTTGCATGGAGTGGAATGGAATAGGATAGTTAGTTTGAAAAAAAAAAACTGATTTATATCATTCCGCATACTCCACTCTATTCCATCTTATACCAACAATCCATACATAGCTTAAACCAACAACCCAAAGAGATCAAATTGACTGTTGCTTGATTGTTTTAGCTTATATGCTAGCTTCTTATTAGTAAAGTTTAAATTTCATCATACCCGGACAAAATTTGGATTGTGAGTCATAATTGAATCAGTATTAGTATTTTCTTCTTTATTATGTAATTTCTGATGTGTGGGTGGTTTCACTACAGATACATCTTTTTGATATTGACATCCCTGGGAAGATTACCTTTATTGAATCATTGACTCTCACTGCCGGGGAGACTCCAACAATCGTTGATACAGGTCTAACATGTTTTTTCAACACAAAGTTAGCCATATATTACCCAGTTCTACATGTTTCTGTATAGATGCACTCTTTTGTTGTGTCACGGTGTTTGAAATCATGTAAAAATGAGTAATGTATATTCAAACTACCGAAAATGATACTCATATTGAATGGCTGCATAACAATGAAGAAATGAAAACAAAAGCTGTTATCATTATCCTTGTACTGTTATATTAACCTCTAGATCATAATGTTTAGCTTCTTACACTCTTCCATAGGTCATGTTATTCCGGATGATATTACCTTAAGTGCAGTTAGTAATTGAATATCTCTATGAGGAACAATTTTGTTGAAAACTATGTCTCTTTGTTGATTTTGATGATTATGTTCACTTATTTGGACTTTGTTTTATGTAGTTTTGGGAAGGAACATTTATGAAGAACTGTGTTTGTAGGAGAGAACATATTTTCTGACTAGCATGTGCCACAAGTGTGGTCTAATCTTTATTTCTTTATGACTATTGTTTTTTCTTGCAATGAATTTTTTCCATGTTTTAGTGAACTAATTGTAATGATGGGATGATTTCTACAGAGGTTGGACGCATTGGCATAGGCATTTGTTATGACATTAGGTTTCCAGAACTAGCAATGATATATGCAGCAAGAGGTACATATTTTCCATTAATATTGCTCAGATACAATTAATTTTGTTCTGTGTGTAGTTGGTTGAGAGTGATTTGAGTTTTGCAAGGTATTTCATTCATGCCTCCAAAGTTCTTTTACCATGATGGAGTAACAATATTTTTACCTTTGGGATGAAATTAGTTCAGATACTTCAGTGTAGTTCTGATATTAGGGTTATACTAAAAGAAACTTAAAATTATTCTTCGGTATTAGGATATTGATTTCCTTTAATATGTAATCTGTCAATTATGCATATAATCTGTATAAGCTGTGAAGCCTGGAAACTTTGCTTGAGATTAACTCTCTAGTTGAATTGATTCTTTTTCAAACTTGCATTGCATCATTCTTATTATTTTTGTTGTTCTTTAGCTTTGGAGATAAGACTTGGTTATTGTTGTTGTTGTTGTTGTTGTTGTTTAGCTTTGGAGTTACAGTATTCAGCTTTTAACTTCAGGTGCACACTTGCTCTGCTATCCTGGGGCTTTTAACATGACAACTGGACCATTGCATTGGGAGTTATTGCAGAGATCAAGGTAACAAATACAACGTAATGGACATTTGAGAACCTGAAGCCAATATTATACTGAATTCTTTGAATTTTATATCCTTATATTATATGGTTGCTTTCAAAAAATAAAACGAAAAATGGTTTCCAGAATGCTGTTTGTTCCTTAATAATGTGCATGTGATTGGAATATAAAAACTGTATCTAGTTTTAAGGTTTTCACGGTGTAAACTACGTAAGTGAAGTTCTTCTTGGGAAAATGGAGATAATAAATTGAAATGCCGCAACAACTAGAACAGCCGGTGCTGGTAGAGCATAGTGTCATATTTCCTTAGTTATATCAATCAAATTAGACTGATAGTTCACTGAACCATATCAATAATTTGCGATAGGAATTCAGGACAAATATGACCTTTGTAGTAGGAACAGTAAGAAGCTTATGATCATACTTAACAGTCAAGACTATATACTGGTGTCACTTTTCTCTTTGTTTTGCTCCCACTTATTGATCTTGACTCCTCCTTATCTTCAGCAGTAGAAACTTGTGATTTTGTGTTTGAAGATATTGATTAAACAAAAATGACTGATCTATATTCCAATTCTAATGCGTGTTTTGCTTCTTCACATGCAGGGCTACAGATAATCAGGTAATGACCCTTGATTTTTGAAACTTCTGTGTACTTTTTCTGCACACATATTTCTCGTTAAAGTATAACAACAACAACAACCAAGCCTTATCCCACTAAGTGGGGTTGAAGTATATCAACTCGAAATATCATCTAATGTTATTTTTTTTATATAATTTGTGAAGTTCATGATCTGTGAGCCAAATAAATGATCTTTAAAAAAGTAGTTTCAAATTGGGGAGTTATTTACCCTGAATAAGAAATCAAGAAAAGAAACTATCAAACCTAAAACCCCTTGGGAGTTTGGCATGAATGTGTTATAAATTTTAGAAAGCAGACACTACTCTACTTGTTTTCTGAATATTCCGTTCAAACTGATGTATTTATAGATGAGCCATATATGTTGGAGAGACTGCATGGCTCCCACACATCTCAAAGAGAAAATAATAGTAGAATTGGGATTGAGAAAAATTATTTCCCATGATATTTTACAGTTGAATTGTTGGGATTGGTGAAGTTGATAGTGTGATTAAAGCAGGCTTGTGGTTAAGGGGTCTCTCTCCATATTATTACCATAGTTTATTGTAATTGCAAAGTTTTATGCTCTGAGAAGACAAGTGAATGCTTACGGAAATTCATTTCCTACAGCTATATGTGGCAACCTGTTCACCTGCTCGGGATAATGGACCTGGTTACGTGGCTTGGGGTCACTCCACTCTTGTTGGTCCAGTAAGTATTCCCTTTATGTCTTGTTTTCCTTTGGTAGAGCCAGTTAAATGTACTTACTGATTACGCAAGTTGATATTGTATGCACTATAAGAGTCAGTAAGTCACTCCAACTAACTCTGAAACATATCAATGTGGCAGTTTGGAGAAGTTCTGGCTACTACAGAGCACGAGGAGGCAATCATTATAGCAGAAATTGATTATTCAATATTGGAGCAGAGAAGGTTTACTTTCCTTCAAACTATAATATCTTGCTCGTGTTTAACATGTGGTTGCCAGTGATATATCAGTTAATCATTTATAATATTGTTGTGATTTGATTACTCAGGACAAACCTCCCCGTGACTAAGCAACGAAGGGGTGATCTTTACCAGTTGGTAGATTTGCAGAGGCTGAATTCCCACTGAATCAAACGGCCCTTCTAAAATTGGGACATCTGCATAATTACATTACCTTGTAAGAAGCATGATCATGCCATCTTTTGTGGTTGTTAAATGCTGTCTTATTGATGATATGAAACCCAAACTCCGGACTGCCGAAATAAATAAAGGAATTTGTGCTTTCAATTATTGTTTTTTTATTGTTGGTTATGATCGTGGTTACTAGCATTTGTCAAATAGGAAGTTAGACATTGCTTGGCCTGTGAGGTAATAAATGAACTTGGATGTATGTGCACAAGCAGGATATTATCACTTGTGTTTTTATATGACTTGAATTGTGTTGTCTGTACATGTCTGTGCCCGAGCACACTTTTAATGTGAAAATAGTAAAGCTACAATTTGTAGCATTGAGATAAACGTAAGTTTCTTGGCATTTTGATGTGGTTCCAAACTGCACAAGAACAAAAACAAAGTACAGAAAGAGAATATTGATGTGGTTCCAAACACAGAAATGCACAAGGACAAAAACAAAGCACAGAGAAAGAGAATAAATGGAAAAAGTAGTTGGATCTTCAAGATTTGATTCCACTAGCCTTGTATCTTCAACGATGAATGATAATTTGAATATTTGGAGTATCCTAGAAAGAATTGTCAAAAAAAATTTATACTTTCGATTATGAATCACGTATCCATACTCTTTAATTAAGTGATGTAATCCAACGCTGAGTAATGATGATTCTTACTTCTAAGAGCAATTACGTTTGGTTCAAATAAGTTTGGTATTAGATGTGAATTTAACTTAGACAATTTCTTTCCCCTATGGGAAGAACCCCTACCGAAAATCCCGAAATAGCCATGTTTCGGAGATGCATCTCCGAAGTTTTTATTTTCAAATTTTTCCAGAATTCGGAAATGCATTTCTGAAAATCATAAATGCGGGGTATTTTTGGAGATGCATCTCCGAAAACACCATTTTTCACATTTTTTTGGTGTTTTTGGATATGCATCTCCGAAATATGCAGAAATTGTCCTTTTTTTTTTTCTTTCTAAACAATGTATAGTCTCGTATAAACAAAATATGACACGCATATTGGAATAAAATATTAATATTATATATACAACAAATAATGTACGTAAATGTCAAGAAATACAATAAAGTCAACAAAAAATAAACCGGAACCGCTACTGAGTATGTCTAACCATAACTCTCTGGGACCTCCTCTGCCTCGTATATGCCGTCGCACCGCCCGCATCACCGACCATCCTCTCCACAATGGCAACTGCCTCTGGACCGTCGTGCGCGATAATACTTCGGTCTAATGCGTCCCGCTCAAGCATCTCTATTCACTGGCATATCGGCAGGACATCAGTGGCATGGTCATCCTCGGCCTGCTGGTTCTCCAAGATCTCCCCGTGTGCTGGCTTAGGAGCTCCGAGTGCGTCGGGTGTTAGCAGAGGATGTGACACCCGATAAAACCATGTCACATACCCATCCACACAATGCCACTCTTGGGTGGCCTGCATACGCCGATACTCCTCAAGGACCAAAAGATTTGCCCAGTCCTCAAATATAACAGTGAGCTCCACTCAGATAACTGTGTCGGGAGCAGCCTCAAACAGTGACCTCGGTATCAGCTGCACACGTCCAAACTGCCTCATGCACCACTCAGGCAGATACCTCACCATGGTGTTGGCCCCGCATGCCAACCAGCCAGAGTATAACACAATGCGGTCGAACACGACAACAACACGGTAGTCGGTGAACGACATCCAACGGATGTCATCATGAGTTGTGCGGCCGAGGTACACGCGATATGGTAGCACTGCGTTGTTCCCCCTTTGGAGAATGTATCGGGTGGCCTTAGGCAAGGCGTCAGTGTACGTAGGATCAATGGCGAAGCCGTGGACGCGGGGGAAGTAGGAGATGATCCATCCTTGAGATACAAATACGATAAATGTTAAAAATAAATATGAACCATTAATAAATGTGAAATAATTAAAAGGAAACGTACCGTCAAGAGTGTGAAAGATCCAGTCAACTACCTGGTCCTCCAGTTGGAGGCTTCATTCAGCTTCTGGTATAGGTATACCTGAATAGCTGACCCCCAGTTCCACAAGTGAATGGTAGTCAGGTCCATGAAGTAGCAAAGATATGTCACGTCGATGTAGGTTGCACTCTTGCCCACAAAGAGTTTAGTGCCTACCAAGAACATGAACCAGCACGGTGATACTCTATAAAAAGCTTGTCCCCCTCCTGCTCGGACTTGGCCGCCGCCACCAGGTGGTTCTCATACAACTCTCTCAAGCTGGAGAACCAAACATGGGCCCCACTCGTCGCCCGACACTCATAGTCAGCCATGTATGGGTCCATACTCAGATAGTCGACCATCCACTCAATCATCTCGACCCTCTGTATCTGGGAATGGTGCAACAGCCTCTCTATGATCGGCAGGTGGAGCAGACACTGAACATCGTGCAAGGTGATCGTCAACTCTCCAACAAGTAAGTGGAAAGAAGACGTCTCCTTGTGCCACCGCTCCATGAAAGCCCCCTGCATGCTGGCTGATAGTGGTATACCCGGTCATGCACAACCCGCCGAGCCCGAAAGCACTTACCACATCATTAAACCATTGGGCCTATAGTTTAAACAGATCAAAAATCTTCCGCGCGTGGTTAACGGATTTTATCGTCGGTCTTTCCTGTTACAACAAATGTGGAATAAAAAGCTAAATAAAAAACGGTTAAATTATAAATTCGGTTAAATTAAAAAATACCTCTCCCTTCCAGACACTTTGAGCGACATGGTCGTGGTAGGAAATCAGCGCGAAAGTGACCCTAGGACCTCCTAGGAAGCCCTCCTCCTCCTCCTCCCCGTACGGAGGGTCAGCATCAAGTATCTCCTCATCCTCCTGGTATCTCACCTCCACCTCATCCTCTCGTACCTCCTCCTGACGGGAAGAAGACACCCGAGCCAGCCGACTCCTTGATCCAGATGAGGAACCAACCTCATCCATCTGGACGGGTACTCGTACTCTACCCCATCCCTGTGTCGATGTCAACTATGTCGCCCGCTCGCATCTAGCCGACGCTGTCTGGGTCTCTCTGCCCTGTCTAAGTCATGCGGGGTTGCCTGCAATTTTCCTGAAAAATTGAAATCCATAAGAATGCGAAACACGCAATCAAGAAAATAAAAAAAACATTTATGGGTTAATTTCGGAAGTACATTTCTGAAACTGGTCAAGGAGGTGTTTTCGGAAATGCACTTCCGAAACCCCCCTGCGAACTCCATTTTTGCATAACCTCCACACCTTGCCCTAAATGCTCCAAAATGAATTTTTTCCTTTCTAAGTATATCCAGTGACATATAATAACTTCAATGTAATACATTATACTAATTTCTAATACCCTAATATCAATTTCAATCATACATTTCAAGTTTTAAAAACTTACAAATTTGAAGTGATGTTGGTGTTGCTTTGGAAGTGGTCTTTGAATGTTGAAGAGCAATTTAATGTTCTTTGATGTAGCCTTTGTAACACCCAGAAATTCGATTATTCGCTTAATTTAGACGTTTGGAGTGTTTATGGAATTTTTCGCGTTTTGGGACGATTTAGTCGGTATTAGTTAGGGATAGCGGATCGATAATTAATCGAGATTTTTAATATTTTTGGTATTAGAAATATTATTAGAGTGTCAGGTATTATTTTGGGAATTTCTGAATAAATTAAGTTAGACCATAAAATAAGAGTTAGCAAGTAAATTGAGAGTTTTAATTAAACAAGTGAGTTGAGATTATGTGTGATATTGGCAATAGAGGGGTATTAGTTGGTAAAACCCAAACTTGAGTTTAGAAGCCCATTTAGTTTATTAGGTTTGTTAGAGTGGTGGTAGTAGTTACAAAACAAAACCTGAGAGAACCAAATACCAACAATACGTAGCAGAGAGGAAAAGAATTTTGGGATCAAGGGTTTTGGTGCTAGCAGCTTAGGATTCAATTTTGGCAGTCACGATTCCGATCGAATTTTCGAGCTCCGTTCAATTCCAAGGTAAGGGTGGGGTTCGAATCTTATAACCAGGATCATGATGGTTAGTATGTAGGATTGAGATTATATGATTTTTCTTATTGTGTTGATTTCTGTGGTATTTGATTTTGATAAGTTCATAACTGATAATTGTGAAAACCGTGTTAAGTGAAAAGTATGTATATTGCCGTTGTTGATGCTGTGTTGAGTTGGGATTTAATAGTAGAGAAAGGTAGGACTGTGTTGAATTGTGATGTCGTGATAGCCTTGTGTTGAAATTGTTGAAATAGAGAATGAACGAAAAAGAAAAGAAAAAAAGTATTTATGGGGCGGGGCCCCCTTAGAGAAGGGATGGTGTGTTGTGTGTTGTGTGCAGCTTTGCAAATATATATATATATATATATATATATATATATATATATATATATATATATATATATATATATATATATATATATATATATATATATATATATATATGAAGGGTGGGCACCCCCACCTTTGTTTTGTTTTCCTGAGACATGCAATTGTGTGTTGCTACGTTATACTTATAATTAATTATAGTTAATTAGTACAATTGAACTACAAGCCTAATATAATTAGCAGAATTAAAAATAATTGTGATCAGAGTTATTTTAGCAGAAAATAGCATTTATAATAGATTGGAGCAAAAGCTTAGCAGATTAATTTGTGTAGCAAAAATATGAATTTAGCATAGCAACGATGAAGTTGAATCAATAGGAATTAATTAGCAGGAAGTTTAGACGATATCAATAGTAGCAGGTAATGTTAGTAACAATATCAATTTAGCCGAAATAGCCGAAATAAGCAATATAATTAGTTGTGCGGAATCAAATAAAATTTGACGGAGTATCTAAAATAAATTAGTAGATAATCGTGGTTGGCTGATTTTGTTGAAATATGCTGAGTATGTTGATTTGCAGGTACAGCCGTATGCGTTGAATTGTCCTGATCCCTGGGCATGTTTACGTTGTTGTTTAAGTTGCGGTTTAAGTTGTGGTTTAAGTAGTTATTTATGTTGCTGTTATTCTGATTTTGTTGTGATATTATTTATTTGATGTCGTTCATGTTGTCGCATAACATTGCATTGATTAAGTTGGCCATGATGGCATTGATTAAGTTGGCCTTGATGGCACCCTGTTCAAGTTGTTGAAATGCCTCGATAACCTGGCATATGATTAAGTTGGGAGTTGTACTCCGATGGATCCACATGCATTTGCATAGTCGAGTTTCATGTTGAGTTGCATTTTGACGTCGTTGTTATTACTATGTTGCTTGGTTGATTGTTGTATTGTGGTTGTTTCTAAATGTGGTGAATATTGTATGATTCTATATCTAATATATCAATTATCATGCTTTTGCTTATACTTTTCGATATCTCACCCTTTCTTTGTTTGTTCGTCGTTGCCTTTATATTGGTAACGTGCAGGTAGCGGGGAGTAAAGATTTAGTAGCTTAATTGTGTCGTCGCTCTGATACGTAGCACTCGGGGGGAAACGAACGCTTGTTTTTTAATTATGTTGTTATTTCCTTTAAAGTTGAACTCAAGTTGTTATCTTGAGAATTGTTTTGATTTAAGTTGTCTATTTAAAAAAAAAGATGCTATGATATTCGGAGTTTATGTTGATACTTGAATTACGTTGAATAATCCGCTGCGAGTAATTTAATTAAAAATTGATTTGAGTTTGAGGCTATACAGGTTGTGATTTATAATATGATTTAATGTGTGCTATGTATCATTCTTGCAAATGTGCAAATGACAGGTTTTGTGTTAAGTGGAATTGTAATATCCCAAAGTGGTTGAGAATTTGAAATTTACTCTGATTTTATTATATAAACGTTGGGTAGATTTTGGGGTGTTACAACCTTTGTTGGGTGCTTTTGCAAGTGCTTGAGAAATGTGGAAGGTTTGAAGTTTAGGGTAAAATGGAAATGGGGGGGGGGGGAGACTGTTTTGTTTAAACAGCAAAACGCGCAATATTTCAGAAATGCATCTCCGAAATGTTGTTTTCGGATAAGTATTTCCGAAATAATTTTTTTAAGTAAAAAAAAGATTTTTTCGGAGAAGCACTTCCAAAATCACTCTTTTTTTAACTTCGGAGATGGATTTCCGAAATATAGAGGCATTTTAGGATTTTTGCCGTGGGTGACTAAGAACGACGGGGTCTATAAAGAAATTGTCTTTAACTTATATATACTATTACTGACAAAATCGAAGTCACGCCTTTAACTTTCAATTCTTATATAAGTTTTTGTCACGCCCTTATCAACAACCCAATTTATATAAGTTAAATTCACATCTCTCCAAATCAACAACCCAATTTATCAATTTATCACTAAACTTTATACCATTTCAAAACTTTAACCAAATTATGTTTGAGTAAATAGACTACTTCGTCTTTGAACTTGTGACTATGGGTCAACTTTGTTCTTAAAATTTTCAATATAGGCAAACTGTCTTTCAATTTGTTCTACATCTATTAAATAAGTCCCTCCGTCAAATTCGACCTCAGGCAGGATGATGTGTAAATTCTAAATTAAATACTAACGTGTTTATCTATGTCACTTTCCACATATGCAGGGACCAATTTGATAGTGAAATTTAATTGCAAAAAAATTTATTTCAAATTCAAGCATAATCGGTCACCATACGTCACTCCTGAAGGGAGGAGTGACATGACATTGGAGCACTAGCGCGTAGTCGAAAGAGCAACCCGTTCTCAATATGGATCCTCAAGAACATGATTTTTAAATCTCTTGTATAGCCCCAAAAGTAAGAGAGTTATCACCTGGGGATCTGGATGAACACGTCGAACATATAGATAATTGGTTGGACAATTATCATGCTATAGGAGCCATGAAATGCAAATTGTTCGTGTTGACCCTCGCGGGAGCCACAATAATATGGTTCAAGGCTCTCTCATACTGAAGCATAAGTTCTTGGAAAGAGATGTATGACTCTTTCACTACTCAATTCACAATGCAAAAGAGAAAACCCACAACCATTGGAGTCCTCAATGGAATCCAACAAAAAAAGAAAGAGACCCTTTAGGAATATATCAAAGATTAACAAAGATAGCTATAGAATTAGGGGGTCGAATGACGACTTGAAATGTTGGATAGGGATTGAGGCCAGGCTGTTATGAGAAGCTTGGCTGAAGGGAGCAAGTAGCTTGAACGACATGGTTGATAGGGTCCATCACTATATTAACTATGAAGAAGAACTTATAGCCAAAGAAAGAGAAAGATGTCAAGGAGAAGGGAACCTCGAATATGGTTGGGCAAATGAAAAAGATTCTAGTCGTTGAGAAGAAGGAGATTAAGGACTTCGAGCCAACTTCTCATCATACATTCCTTCAAACACATTGAGGGAGAAAATTTGGCCACAATGCACGAACACCTACTTTAAAAGATCTGGGACAAAAACTATTTCCCGATTAGGGAATCAATCAATCAAAATACCCGCGCTTTCACAAAAGTCACGACCACAACACTAACATATGTATCCAATTGAAGAATGTGATTGAGGAGATAATAAAAAAGTGTGCATTACCCGGCATAACCAAGAGAGCATTCGAAAGCAAAATCAAGATAAAAGGAAAGACATAGATGAAAAATGATTTCCTTGTTGCGAAATAGGGTCTCTAAAAAAGACTAAAAAGGTTTTCGACAGGGCTAATGGGAATAAGTTTATCAGCAGCGACGAAGAAGAAGACCGAAGAAGGAAGCGTCAAAATATCACAGTCGTCATTGGTGGGGAGGGGGATTCCTCGACGAAGGAACTCCTCCAAAGACACGATTAAAAGAAGAATTATCGAGCTGATGGCGGTTAGAAAGGAAGAAGGAGCAAGCTCTGAAGAAAAACCAAAAAGACTCATATCGGATTCTGGGATAGTGAAAAGAGGTGGAATCTCACACGATCTTTTCCCTATGGTCATAATAGAGATTATTGCCAACTTTGATCACCGATAAGGGAAGTTCTTGCGACATCATGTATGCGGAGCTTTTTGAAAAGTTAGGGAAAAAAAGAATAGAAGTTCTAGTCATATGAGGGAGCCAACCTATAAGCTTTCAGCGACACCTTCACTCGCCCTTAAGGGAACATTAAGCTAATGGTTACCCAAGGAGAACTGATGGACACAAGGATAGTTAAATTGCAGTTTTTGGTGGTTTCTTGCAAAAGCGTTAACAACTGCAGCTTTCGTAAACACTTTGTGATAACGTCGAACATGGTGGCTTGTCTAGTCCATGAAGAGCCGGTGACGATATACGCCAACTTGTATGCAACACGAAGGATACATAAGGCTTTGTTCCGTGAGTAAAATGGGGAGGATAAATAGAATATGATGGAATTCAACGTGACCTCACCAAGAAACTAAAAGAAGTGGGGATCAATGAGTCAAAGAAAGAAACAAGCAAATATGGCGTGATATCTAACAGGTATAAAAGACAGCTCGAAATAAAGCGTAAATCTGGAAGTGGTGCACGAGGCCATCATGCTCGAGGACTAAGAAGTCGCGACCTAATCTCCTTATTAATTTTTCTTTTTTTATGTATACATAAAACATACTCTTCATCATAATGTAGTATCATTGTAATATCTTTTTCCATGAGAATAAATAATTTTTCTCAAATTTTATTCCTTATGGTCACAAAGGATGTGCCCGACCCAGGCATGTTGTCACAAACGCTATTAGTGTATGACCAAAACAATCAAATATTCATAGTGGAAGTCGCATAGACAAAGACCACTGAGCATGAAACAAAGTGGCGATCAGGGCTCACTAAGTCAACCTCAAACCAAACTTGAACTTGGGGGAAGGGAAGAGGTATCCAGAGACCTCAAATAAAATTTCTAGGCACCACCCTTGGGTCTAGCATAGTACTTAGAGACGTCCAACAAAACTTCAGGACACAACCTCAAATGTCAGCAAAGTCTCACAAAAATGAACCCGGGGAACTAAAGCGACACCACAATTGGTAGAAACATTGGTAATAAAAAAAGAAAATTCAATGAAGCAATAATTATATAGTTTATTTACAAAAAATAAAATAATAAAAAAAGAAGCCTATAAGGCTGACTCGTCCCTAATAAAGATTGGTTTCTCGTCCACCATCTCGTGATCAGGACATATATGCGATCGAAAAAAGTGCATCATGGGATGACAAAATTCCACATGATACAAGGCATTTTCAAAAGAAATTTGGAAGATATTTTTAATAACGACATTGAATTTATATTTAATGGTTCAGATTAAAAGATATTTTTAAAATTTGATTAATGATTTCTTTTTCTTTTTTTTGGTTTATCACCACCGGTTTAGTCCGGTACGGTGGTCAGTTCTGGCATCAAGTGGTTTCAGCCCCCCTCCCGATCGCAATTGCGGGGGATCAAACCGTGATTCTCCCTACCAAGTCCAATGCCAATCACCACTAGACCAACTAACGATTGGTTAAATTTGATTAATGATTTATCTTTCCTCTTAATGACACATGATTTAGTGAAAACTACAATTTAATCTTAACATTTCCTTTTCATATATATATATATATATATATATATATATATATATATATATATATATATATATATATATATATATATATATATATATATATATATATATATATATATATATATATATATATATATATATATATATATATATATATATATATATATATATATATATATATATATATACTATGAGAATGTCATTTTTATGTGAGAACATGAAAATGAATCTGAACCATTAGATTTTAAAATAAATTGTGGAGATTATGTGTCATTCTTTCTTCTGACTCTTCCATTTATTTTAACCTTCTCACATAAAAATCTAATGGTTCAAATTCATTATGTGGTATTATTTTTTCTCTCTCCTCCATTAGGTTGTTACATTTAATGATGGTGTTATCAACTTAATTGCAAATTAAAACCTTCTTTGTATACACACTATTCTTTTAATTCATACTTACCATAAAAATTAGGCTTAAATGCAATTTTTCCGCTTCAAGTTTTTTAATTGTTTGATTTTGGCTCCCTAAGTTTTAATTGTTTGATTTTGAGCCTCTGAGTTTTCTAATTGCTTAATTGTGGTCCTCTAAGTTTGCCAATTACTTGATTCAGGACCCTCTAATTTCTCTCCTTTTGAATTTGATAGTCCCTTAGTGACATGTAGGGGTGGCAAACAGACATGTCCGTCCCGTTTAGGCCTGCCCCGTAAAAGCCCGCAAAAAACGAGGTGGGGCAGACATTGTTAAGGTTGCGAGCCTAAAATCTCGACCCGCCCCGCAAAAAAGTGGGTGCGGACGGACTAAGCCCGCGGGCACTACACCTTTTAAGCCTAAAAATATAAAATTTTAAGTTAATTTTAGTGCCCGTAAAAGACCACATAAAAAATGGGGTGAGGCGGGGCGGTCACATTAAAAGGTGAGGGCCTAAAATCTTGACCTGTCCCATACTAAAGTGCGGGCAAAAAGTGCATGACCAACGGACCGGACCCGTTTTGCCACCCCTAGTGACATGTATACTAATCTTCTCTTTTCTTGTTACTTTTTCTTTCTTTTTACCTTTTTTTTTTCTTCTAATTTTCTTCTCTACGATCCTATTTTTCCCTTCTTTTTAATAGTTAAACTTTGAACGAAATATCTTGAAAATCTTAATTATTTCATTCAACATATATTTAATATCAAATTATTTTAACAACAAAAAAGATATACCACTAACTAATTAAAATAACATAACAGGCTCTTTAGTCAATAACACGTGTGAACCTTTTAACAAAATTATTTTAATATATAGGGACAAACCTATAATATCCCTTATAAAAAGATTGAAATTCTATATTACCAATAGAATTGTTATACATTCGGGACTTTATGCCTAAATATGAGCGAATTATTGGCCAAAAAAATTTGTTATTTTAATTAGTTAGTGGTCTATTTTTTTGTTGTAGAAAATAATTTGTAATTAGACATGTTGAATGAAATATTTAAGATTTTCAAGACATTACATTCAAATCTTAACTATTAAAAAGAGAAGAAAAATAGAATGATAGAGAAGAAAATTAAAAAAAAAAAAGAGAGAAAAAAGTTTTAAAAAAAAGTTAGTCTACATGTCATTAGAGAACTATCAAATGCAAAATAAGACAAATTTAAGAGGTCATAATCAAGCAATTAAAAATTTGAGAGACCAAAATCAAAGAATTTAAATTTGAGGAAACAAAATTAAGTAATTGAAAATTTTGGGAAGTCAAAATTACATTTAAGCCTAAGGGGGCGTTTGTTTCATGGATTGTAAATTTATTCTCAAGAATGTAGACTGGAACATTTTTCATTCCAATGTTTGTTTCAAGTTTTACTAAATTATACCTAGAAACTTCTTATTCATAGGAACTCATTTTGCACATAATTTTGTCACTTTTTATTCTCCTACAATGGGATGGAAATCTTAAATTCCCATGAGAATAAGAAGTAACCACCTATAACTTTTCACTCTCATATATTTTAATTCATTTATTTTATATTTTATGATTTAAATTAAATATATTAAATAAATATTTCAAGACAATTAAATCTTTTTACCAAACACATGGGAATAAAATTTCCAAAAATAACATTCCCGAATAATAATATTTTTTATCCATGAAACAAAACACACCACCCTAAAATCTCACTCTTTTTATGTTTTTACAATCAGTAAAATATTTTTTATTTTTTTATTTTAATTTTTTCTCATACCAATATTTTACTAAATAAGTCATAACTTCTCTTTTTCACAAAACATCTACTATATATTTTAAAATTAGGATAAGGCTAACGAGTGCCCCTAGAGCACTGGTTAAGAGATTAAAAAGGTAAGTTGAGCGTTGTTTAATAAAGTAAAAAATATAACTTTTTTTCTAAAATATACTCCTTCCGTTTTTTATTATAAGTCGTTTTAGACTTTTCACACAGATTAAGAAAAATAATAATTGTTGTATGAAAATGAGAAATTATGAAGGTTTTTACAAAATTATCCTTCATTAATGACATGTGGAAGATAAATTTATATAATTGAAAGGAGAGAGAATAATAAATATTTAAGGATATCATAGGAAAAACAACATTAATTATTCATTAGAATTGTAAAACGACTTATATTTAAATACAAAATATTTTTTCAAAACGACTTATAATAAAAAACTGAGGGATATATATTCAATGCATTGAAAACATAAATAATTATTTTTAAAAAAAAATATTGTATGTATTTAATACATTGCATGTAAAATAATTTCTTTATAAAGAATGTTTAACCAATGTTCCTGGGGCATTCATTAGTATGACCATGGTTTTAAATTGCGGATGCGGTTGCGGTTGCGGGTGTTGCGATTGCGGTCATTGCGGTTGCTGCGATGCGCATTGCGGCCGTTGCGGTGTGAATTTTTATTGGAAATGTTTGAAACACAATGATAAAAAAAAACACTTAATCTTAAGTTTTTTCAGTAAATTAAGTTTTAAAATTTTAATATATAGTTCTTTTGATAAAAATACTTGAAAAAACATGATTGAAATTGTCTATGTGGTTTCAAATATAATTGGAGACGTAATTTTAAAATCACACGGCAATTGCGGTCCGATGCGGTTGCAGAGGCAACCGCATCCGCAATATTGCGGGTGCAATTGCAGTTGCGGACCGCAATTTAAAACCATGAGTATGACCCTTTAAATTATATAAATTAATTTTTAATTTAAATAAAATTAACAAGTTAGTGTCTAATTTGAGATATAAAAAACAGTAATTTTCGTATTTACTATAAATACACATTTAAGAACCTTGGATCCCCACAGAGAAATGAGAGTATGACTATATAAACTATAAAGCCATCCAAACAGGTTGCAAAAGTAAAATGTATTCTATGGCGCATGTCCCGCTGTTAGATTTAATTACCAAATTGCTATATTTGAACATTTTTAAATTTTATTTATTGGCTCAAAAACAGAAAGAAACAAGGAAACAACAGATAAAGTAATAATTCTGATAACTGTTGAAATTTGAATGCCTTACAATTCCCCCAAATTACTCCCAACAATTAAACTATCATTATTTATATTACCTTCCTTCCTTTTTTATTATAATTTTAAGACTGTTTTTAAATGTACACTTTATTATTTTTCAAAAATTACAAAATGAAGTTTAATTTTAATCTTTAAAAAAAATCAAGATACTCAATTCAAAAAAATTTAAAGTAAAAAAAATTAACATTTAATAACTAAAAAATAAATAATTTTTTTTTTATATTTTATCTTATTTACACTCTGTTATATTTCTGAAGGAAATATAAGGGAAATAATGTTAAAAAAAGACAGAGTGAAAACATAGAAAATCACATTATTTTCTATCAGTTTGATATGAAAGAAAATAAAAATAGAAAGATAAAAATAAGTTAAGACAAAAAGAATAGAAAAAATAAATTAAAATAGCCAACTCAATTAAAGACAAACTACAAATAAATTGTCATAAAGTTATTATATTAATAGCTATTCTTAAAATAAAACAATTACTATCTTTTTTATTATTTATTTATTGATAATCAAATCCTTTAAACTTTTGCGAGAAAGGAATGCCACGTGGTATATGCCAGTGTGACGCCATTTAAAAACCTTGCTATGTTCCTTTCCCATTCATTCTTGTTCTAAACTCTTTGTGCCACTATCTTCTTTTTTTCATCATTTCATTTCACAGTTTTATTTTACTAAACATGTATAAGTTTGAGAACACGCATATAGAAAAACGGTTTTATAACCAAGCTGAAACTGAAACCCCCTCTTTCTCTTCCTTTGTTCTCAACAAGATTCTTCATTCTATCGACGAAGAAGATAGAAAAAATTCCGATAAGAAATTCTACACAGAAACAACCGTTAACAAAATGAGCGAAATCAATGCTATATGCAATAGAGTCGATGAAGAAGAACCAAATCTTCGCATAAAAATGCATCATGATCGTTATCGTGATCAAGATGTTATGTTCTTCAGTTCCACTCCAAGCTCTTCAGATTCAAGTTCTGTATTATTATCATCTTCCTCCGATACAGAATCAATCTACAGAGAAAAATCACTAAATCGGTGTTTCGCTCATTCGAACCCTAAGCCAGTGAAAAAACCCGTTCTTCCAGAGAGAAGCGTTGCGAGAGACGAAGATATATTTATCAAACAAAAATCAAGAGCGATGAAGCTTTACAACAATCTCAAGAAGGTGAAGCAGCCAATCTCACCAGGTGGAAAACTCACAAGTTTTCTCAGTTCACTCTTCATAAACACGAAGAAAACAAAAACTGTTTCCTCTTATGAAGATGTGAATGCAGAGAGAAAAGGTAAATCAGTAGAATCTTCAACTTGTTATTCAGCTAGGTCAATAGATAAATCACGTAATGGTGCTAAAAGAACGGTGCGTTTTTGTCCTGTAAGTATAATTGTTGACGAAGATAATCGAGTTTGCAGTAACAAATGTTTGCATGGAGGAGAAGATTCAGTATCAACTGCATGGAGAATTGGACGAACAGTGAGTAAGAAGAAAGAAGAAGAGGTTTTGAATATGAACAAGAGAGTGGATCAAGTTTTACGAGAGTTTCATCTTAATCGGAAGCTTTTGAGAGATTTTTCTATGAGAAAAACTCAGAAGGATGATGATGATGATGATATAGCAAGTAGTTCAAGTTCAGATCTTTTCGAGCTTGATCAGTTAGCTTTGATCGGAAATGATAGGTATTATTACGAGGATTTGCCTGTGTTTGAAACTACTCATATTCTTTCTAATCGTGCTATTCGCATTATGTAATTCTAATTTTAATTACTAGAACCATAGTTATTTGGTTAATTTCTTCGGTCTTCTGCCTAGACATTAATAACAATAATAACAATAATAACAATAATAATTTCTTGTTTTGTTTAGTTACTCTGATTTACTGTGTATATTTTTATTTATAAATTATCTCTCATTTTTAAACAAATTTTATTGTGTAAAACTTTTTAATCAAATTATGTTATAATCATTAATCATGATTTATTTTTTAAAAAATAAAAGTATGTCAGTATCTTATTTTAAAAATAAAGACGTTATTTTAAAAATAAAATGAAAACGTTTATTGTGTGTGTGTGTATATATATATATATATATATATATATATATATATATATATATATATATATATATATATATATATATATATATATATATATATATATATATATATATATATATATATATATATATATATATATATATATATATATATATATATATTCTTTTATTTTAAATAATTTTTTGGACTCTAATTAAAATTTATCAATTATATTATTCATTTTAAGTGGATAAAATATAATTTAATTTATTAAAAAAACTGAAATTTGTTTTAAAATAAGAATCATGATTTTTTATTATTAAGAATCATGATTTTTTTATTAAAGTATTTAGAGTCTTTTTTTTTTTTAACTATGAAGAAATGGTAAATTGAGTATGATTTGATATCCATGACTGGACTCTCACGTGGTTAAGGTCAACCACATCTTGTTCATAAAATTTTATAGTAGTTAAATTCGCAGCTATTTTGTAGCAAATTCATAGCTAAAATTTTATCTACATTCTTGTATTTACTTTGTTTAAAGCTGAATACTCATCACTTCTTTAAAGTTAAATTTTGATAGGTTTTTTTTTGTACATTTTAAATAGTCTTTATTTATGTACTATGCCACCATTGTTTTTCAAATGGGTTTTGGAACATGGGTGGTTGACAATGGTGTTAATCTTTTTGATACTACTGATTCTTATGGTACTAGAAAGTTGAATGGCCAGAGTGAGAAGCTCCTTGAAAAGTTCATTCGAGATTTTCAAGGTTCATTCATCTTTCACTACATGTATACTATGTCTTTACTTTTCTTTTTTTATATCATGAGTCATATTGTTCACTATTGTTAAATGGTAAGTCATAGTATCGAATAATGAATGTGTCTAACTAGATTTGATTTAGTTAGATTTGATTTAGTTATACACAGATTTGATTAAATTTGATTTAGTTTCAAAATATGTATTTTTTTGCTTTTTTAATTTTGGGCTTTTGGCTTAGAGAGCAAGCTAAACCTAAATCTATAAATAGAGGGAGTAATCCCCTATTTTAGTAATCAAGTTGTATTCACAGAATTTGCAATTGCATGTGAGTAAGAATTTTTCCACTGTTTGTGGACAGAGAGAAACTATGCAGAAAATCATTGTATTTCTTTCTTTCATATTTTTCATTGTCATTGTGTGGTAGTAACTAGGGGTGGGAATAGGCCAGGCCAGCCTACAGGGGCCTATAGTCTAGCCTACTTAAGGCCAGGCCAGGCCAGGCCTATTTGATAAAAAGGCCAGACTTGAGCTTTTTTAAAAGCCTATTTAATAAAATAGGTCAGGCCTAGGCTATTAAAAAAGCCTATAAAGCCTTATAGGCCGACCTATATTTTCATATATATATATATATATATATATATATATATATATATATATATATATATATATATATATATATATATATATATATATATATATATATATATATATATATATATATATATATATATATATATATATTAAAATTAGTCTAAATAGGTTGGTCTATATATGCATATATATTAAAAAAAGTGTTAAATGGATTGGTCTATATATGCATATATATTAGAAAACATGATAAATAGGTCGGTCTAAATGTTCATATATATGCGACCTATAAGGCATCTTAAGTAATATGACTTAATTGAAAACATTAATAAGAAAAAGGCTTTTAAATAGGCTTTCAGGTCAGGCCAGACTTTTAAAAAGGTCAGGCCAGGCTAAAAAAACGAGCCTATAGTAGGCCATAGGCCAGGCTCAGGCCTTGTATGTTTATCGTAGGCCAGGCCCAGGCCTTATAAAGCCTAGCCTAGCCTAGCCTATTCCCACCCCTAGTAGTAACAATCTTGTTCATTAAGATTCATAGAAATTCATCATAGATATTGGTAGATTTCCAACATCTGGTATCTAGAGCTCTGGCTAATTGATTCTAGGCAAGAAGAATGGCAATGACAATGAATCATCAGAATGGGCATTTTCCAGCAACTGTTATAATTCTAAAAGGAGATAACTATGAGAATTGGTGTAAGTAGATGAATGTTGTGTTTTGTTATCAAGATCTTTGGGATCTTGTGAAAGAAGATTTTCGACACTTCTTCTTGTGCAATGAAGATTTGGTTATATCCAGAATAACCATCTAAAAGACTTAAATATTCAAACCCTCCTTCTAAAACGACTAGCATTTCTGACAAATGCATTGGATATTCTTCTTTTGGAGTAGCAAGATTTAAGTCTCTTAATAGGTCGAATTGGCAGCTTTAATTTCACCAAATCTCGACTAAGTCCTTGGATCTCATCATAATCCCAAACGAAGTAGTCTTTAAATTCTTTCAGCAACTCAATCATTTGGGCCTTTAGGCTTGGATCAATCTTTGTACTTATGTATGTGAGCTTTTTGATTTCTCTATCTCCTAGATCGACTTCCTCCAAAGAGTCTTGTGCTTGTATCCTTTTGGCTAAAACTGATGCATCTTTTTCAAACCCCAAAGGCTCGTCGTCATAAATACAGTTGAGCCTTTGGCCTCTTAATTTATCTTTATAATTCTTAGCCAATGTTGGACTTAATTTGTCTATTAAATCAAGAATGGGACTTTCACCAGTCTCCTTTGTTTGATTGGATTGGCTTCAACATACATCTTTTGTTGGAAATCGGCTTAAAGGGTCACCTTTATGCAATTTTCGGCCATATAGGCCGCAATTCGAGAAAGTGTGCTCGAATCAGTCATAATTATCATTTGTCTTTGGCCATCGTGTACTTGCCATGGTCTCGTGTTCCCATAAGAACCCATGTGTAGGATGTAAATTTATTGAATAAAACACATACCCTTGCAGAGAACATCTTGTTCCAACATGCAAACATGGCGAAATGTGAGCTAACCTTTTGTCAATTTTTCTTTTGTTGACATGATTTACCTTAGTCATGAAGTAACTTTGACCGAATTCGACATTTTCAACGATACCGTCTGTCATACCCCAAAATTTTCCCATCTCATTTCTCCTTTCAAGCTCATACCAAAGCTCAAGGCTCAAAGACACATCCTCCTAAACAATGGCTCAAGGAGCTAGGGTTTTGATTTCTCTTAAGAAAATCAATGAATCAAAGTCTCCAATGGATTTCATATGGCCTATGATGCTTCAAACTATTTCTATGGCAAAATACAAGCTTCAATTCCAAAGATTGCCCAGTCAGTTACTCAGAAAGTCAACAGCCGACTAGTTTGACCTAAAAGTCAACTGTGGTCAAAGTACAATCAAAACTCCTATTTTTTGTCAACATCCCCATTTTGAAGTATCATTCATCATTTGATCAAGGAATGATCATGATTCACCAATAAAAGTTTAGAAATCAACAAAATCCAAAGTTTCTAAATTAGGGTTTTTGGACTAAAAGTCAACTGAACTTTGACCAGCCATAACTTTCACATGGAACATCAGAAATTTTCCATCCAAAGCTCAATTTGAAGTAAATTGAATTCCCTACGACTTTGTCTCTCACATGCCTAGTCTTAAAATGCTTCAATTGAGAGATATGGATCATAAGATTATAGGTCCTTTTTGGCAGTCAACCAAAAGCAATTTTTTGTCAAAGCCAATATCATCAAGATAAAATCCTCAAATGAAAAAAATCTTCCAAAGTGGCTTGTAGAGGACATCTTGTAGTTTCCAAAAAGTTCTTGAACTCCTCCATATCTTAAAAATTGAGGGAGATATGCCTTGTCAAAGTTGGACAATTTTAGGAAGGAAAATGTGAAACAAAAGGCTTCAAAATGGATTTCTTTGTAAAGAGGCCCAATTTTTTAAGATCCAATCTTGCTACCCAAGTTATCTAGAAGATCCAATCTGAATGCCACGAATTTTTTATCATTATTTTATTTTTTAGTGAATTTTATTCATTAAAAAAATTTGATGAAAATCAAAGATTTAAAAAAATTGTGAAGAGATTTGATTTAAGTCTGATTACCAATCATTCCAATCATCAAATCACACCTTATATGACACAAATTTCGTGCACATGGATATTGGTTAGAAAAGATTGAGATTTTGACAATTTTGGAAACATTTACAAACCATGATTTACCAAGATTTAGTTCAAATTTGTTAACCTAAAGCCATCCACTATAAGTACACAACTTGTTCAGATGCCAAGGACGATTTCTCTGCCTCCAGAACCCTAGTGCCATTCAAAAACTTCAAGAACAAGCAACTTCACTTTTGGAGATTGGGAGCGATTCAACCAGTTCTGAGCATTGCTACACACTCCCTGAAGATTACTGAAGGTGTTTGGACAATTGCACGACATCAACACTCCCAGAACACTCTCCTCAAAGTCACGGTAAGTAGCTTCCAAACTCTAAATCGCATCTCATGATTCACGCATGTTTGATAAAATTCGTTTGCATATTCTTGATTGTGGTATGGCTATGAATGTTTCTGGAGCTTTAATTTGATTTCTGGGCATGCTAGCTACGGTTTACCGTGAATGGTTTGTTAGGGTTTCCATTAGGGCTTTTTGTTTTAGGTAAAATCAGACCCAATTTCAGGTATCAATAGGTTCGCGTGGCTTGGACGACCACAACAGTGTGGTTGTGAAGTATTTTTTATTGCGTTTGGAGGTATTCACTATTTTGCAGGCTATGGCAACGGAGGCATAAAACCGAAGGTAAAGCTCTGGTTTTTGGCAACGGACAGAGGTTGAAGATGGAGAGGTGGCACTCCCCTATTGGCTAAGGCTGCGCGCATTTTGGTTTAAATCCAGACTGTTCCTGTGCTTTAAGACGCACGCTTGTACCATGCACCCTCAGCGTGCATTCATTGGATCATCCCCAGATCAAATCAAACGCACCAGGAAGTGCAGGTGTACCAAAGACCTTCACCAGCTTGCCACACAGGATCAAACGTTAAGTTTTCTTTAATTTTTTTTTTTATTTTCATTACATATATGTTTTTTTATCTATTTTCTTTTTTACCCTTTTTTATTATTTTAATTATTTATTTATTTTTATTTATTCAATAATTTAGTTTTTTTAATAGTTTTATAATTGTTCATTTTTTTTATCGAAAGTTCAATTTTTTTTATTATATTAATAATTGTTGTTTTTTTCATTTAAATTTCAATTTTATTTTCAAATAAATTTTTTATCAATTAAATAATTAGGATTTAATCCAATAATTATTTAATTGATATATTAAATCAAACTTTCGACTCTTCTTTAATTTTTGGTATTATTTAAATTATTTTTTATTTAATGGTTTCTAACCCTAATTTATCCCGGTAAATCAGGGTTGTAGATCAGTTGATGCACTAACGTTTCTCTTCTTTGTGCCCAATTTTCAGGGTTAACCAAAATCCTTCAACCACGCGCCATACCAGATCGAAAAGCTAAGTTTTCTAATTCAACATCATTTTATTTTTTTTATTTTTTGCCTTTTGGATTAAAATAGGGTTTGCATCAATAGTCAGTGAATCTGTAATACACTAACCCTTATTTATTTTTGCCTTCGTTAATTTTCAAGGTTAACCAACCGATTAAAGCTCAAACCTTGTGGTAGCCCTAAATTTATTCTCATTTAATTATTGTTCTTTCTAAATATTATTACTTGTGGCTAACCTATTTTTTCTTTATCACTGTGATTTACCCTTCCCCATGGTTAATATATTTTGTAACTGCTTCTGGTTTGTATTGTTTGGCCTTAAAGGCACTTAAACTGTTACATTTTACATTATAACTGCGTGGTTAGTAATTCTAGGGAGTGCAACTCTGAACAGAATTAGAATAATTAATTACAAGATAATTATCTGAATTGAATCACGTGATTGTGCACCCTCACATCTTTAAAGGTAACCCCTCTTGTTGCCTGTTGCCTGTTGCCTTGTTATTTGCTGCTTTGTTTATTACAGAATAGTCAAGTCCCTCGGATTCCGAGGATGCCTCAGCAAATGTTGCCCTCAGTTCATTCTCATCACAAAAGATCATAAGTCCCTTCGATGTTGCCTTCGGTTATATGATCTCGTCCTCGAGGTTGCCCACGATATGATGTGATAGTTGATAAGTGCCAAAATGTTGTTATTTTGAGTATATAATTGTGGCACTTATCGATTCTATTCATTCCGTTTTTGTAATAAAATCCCCACTTTTGTGTATATATTCACATTATTTAGTTTGCATATGTTTTATATACCGTTTAATAGTTTTTCCTTTGTTTTTATAAGTATTCATGCTTATTGGAGCCTCGAGGAATAAAGTGTCGAAGGCACGGCTCCGATTGCACGATTTTGGATCAAATAAGCAAGATTTGTGCAGAGAGGTCTGCTTAGCGGCGTGTAAGCGCGCTTTCCAGGGGCGAACCAATTTTCCTGGCCGCTAAGCGGCAGCTCTGGCCGCTAAGCGGAGCCCTGTTTACTGTTCTAGATATTTTTGTAATACATGTAGTCCGCTCAGCGAGGTTTGGCCGCTAAGCGGCCGTAGCAGAAATTGTGTTTATATTTCTTCATTTGTAACATTTCTAGGGTATGGTTTTGGAGAGTTTTTGGTTCCAACTCCATCATTTTCATTCTTAGATCAAGATTAGCTTAGAAAACAACACCGGGTCATGCACTTGGATGATCGGAGGTGGATTTCTCATCAACCGGAGCTGACAATCCGCGAGATGTTTGGTTTATCTCTTCTATTCTTTGTGTATTTCTTTGTGTTGGGTTTGTTTGTATAGTTACTTGAATCTTATGTATATTTACCGATTATAATGTTATGTTTAACTTGCTTTATAAATCTGTGTTGATGTTATCCTGGATTTTTGCTTTATGCTGGGGATTTGGGTTGCTTTAGAGATAAACTTCTTGAATCCTTATCTAGGATGATTATCTGTTGGTTCTGAACTCTAGAGATAGATTTAGAGCTAGCATTCACCGTTTGTATCTGTACGTAATGCTTTCGTGTTTGAGCGGCGCGCGAGAGATCGCCGACGCGAGAACACGGATGTTCTCGTGACTTTGCGTTAGAGATAACCTTAGTTGTGAGATGATCTCGTTTGTGCTCCAGAGATGGACGCTTATGTGAGAGATACGTGATAACATAGATGAGTATCGTAGGTTGAGTATAATGGGTTGGTAAGTGTATGTTTGTGAAGAGTGAATATATTTACATTCCTGATAAGTTATTTCTCTTCTAAGAATGTGTTTATTCTTTTTCTGTCTATATCTTTGTTTACTTTTTTCTCATTCAATCCCGAGCTCGAAACCATAGAAACTATTGAATGGCATCTCTCCATCTCTGTGGACGATAATTCCTGGATCAATATTTCCAAATTTTTTTGTTGCTTGCCCTATACTGCATTCAACAAATTGGCGCCGTTGCCGGGGATGGTTGTGAATTGCATCGCAATAGTTTTCATGGTTTTGAGCTTTGTATATAACGTATATATTGTATAGTTTCACTTGTATATATACTTATTTGTACATGTTTACATGTCTATGTTCACCATATAGTTTACTTGTCCATAATTACATATAATTATACTTTTGTTTGATGAATGTTTGTGAAACAAGTTGAATTCGAATTAGCTCTTTAATTACAAATCTCACTTTTCAACTTGCGTATCCTACATTCACCAACTTTTCTCTTTTTGTATAATAATACATGTATGTGTTCATACTTATATATACGTGTTTATTTGTGTATATAGTTGTATACTTTCGTTTTTATGTTCGTTTAATCATTGTATATATTTGTACCCGTAACGTTTGTTGAGTGGTTGGTTAGGACACTTTCTTTAAGCTTGTGCGGTGAGACGTCACCATGGCATGACGGAAGGAAGCTACTTTCCAAACACCGAAACAATAAAGGCGTCGAGCTAACGACGTAAAACAAGCGCTTGTTGGGAGGCACCCCAACGGTTGTAAATGTTGTTTATAATTAGGATTAAGAAGTATTTAGGTGAAGTGGAGGAAAGTTGGAACAGCTGTTTATGTTTTGATTTTTCAGGTTTTTCTGTCATCCGCTAAGCGAGCCTAGCTCCGCTAAGCGATGACAGTAAAATTTTGTTTTCTTGCTTTGTATCAGTGGGATTCCTATTCCACTTGGTTCACTCCTTTTCCCACTCTCACCAAGGCTACTTAGTAGTAGATACTAGTTTTATTTTTCTAATTCTTTTGTGGTTGTTTGTACTCGAATTTTGTCGGTAATTCGAAGATTTTTGAGGTGATTTTCCAAAGCTTGAGTGTTTCAACTTGCGGATGTATGGTAGGATATTGTTTTTAAAGTCGTATCATTCAAGGTATTCATTTATCGCTTTCTATAGCATAGCATGTTTAGGAAACTTTTCATTTGTACAATTACCATACCATTCATTCTTTTGCATTACTTGCTTGTTGATTGAATCACTTTAGTTCCCAAACCATAACTGTGAGGAAGCTTTCCATTGTTCATATATGCTGGAGGCCACAATCTTTGTTTTAACTGGATTTTATTATGCTTAATCTTTTGTTTATGTTGATTTTATGAAAGCATGAAAAGGATCAAGGCATTTTGTTTCATTTTGAGCACAACCACCATAACCAAATAGTCAATTCACCTTGTGAGTGTGTGATCATTTGTTAACCCTTTTGAGCTTTTTGTCAATGTCCATGTTGTTTTTGCTAAATGCTTATCTTTGAGTGTTTAGTTCTCATTTTTGCATGGACGATTGATTCTTTGTTTTCTTGAACCCTCAACCATGATTTTTGGTATGAATTTTTACCTTGCCTTAGAAAGTAGGGAGTATACACATGAAGATGTGGTTGAATTCAAGTTGGGGAGAAATGATTGCTACTTATGTGGTTGTTGCTATGAGGTTGAAAAGAAAGAAAAAAAAATGAAAAAGTTTTGAAAGAGAAAAAGAAAAGAGAAGCGAATAATTGTGCTAATAAGTATTGTGATGTGTTTGAGAAACTTGGAATAAGAAAGAAGTTTAATCGGAATTTTGTTGTTTGAATCTTTGGTGGATTGATCACTCCCTTAGGTTTAGGCAAGTTTTTGTTTCGATTAGCCTTAGGACTTATCCCTTGTTTGTTAACCAAGCCACATTACAACCTTGAAAAGTCCTTGTGATTCTTGCTTTTGTATCTTCAATGTGATTTTTGGATGAATGCATAATTTAATCTTTTGTTTGCAAGATTGTTGGATGAGTGTTAAAAGTCCCTCACCTTTGTGTGTTCTTCATCCATTGATGAATTTTTGCTAGGTGTGATTCATGATGTGAGCATGTATTGTGTTAGAATGTTTTGTATGCTTTTTGTGCTTATGATTCGTTTCGTTTACATGTTGTCGTTGTAGGATAGTGGTAAGTATTTACTTTGTTTATACGTTTTTGTATTAAACCATACATTTGTTTTTGGTTTTCAAAACTTGTTGATTCACAATTCTTAGGTTTATTACTTTTGATTCTTTGATTTATTTGACATTGTTTGAGGACAAACAAAGTTTTAAGTTGGGGAGAGTTTGATAAGTGCCAAAATGTTGTTATTTTGAGTATATAATTGTGGCACTTATCGATTCTATTCATTCCGTTTTTGTAATAAAATCCCCACTTTTGTGTATATATTCACATTATTTAGTTTTCATATGTTTTATATACCGTTTAATAGTTTTTCCTTTGTTTTTATAGGTATTCATGCTTATTGGAGCCTTGAGGAATAAAGTGTCGAAGGCACGGCTCCGATTGCGCGATTTTGGATCAAATAAGCAAGATTTGTGCAGAGAGGTCCGCTTAGCGGCGTGTAAGCGCGCTTTCCAGGGGCGAACCAATTTTCCTGGCCGCTAAGCGGCAGCTCTGGCCGCTAAGCGGAGCCCTGTTTACTGTTCTAGATATTTTTGTAATACGTGTAGTCCGCTCAGCGAGGTTTGGCCGCTAAGCGGCCGTAGCAGAAATTGTGTTTATATTTCTTCATTTGTAACATTTCTAGGGTATGGTTTTGGAGAGTTTTTGGTTCCAACTCCAACATTTTCATTCTTAGATCAATATTAGCTTAGAAAACAACACCGGGTCATGCACTTGGATGATCGGAGGTGGATTTCTCATCAACCGGAGCTGACAACCCGCGAGATGTTTGGTTTATCTCTTCTATTCTTTGTGTATTTCTTTGTGTTGGGTTTGTTTGTATAGTTACTTGAATCTTATGTATATTTACCGATTATCATGTTATGTTTAACTTGCTTTATAAATCTGTGTTGATGTTATCCTGGATTTTTGCTTTATGTTGGGGATTTGGGTTGCTTTAGAGATAAACTTCTTGAATCCTTATCTAGGATGATTATCTGTTGGTTCTGAACTCTAGAGATAGATTTAGAGCTAGCATTCACCGTTTGTATCTGTACGTAATGCTTTCGTGTTTGAGCGGCGCGCGAGAGATCGCCGACGCGAGAACACGGTTGTTCTCGTGACTTTGCGTTAGAGATAACCTTAGTTGTGAGATGATCTCGTTTGTGCTCCAGAGATGGACGCTTATGTGAGAGATACGTGATAACATAGATGAGTATCGTAGGTTGAGTATAATGGGTTGGTAAGTGTATGTTTGTGAAGAGTGAATATATTTACATTCCTGATAAGTTATTTCTCTTCTAAGAATGTGTTTATTCTTTTTCTGTCTATATCTTTGTTTACTTTTTTCTCATTCAATCCCGAGCTCGAAACCATAGAAACTATTGAATGGCATCTCTCCATCTCTGTGGACGATAATTCCTGGATCAATATTTCCAAATCTTTTTTTTTTGCTTGCCCTATACTGCATTCAACAATAGTCCCTTTCGATTGCTGAGGCATCCTCTTTGGTTGCCTAAAATGACTGTTCTATCCTTCCCTTAGACTACCTTCCCTCTTCATGGCAGGGACAGTCTTATGGCGAACGATAACTCTGATGACCCTTCAACCTCCAATAAAAGGACTTCCTACCCTCTTATGGTATGGATAGCCCTGAAAGGCTAAAAGAACCTTTTTAACAGGGGTAGTTATCTCCTAATTGCTTGCTCTGGTTTAAATATTTTTCTTACCCTTTATCAAAAACCTTCAAAAAGGCTACGCTTATTTACAAGCTAAAGTCCTTATTTCAAATCTTTTTCTTTATTCACTGCAAACATTTTCAAACAAAAAGTGAGCTAAGCAATTAAGAGCCCATGGAAAACCATGGATGCAAAGGGTGCCTTACACCTTCCCTTTGTATAAATTACCCCCCGAACTCAAAATTTCTTTTAAAGGTTTTTTTCTGTTCTTTTAGCCTTTCCTAAAATTGGATAAAATGAAAGTCGGTGGCGACTCTTGCTTACCGCATATTTCTTTAAAGTCAATTCACTGTATTACATCGTCAAACCTCCATATTGAAAGTATCTGGAGAGTTGAAGGGACTGCCCCCACACCATGTATCCATTCTCATCCTAGCAATAAATTATAATTTTCTTTGAATGAAATGACCGCAAATAACATTGGTCTTACAACTGAACATACAACAATGTCAACTTGAATAACTTCACTTACTCGTTTTTCCTTCATAGTTCAACAAAACCATATGGCGAGGCCTTAAATATATATCATACTTTCCAATTCTCTTCAATAAGGAGTGTGGAATTAAATTTATCGCAACTCTCTCGTCCACTAAAACTTTGTTAACTTCTACACTATCAACCTTAACCCATATAAATAAGGGCTTCAGGTTTTGTTTCATGCCTTTATCAGGCTTGTCAAAGATGACATTTTCTTCTTCTACACAACCATTGTTCATAGCATAATAACATAGAAGGCTTATGATTTTCTATTTCTTCTGCAAAACAATCATTCTCTTCTTCTGTCACCTCGGTAATTTGGTTGAATTCTATAGGTAGAACAGAGACAGTGTTGCAAATTATATCCAACTCATCCTCTTACCCATAATCAAAATTGTTTATAAGTATATCATAATCTTCATTTGACATAGTCTTTACCCTTAGGCTTAACCACTGGTGGTAAAGAGGGAAACAATCTTTCCTTCATAGGTCTCTTCACCAATCGATCATCTGACAATGTTGGAGATTTGCTATTGTTACTTGACTCTTCAGCCTCGAAAGCAATTTTTTTCTATTGGTGAGTTCTCCATTATGTTCTTGTCATAGGGTTCTTACCCAAGTAATTTCTAGAAGCATATGAGTAATTCTTCGACACCTGATATTTGTCATGATAGGATGATCCAACGCTAACTTCGATCACCTTCCATTTTTCATCATCATTGGGTTTTCTAGTAGGTTGGATTCAATCACCAAGAGGAACATTGGCAGGTGGAACATAATTCTTATTCTCAATTCTTTAATGGTGTGGAAGTCCTTGATGTTTTTTGTAAGGAACTCCCCTTTTGTCGAAGGCAAATTTTAGCCTTTTATCATCCTGAATACTTATCCTTGTTTGCCGAGGCTTGATATTTTAGAGGCTTTTAGTTTCCTCTTTGTCAAACACCACGTTGTAGCGAGGACATAACATTATCTCAGAACCTTTGATTTAGCACTGGTTTAAGAAGTCAATTAACTCCTCATTAGCTTTTGGGTATACCTGTGTACATATTCCATAATTCTCTAGGTCGGATGCCCAAGTCGGAGGTGCCGAGTAATGCTAAGAAATGGTAGTAGCCGAGTTACCACTAAAGCATCTAGAGGTCGGAAGCATCAGGTTCTAACGTTGGAACATCTGATAGGCCTAAGGAAATGGAGATTCTTCAAACTTGTTGGATACAAATCAAAACGGTGTTGAGATTAGCATCATTTCTTTGGAGGATGGGGACTGTGAGAAGAAAATTATTTTACATGAAGATCTCGAATCAAATAACAATTGAAAATGAAGAAGTTATATGTCTATAATTTTGCAACCTCTGATACTGTTTGAAGTTGAATTATGTCCTAAAGTTATTCCCAAGTATATAGTTTGATGTATGAGCAAGACAGTTCAGGAAACTTTGAAGACGAAAGTAAGGAAACATCTTGCATTTCTTGGTTGGGCACTAGCCAACCTCTGAGACTGTTTGAAGTTGAATTCTGTCCTAAAGTTATTCCCAAGTATGTAGTTCGATGTAGGAGCAAGACAGTTCAGGAAACTTTGAAGACGAAAGTAAGGAAACATCTTGCACTTCTTGGTTGGGCACTAGCCAATTGCAAATGTCTTTCTTCTCATTCTATGTCTTAAGCATAGTGCACGAAACAAGAGTATGATCAAAGACAATTGTCATCAATACAGACGATACCGGTCAATTTCACCGGATAAGCCTGACCAAGTGTTACACTTTGATTTTTCTAGTTACTCATGTCATACCCCAAATTTGCCCGCCCCATTTTGAAAATTCAAAATTATTTCAAAACTTGGATTTTATAAAGTTCATTGGTTTATTTACAATAATATTTTTTTGTTTATATTCTATTTTGTCTATTTAAAAATAGGCTTAATACCCTTTTTGGTCCCGTACCTATGCCTCGGTGCCCATTTTGGTCCTCTTCCTTTTTAAAAGTTCCAAGTTGATTCCTTACGTTCAGAGATGTCATTCCCGACCGCGACGGCCGCTATAGCGGCGCCCTGGAGCGGCGCGGCCCCCACTCGCGCGAGATGCAGGGTGCGGTGGCGGAGATGGTAAAGCGCCCGCTACAGCCGTGTTCCCGTGTCGCGGATCGCAGGTCGTTCCCGGGCGGAGCGGCTCCGATCCATTTTTTTTAAAACGCTCTTTCTTTGTTCAGTTACGTGTCTGCATTGATAAAAAGAAGAGGAAGATGAAGAGGTAGATAAAAAGAAGAGATTTCTCTGTTCAGTTACGTGTCTGTATTGATAAAAAGAAGAGGAAGATGAAGAGGTAGATGAAAAGGTAGATGAAAAGAAGAGGAAGAGTAGATAACGTGTCTGCATTAATAACCGTAAAATTTTATCATTATTTTAAAAAGAGGTAGATGAAATTTTATTATTATTTTAACAAGAGGAAGATGAAAAGAAGGGGAAGAGTAAATAACGTGTCTGATAACCCCTTATTTATTATTATTTTAAGAAGAGGTAGATGAAAAGAAGAGGAATAGGAGATAATCTGCATTGATAACATAAAATTTTATTATTATTTTTAATTAATGTGTTACAGCTAAGAAAACTCAATATAACTCTCTCTATACAGCTATTATAAAAAGAATGTGATAATATAATCCTTTTTGTTATATTTGTACAACTGTATAGTATAGTGTTGTAAGTTATCAATAAAATAACATAAAATTAAGTTAACAATAGTTATACACTCATTTAAGGATAAATAAATATTTAAGTTTTTAATTCATTATCATTATTTTATTAATTTGATTTTTATAATAGGATTATTTTTTATATATTATTTATATATTTAGTCTAAATAATAGTCAATTCTAAAAAGTCAACAAAAAATATCCCGCTATCCGGGATTCTGCTATTCCCACTATTCCCATTCTCGGAGGTCGGCCGCTCCACTCCGCTATTCGGGATTAACAACTCTGCTTACGTTGTCTAACAGAATCAAAATGATAATTTCTATCAAAAAATGACTAACGGTCTTACTTTGGATGACGTGGAAACTGAGGTGGATTGGTGGAATGTTTATTCATCACCTTCTACTTCTTTGTTGCTGAAACATTTTTCTATTTCCCTCCAAATTCAACCTTAATGCAAAATGCTTCTCAAAACCCCCTAATTGAAACCAGCACCGATACCCATTTTCATCCTTCATATCCAACAAGGAGTTTCCAAAATCTTTAAGAACTTGATATCCATAGCTCTGGAACTCGAAGCAGATTCATGAGTGAAACATGAAGGCCAGCCTTTAAGAACTCTAGGATACCATAAATCACCTATAGTTATTAACTGAACGATGCAAGTCTATAATATCTCTGATAAAAATGCACGAATCATCCATATTTTCATTCTACCTCTTCTTGAACCCGAATCTAAACCAGAACAAACTCTCTCCTTTTGAACCTCCAAATTCAAACCCATCCATCCCAAATCTTACCACTTGTTGCTATTACTCTCTGACTTACACATTGTATTCCTACTCCAATTTCTTCATACAGAAAAACTAAACAATAAACCTTAATTCCAGATTAAATTGATGAAATCAATAAACCCTTATTCTCTTCCACCAGAAATCATCAAGATCGAGTTTCACAAAAACAACATCGGAACTAACTTATAAATTACTCACCCTATTTCCACCAATGCAGACACAGAACACACAATGAAATTGATTTCAAGAAGAAACAATGTCGTTTGTTTTCCTAGCACAACGATTTCCGAAAACAAGAGAGAAAACGGTTACCATGACGACAACGTGAGGCGAGATCTGTGGTGGTTTTGTGTTTTCAAGCGGTTTACTTTTTTCTGTTCCCTCATAAACACCCTCAAATCAGTTAGCAAAATGTTTGGATTTGGATTCAGAAGCGTATGGGTTCTTGATTTTTCTCTCTCAATTTTGGATTGAAAGCGTGTAGAATGTTGTTTACAGACTCTGGAATATCATTTGAAATGTTCCTCTTCCGGTCCTTAAAATTGGCACCATTAAGAATCAGAACCAATGATTTGAAATCAATCATAAATAAACTGAAACAATATATGTTCAAATAATATCATAACCCATTTCAAGATATCTAGTGCACCATCAATATCAAGTCTTTGGACAATAATATTAATTGCTAGTGATACTCTTGCTGTAACGATCCAACAGTGATAATAAAAAAATGTCAAATAATAAACCCCTCTTTAGATTGATTTATCATTCATATGTGAAGCCTTAAAATTATCATATGTTTATCATATCAAGTGTGTGTATATAATCATGTCAAATATCAATTTTCCTTTGGGTCAACTAATACTCACATAGAAATATATGCACAACAATGTTTAATATTTCTTATAAGTAATCTCCAGAAAAAAAATTGTCACTTTCGTGACTTTTAATTTTAAATAACTTATTTAAAATATTAAACAAATGTATAAAATACAAACCATAGACAAAATTTGAACATATAAATTCTAAACAAAAATAATAATAAACTTGTAGAAGAATTTAAACTACAATTGTAATAATTGCCTAAAAGTAAACAAGTGAACCGTGAATAAATTTTCTACAAAATTATTGCCTTAAACTTTATCCATATATGTGTTTGAATATTAGAATCATGCATAAACATAATAATACATTCTTTTTAGAACTTTCACGTGGATGGTTAAACATAATAGCTTGATCACAAATCATTGGCTTGGTTCCAGACATCTGAGCAATCCATTCTGTTCTGATTGTCGCCAGGAAGAGGAGACAATTCTTCATATCTTGCGTGACTGTCGAAACGCGAAAACCTTGTGGCACAGTTTGGTGATAGATTAGCATAAGGAATCCTTCTTCATTTATGAACTTCAAGAATGGATCAACCTGAATCTGTTCAGCTTCAAAGATTCCAATTGGAGTAGCGTTTGGGCCTTTGCGTGCCACAGCTTATGGTATTGGCGGAACCAACGGACTCATAATGACGACTTCATTATGCCTGCCAACTTGAAGCAAGACATTAGTAGAAATGTAACTGCCTATAAAACCAGTATTGGGCTCAACAGGAATCTTTAAAAGCACAAGAAAGTCTCTCAGCTGGTTTGTTGGAGACCTCCTCAAGAGGATTGGTATGCCCTTAATACAGATGGTACTGTCAAGAATAGTCTGGTTGCAGGTTGTGGTGGTACAATAAGAGATCATACGGGCCAATGGCGTGGGGGATTTTCTCATAATATAGGGCCGGGTTTGATAATTGAAGCTGAACTTAAAGCTGTTTTTATTAGTCTTCATTTAGCTTATGATCAAGGTTGTCGAATAATTCTTCTCCAAGTGGACAAAAAAGTGGTCCACGATGCTATTAATAGGAATGCTCCTATCCAAAACTCCTGCAAATTTTATCTCAACTTTGTGTTGCAGCTTCTCAACAGAGATTGGGTAGTCAAAACTACTCATAAATATTGAGAAGCAAACAAGATGGCGGATGCTCTAGCTAATCTTAGCCTTGGTCACGATAAGAAGCCCCTTGTAATATTAGGGATAAAGTGTTTTTTTAAGTCAACAGAGATTAGGTAGTCAAAACTACTCATAAATATTGAGAAGCAAACAAGATGGCGGATGCTCTAGCTAATCTTAGCCTTGGTCACGATAAGAAGCCCCTTGTAATATTAGGGATAAAGTGTTTTTTTAAGTCAACAGAGATTAGGTAGTCAAAACTACTCATAAATATTGAGAAGCAAACAAGATGGCGGATGCTCTAGCTAATCTTAGCCTTGGTCACGATAAGAAGCCCCTTGTAATTAGGGGTGGAAATAGGCTAGGCTAGGCTAGGCTTTAGAAGGCCTGAGCCTGGCCTACGATAAATTTAAAAGGCCTAAGCCTGGCCTGGCCTGAAAGCCTATTTAAAAAGCCTGTATATACATATAACTTAAGAAGTCTTGTAGGTCGGCCTATATATACATATATAAGTGAACCTATTTAGCATTTGTTATATATATATATATATATGGTAGCCTATTTAGCTTTTTTTTCTAATATATATGCATACATGAACCACTTGGCCTAGGCCTATGTAGGCCCCTTTAGGCCGGTCTGGCCTATTCCCACCCCTACTTGTAATATTAGGGATAAAGTGTTTTTTTAAGAACTCCCCCCTAGCCATTTCCAGATTCCATTTCTGGATTACGTTGACTACCGTTTTATCTTAAAGCCCAATATCATTTTCATATAGTCTATTAAATAATGTTTTAAAATATATTGTGTGGAACAGATTTATAAACACTTCCATTTAGATAATATTTTTCGACGTGGGACTTAAAACCATCCATCATACATCTTGTTTAAGAACTGCTTTCAAATATCTACATCTCATTTTTGCAGCTTGTCTTCCATTGTCCTTGTCCAACAACACAAGCCAAATAGATCCAAGCCATTCTGCATCATGAAATTCGATTATTATATTGCTACTGAGACACCATAAAATTCAACTCATGAAGCACAAATGCCAAACTAAACCCCTTTTACAAATCCAATCAATATTAACTCATGAAGCACAAATGGCAAACTAAACCCCTTCTACAAATCCAATCAATATCAGTTCATTGATGGAACCGGAAGCTATTATTTCATTCTATTTTTACACAACTACTAAACTCATTTTAACTTAGCGGTACCCCATCTATGAGTATGTGCAAATGCTTTCCACTTAAATCTTATTATTACAGGCTAAAAATATGATAAACATAAGTCATGCCCAATGTAAACTGCTACTGAAATAATATGAGCATGACATAAATGAGAAAAAAAATATTTATAGAAAAATAAAGCTTTTCACCATCAGAGTGGGCATTTATACAAACACATAGTTTCATCCTCTAAAAAGCTAATGATGAAGATATTCTGCCTTTGTTGTATCCATCAATGTTACTTGTATCTTAAAAATTATCGAAGACGAGGACTAAAAAGAGTAGAAGTTCTTTGATCCATACCCTTGCTTCAAAGATAGCATGAGTGGACCTTTGTAATTCCCATCATTTTCACTCATAAGAATCCGCCCAAAAGCCATGGTAGATTCAGAGAGAAGAATGGTAGATAGAGGTTGATCCAAATGTGGTGGTTTCAAGAATGGCTGAGAAAACTCCCCCTGCAAATTACAAAATTGCATAGACATTCCTAGATGGTTATGACACTCCTGGGTTGACTATGACACTCCTGGTTATTTCAAGAATGGTTGATCATTTTCTTGCCTCTTTCTAAGTTTTGACTATCACTCTCCTAGATGGTTCCTCCCTTGGAGAAAACAAATCACAGTAACTTTCTGAGTTTTGACTATGACATTGCACAAAACTAATCACTGCAAATGTATTACTGCAAACGTATCAATTGTCTCTCTTGCATATCACTGAACATTGCCATCCAATTGCTTTGGGACATATTAATTCATGTTTTGTTAACATATTAATTCATGTTTACGTACAGGATAATGGTTATGGTTATATTAATTCATGTTTACGTACAGGAAAATGGTCATGTTTATGTTTTGCCATCCACATGGATTCCTATTATTAACAAAAAATAATCTTTTCAGTACTTCAGAAGTGGGCAGCTATCGTGTTGCTTCACAAGTCTCACTTGGGATTGCATGTGAAAGTGGGCAGCTATTGTGTTGCTTCACAAGCCCCGCATCATTTGGTTAAACAACAGAGTAAATGTTTATATAGCAATGAAACATATAGACCAATGAATTAAAAATAATGTGAGAGTAAGTGGGCCACGTACCATGGCTCAACTAGTAACTTTTTGAGTGGGTAGGCCAGGATGGTCAAAACCAATGACAGAGTAGTGGAATGCAGCACAAACAATTTGTAAAATGAACAGGCTTATATACCTGGTATGGTCAGCCTAATAGGAGCATGGTTTTTTAAAGGCTTACTTTGAACTCGGCACTCCATAATTACTTTTGACATGTCATAACACTAATCATTGAAAAGATGCTGTTGATGGATTTGATCTACATATATAGAGGGATTACTAGACCAAATTAGTCACTACATATATACACAGACTAAATACACTCACAAAAATGATCCAAAACCAATGACAGAGTAGTGGAATGCAGCACAAACAATTTGTAAAATGAACAAGCTTATATACCTGGTTTAGCTTAGAGTAACAACAAGCAACATTATAACTTGCCTCTGCTGCTTCATCAGGCTCTGGTTTTGTTCCCAAACCTGACTCAAATTTCTCTAATGCTCCGTCGTACTTAGCATTTCTTAGGAATTTAAACAAGAAAGTAATGGACATTAGGATTATCAGAAAGATACCATTAATTCGTTTTATCCGAATGTAGATATACTCCTAGCAAATTAGATGATTCGAAATTAAAGTTTTTTTTTGTCTCAAACAAGGCCATGCAAATTACATTTTCATATACAATTACCATGTCCATCTTGTCTTTACAAGAATAAAAAGAGCAAGTGACAGCTCTATCAATTTGCTACTCTAACAGTCCCTCAACACTAAGGGATACAAACCTGCTCAAAAACAGATAGTTAATTAATGTTTAATAAAAAATTCACACTTTGGTTAATTAAAGCTGAAGTAATTTTGATTGTTCTTCCATAGCAAACAGCTCTCATTTTTATATATAAAAAAAAAGGTTTTCACTTGAACTGAACTAGCAATTCAGCATAAAGAAAAAAGGAGAAGAATTGGTAGGTAGCATTTAAAGAAACATCTTTCCACACTAAAATCTTTGTCAAGCACGGTACTAGAACACGAAATATCATAAGCCATCAAACTAATAAACAATGTAGTTTTTGCAGTCAATATTTTTTAAACTATGGCAGAACTTGCTCTCAAATGTGAATGTCTTGATGTTTAATCACTAACTGATTTCTTTGTTCCGTGAGCCCTATTAAGAAAGACTTACACCCAAGAGTTGTTACTGAATTAGTTTTGATACTACTGGATCTGTAGAAAATGAGAGTCACTACTCATCTTTGCATTAATGAAACCATTTGAGCAGAAAATAAAATGTGAACTATATAATCTCCCTCTTGGTTTAGTTATTGTTACATAAGAGCAAGCTAATGAATTCCAAATTATTCTATTAAAGTCCCACATCGCCAAGTTAGTAAAGAAGAAGAAAATATGTCAGATATAAAAGACACGGTTAGCATTAATTTTAATTCATACCTTTCTCGGCCTTTTGGCTAAGATCAAGTGTAGTATCTGTTCTTATCAGTTTAATATCTGATATGTGGGCCAATGGTCCACACGATATTAAATTTATTTCTTGAGGGGGAGAGTCCACCACAATAGCTTGCTATTTGGTCTCTCATGTGTCGCTTTTGTGTTGCACTATTGCAATAGCCTGGCACACCCCACCAAACCTAGTTCAATTTTATGTCTTTTTGGCACCATAAGGATCTTGTATAAAAGGCCAACATGATCCAATTCAAATCTCATAAGTTATCATTCAATAATAAATATATGAAATATATTCAAATATTATCATATTCCAAGAAAAGTGCAATGACATTAAAACACTTAGTTATTATATCAACAAAAACCCATATGTTTTTGTGCCCTAACCCATTACATGCTTCTTGTATCTTCTTTTTTCTACATTTATGTTTTGATTCCTCTTTAACTTTTCTTCGCAAATTTTCTGCATCACGCTTCGTCTATCAATTCCAGTAACATGAGTCAACCAATTTCTTCTAACGGAAACTTATCTTCAAATGGTAGAGTAACTCCCAAATGTGGCCACAATGTCTCCATGAAGTTGTTTGTTTCAAAATCGGTTGCAAATCCTGGGAGAAAATTCTGGAAGTGTAAGTTTTGGGGTAAAGGAGACGACTGCAACATATTTCTTTGGGATGATGAATTTTCTGGTGAAAGAGATTTTGGCCATTCGGATGTAGGTTCAGTAGAACTGATGAGAAAAATTGAGAGAGATATTGCAATCAAGATGGAAGCCATGGAGAAAAAGATTGATGGGTTAACAAAGAAGATGAATTATGTTTTAGTTGCGTTAATTTGTCTATGGGTTCATTTCTTTCTTAGTTCATGTAACAAATAAGTTCATGGAGAAGCTGTAACTTATGTTATTGTAACATTATGTGATTGTAACTTTTGTTTTCATTTCCATCTTATGTTCATGTGACAAATAATTTGTCTCTGTTGTAATGGTTTATGTTATATGAGCTTTGGTTGTATTGGAATATATTACTCTTAAATGAGCTTTGTTCTGATATTACTCTTATGAGTTTTGGTTTTATTGTAACTTAAGTCAATTTGTTATGATAAGCAATTAACAACTGACCTCCATATTGTGTCTTAAGATGACACCCATCTACCCCTATAAATGGTCTACAACCCTTGGTAAACCCTTTCTTGCATCCATCAAAACAGAAGTAAAATCTACCAAATCTTGGTGGTAGTGTTGGATGTGGTCTCTCAGTGTTTATCTTGACAGCGTTCCCAGCACAATGTTTTCTCAACTCAGCTGCATAACTCCATAACATATTATATTGTTCCTTTGTATCACCTTCAATTATTTCCTCAGTCATAGATTTTGCTCTCCAAGCTTTCCCTTTGCTTATGCCTACTGAATATTTCTGTCCAAGTTCAGACATAATTTCAGACAATTTGACTTTCCCATTGTGACTTCCTCTTTTCAACCACTAACTTAGAGACTCACTTGGAATTGGCAGACATGTTATTTAATACCCTTGCACATGTGGGGGTCCCCACCCAAGTCTTTATCTGGTAAGTGTGGTTGTCTCCCACTTTGCTACACAATGCCAAAAAGCCACATTTACCTTTGCACTCAACCCTAACCCTATAGCTCTCATTCTTAACAAAACTTATCTCTCTACCATTTAATACTGATCACTCCCTAATAGCATCTTTAAATTCAGAAAGAGATTTGAACTCCATACCTAATTTGAATTGAAAGTCTTTGTTAAGCAGCTCTGATATGAACTTGTCATACTTTGGCTTGGAAGGTTTATCATCCATGTCACTTTCATCAGCATCTGAACTTTCAAGTTCCTCACTAGCATAATCCACATCTTCACATTTGGTTGTATTCCTCTTTGAACAAGATCCTAAGACACTCTTGGGCACCAAAACATTGACCTTCTTTACCATGCTCCTTGATTTCATCTTTTTGGGATCCTTGGATGCACAAAGATTGAATCTCATTTATTTCCCATTTACATCCACCCTATTCCCACTAGCTGGAACAACTACCTCCACTTGTTCAAATTGTTCATCTTCTACTTCAATTACTCTTTCCTCTTCACTGTCATCGAAACATTGTCTTGCATCAACATCAGCACCACTGCTATCATCTTCACTAGAGGTGCTGAAGTCATCCACATTAGGATGAAGCACCTTGGTCATCATGTCTTTTACACCATGTTCTACCCAAAGTTGCGTTAAACACAAATGCCGCTTGAAAATGGAGCAAGGCGAAGTCGTATTTCCTTCACAGTGTTCTTACGAATGCACGTTGAGAAGGAAGGAAGATGAAGAGATTAAGAACCCTAATAGTACGGTTTGAAATGAAACTACTTCAAATGCACAAAATTATGGGTTTTGTTGATATAATAACTAAGGGTATTAATGTCATTGCACTGGCTGAATATATGTTGTGAAAATTCCATTCATTAAAAAGTTAAATAAAACAGTGCCACATCAGACTTTTTGATGATGTGGCCTGATAAAAGGCCAAAATGAAACTTTTGAAATTTGTTGAGGCCATTCTTGCAACTTTTTTTAGGCAGGGGGTTTTTCAAACCAAACCCATATGGCAGGGGTGAAAATAGGTATTAACCCTAAATAATTCATCAAATCTTTTTAAACGGATAAAAAGTTCATCTTAAAACTCAGGGATAAATTCATTATTACTTTATTATAAGTATTTTGTAGATAAACAAATGCCATTATTATCTTAGTAATTTATCCAACGTCCGATTTTGAACACGGGTCATCGAACTCCTTTCAACTCTTAAATATTTGAGGTAAACAATTCTCTCTACTTTATTAAAAATACTTTATTCTTAACCAATGGCTTTTCCTTTCTTTAGATTATAATTTAAGGTGTTTGCTATATCAAACACCCCCAGCCATTTAAATAAATTGATTATCATTAATAGCATTAGCAACCTTAAGAATTAAATTTTACCGGTGCCTAACCTTGACATAAGATACTTGAGTAGCAAGACATTGATTAAAGTAAATATTTTTCAAGATAGCCTGCATCTTTCTGCTTCCTCCGCCCCAACTTAGTTACTGACACACTGTATAGACAAATGATTTTGTGTTGTTATAAAACTTTAGTCACATCATCAACTATTATGTTGAATGTATTTTATATACCGCGTTCACATATTTGGAGAATTTGTGATGTTCAAATAATACTACTCAGTCTTAAGTCAAAATGAATCATTTCCCGATAGAGAGAATGTTATAACACTAAGAATGTTATACAGGAGAATTACTTAAAAATAGTGTTATAACACTAAGAATGTTATACAAGAGAATTACTTAAAAGTAGAAAGCAAAGCTGAATCCTACTTTCTATGTTCAAAGTACTAAGACCACACCTTAAATAATGACTGTATCTTAGGCAACAAAAAACCAACTTCAGCAGAAGTTCGAGTTAATGTCTATGTAGTTTTCTGATGAAGTGAAAAAACAAAAAGCATTGCAAAACAAAGAAATGACAGCTGTGGGATTTGAACCCACGCCCTTTCGGACCAGAGCCTAAATCTGGCGCCTTAGACCACTCGGCCAAACTGTCTTGATATATAAAAATACCTTTTATTGAGTCCTTTGAAGGACCTTCAAACTTTAAAGGAATGATTCGAAGCAAACTATATTTAAGATTATCAGGAAGATGCCATTAATTCTTTGGTCCTAATCTACATTACAATTTCATATGGCAAATGTTTTGTGTCTTACATCTCTATCTTATCTTTACAAGAAAAAGGTCACCAATCCTATATTCCTTACTTCAATATTATGGACTAGAGGTGCAACAGCCTGTGTTCCCTCCACACTCAGGAGTAGGAGGTGTCCGCTGCTATGTGAGACCAGCCTCACACGGTACCCTAGCGGCTCATAATAAATTTGTAAATCACCATTATTAATAAAGTATTTTATAAGATAAGTCAAAACAAGCATTAAACAACTTTAGATATGTGATATGTTGTTTCCATAAATCCTTCTAAACAGTCTTATCCAAATAAATACGCTTAAATAACACAATCCAAACAAACCCTAAACCTTGAATTCACAAGCTGGCGCTACTCAGCTCGGTAAACATGTGTGATATTCTAGCCAATGCGGAATTTAATGGATATAAATTTGCATAGTATTAAGTTAGCACATGGTTTCTTAAATGGCTTACTTTGTACCGAGCACTCCAAAACTAGTTTAGACATGTTATAACACTAATCCAAAAATGCTACAGCAGATATTGCAACCATATTAGGCATGCAAGTATTCAATCAAGTAGCAGTTGACTGAAAGTATGGGAAAATAACATTCCAAGATGCAAAATGCAGATTAACATTTCATGAAAAAAAAACATGTTGTTTCTGCCATGTTTATTAAAGTCACCAATCCTTTATTCCCTATTTTAATAAGCAATCGAGTATTAAAGGAAAAGATTTACTTAATCCATCACAACCTTCAAGGTTTAAAGGACAATGTAAAACTAATGGAATGATTAGAAGCAGACTATATTAGTATCCAACGGACGTTGAGTGGTTCAGTACCAAACTGACGCACATCAAACTGTGGGTGAAATTAAGGATCATATGAGAAAGGATCCAAGAGGGGTACGGATCATGATATTTGCAAATAGTGATTCACCCCAAGTACCATGTGACCCGCAACACTCCAAGACAAACAAAGCTATATTGCACTAAATGAAGATAATAGAGATAAAATTGATATGGTTAATCCTTTTGGGATATCTACAACTTCTTGTGAGGCATTGACTTTAAATTTATTAATAGATACATTGAGAAAGGGATGTGAAGGTCCTATAAAGCTCCATCAGGTACTTTGTAACAGAGGGCCTTAAAAAGGGGGTGTGAAGGTCCTATAAAGCTCAAGGTAAATTTCCAATGGTATACTGGACCAAATTAGTTACTACATATATATAGAAGGATTAAATCTATTCAGAAAGTTATATGTGGACTAAATACACAAAAAAAATATCCAAAACCAATGACAAAGTAGTGGAATGCAACAGATACAATTTGTAAACATATATACCTGGTTTAGCTTAGAGTAACAACAAGCAAAATTATAACTTGTCACTGCTGCTTCATCAGGCTCTGATTTTGTTCCCCAAACAGACTCAAATTACTCTAATGCTTCCTCGTACTTAGCATTCCTTCTGCATTCCAAGAAGGTAATGGACGGTGAGATCAATTTTTTCACTCAAACTAGGTGTAGTGTAGCAGATGTATACTCCTAGCGAATTGGATGCTTCGAAATTGAAGCATTTTTCCTCCCAAACTAGGTGTTGCAGATTGTAATTTCTTATGGAAAATGTTTTGTTTCTGCCATGCCTATCTTGTCTGTTCCAAAACCAATGAAGAAATAGTGAAATGCATACCTGGCTTAGTTTAGAATATCAATAAGCAACATTATAACTGGTGAATGCTGCTTCTTCAACATCTGGCTTTGTTCCCAAAACAAAATTAAATTTCTCTAATGCTTCCTCGTACTTAGCATTTCATCAGCAATGAATAGTGTCCTACTCCTTCCATATTCTGCAGGTGGCAAAATTTCAGTCCCAAACACAACACTGAAGATGTAACATCAACAATGAATAATGTGATTCTTAGCCATTAGCAATGACTATAGTTAAAAAGTCATGTAGGAGTAAGTAGCTAACAACTCTAACACAGTGAGGATCAGTATAAAAATTGATGTGATGATAGCATAATTTTCTGTGATTCAGTTTTCAGACATGGATAGAAATAGATTAGGATCTTAGCTCAACTACAAAATTAATACAATATTCATTCCCAAACTCCATTATAGAGTTGATTTCAATATGTGTGTATTAGACAATTGTTCAGGTTATGAACTAACGATGACAAATCTCCTGGCTGTTGAAGTTACATTTCTCATAAAATGATGTAGGTATACAAAAAACGCACGCATATAGAGCCACTTCTTTACATAAACAAAAGAAGCAAGTTACAAAGAGTTGAGCTAACGCAAACACTAAACACTAGTAGACTCCAAATTATTGTGATAAAGTCCCACATTGTGTAGTCAGAAAAGAAGCATAGCAGATGTCAGATATAAAATACACAACAAGCCTGTATTAGAATTCATACCTTTCTCGGCCTTTTGGCTAAGATCAAGTGTAGTATCTGTTCTTATCAGTTTAATATCTGATATGTGGACCAATGGTTCACACGATATTAAATTTATTTCTTGAGGGGGAGAGTCCACCACAATAGCTTGCTATTGGGTTTCTCAAGTGTCGCTTTTGCGTTGCACTATTGTAATAGCCTGGCACACCCCACCAAATTTAGTTCAAATTTAGTGTCCTTTAACACGGTCAATGCTTTTTACTTTTTGAACCTTATTCTATTCTATGCATATGCATATTTAAAGTTTACTTCAGTAGAATGCAGGGGAAAGAAATTAGTGATTTGGCACCATACCCTTGAAGCCTTTTCATAACCAATCCTTTTGGCACACCATCACTCCGTCACAATACAAACACATCAAAGACCTTCTACAAAAAGTCAACATGACCAATGTTACCCATAAATTATTATTCAATCAATATATGAAGTATATACATAAATTGTAGATCTTGGTAATAGAATCTCTTTTCTTAATTGTAATGTTTAAACATATGGAAAATCCACTAAAAACTCCACTTAAGTCTGAATTTTAAGAGAGGTTTAATATTGTTTGCTTTTTCTTTATTTGAAGGACAGTGACAAAATATTCATTTCAACATGAACCCCATCCCAATATGAACCAACAAAAAGAGATGGTTCAAGGGGGCTAGGCTCATCAGGTGTTGTGGGCTAGAGGTGCAGCAGCCTGTGATCCCTCCACTGTCAGGAGTAGGAAGTGTTCGCTGCTCTGTGAAACCAGCCTCACGCTATACCCTCCTGTCTAAGACCCACAAGACCCGAGCTTTTGCACAAGTCCCATCGATCAACTCGCAACTTGGAGTGGGCAGGCCAGCACGGTGCAACCACCAGACCAACCTGTTAAGCCTTAGCCATGTTCCATCACTTTGGTGCCCCCACATGGGTCACAAGCTGTCGCTACTCAGCTCGGCAAACCAGGTTGCATGTCAGCCATTTAAAAACACTTTCTTGTGTGATGTTCTAGCCAATGTGGGACTTAAATGGATCCAAAATGGAGTAGTGTTAAGTTGGAACATACTTTCTTAAATGTTATAACACTCAAAAATGTTGTGGCTGATGTTATAATAATACATATATAGAGGGATTATTAGACCAAATTACTCACAGCATAAGTAGAATTATTAAATCTATTGAGAAAGTTATTCGCAGACTAAATACATACCTGGTTTAGCTTAGAGTATCAACAAGCAACATTATAACTTGTGAATGCTGCTTCTTAAGTTCTGGCTTTGTTCCCAAAAGAGAATCAAATTTCTCTAATGCTTCCTTGTACCTAGCATTCCATCAGCATTAAATCCAGGAAAGCAATGGACATTAAGAATATCAGTAAGATGCCATTAGTTCTTTTTTCCTTAAGACAGTATTGCATATGAACTTTTTATCATATCTTAAACATTTTGAATAGGTCCACAAATATGTTGTACATTGTTCTTCCATATTCGCCATTTGTTTGTTATAGTTGGCTTACTAGAATGCTTTTAAACCGAGGTTACAGTTGCGGTTATGCTGCAAACTTTTTTAAATGGCAAGAAAATACGACCAATGCGATGTTGCAGATACCTCAAAATGCTTTTATGCTGCATTTGAAGTTCCAGAATGCAATTTAAAACACGCTTAATATAATCATTATGGATTTGTATTTCTTGCAATTATGAAATCCCACCATTGATAAAAACATGCATTTTGGCCCATCTGATCAAGATCCGATGCCTCACATCCGACTTTGTAGAATAGACTCGATTACAAAATTTAAATACAAACCATCTGATCTTAATTAATTCGACAATCTAAATTGTATGATTACGGCAGATGAGGGATTTCCTGACTACAGGGGTTCAAATCTGCAAATGCTTATAACAAAATGTCACAAATAATGATTGTGTAAACAAAGCATGAGATACTTTTGAAACTTAAAACAGTATATTGAAATTTCTTGTAGAAAGCATTGTCAGAACATACCTGGAGCAATATAACCATGTGTGCCAGCAAAAAAGCTATAACCCATATGGGATTTTTTTTCAGCAAACCTTGCAACACCTAATTTTTGCCTCATAGTCTTCATCAAGCAAGATGTTGCTAGATTTTATATCCCTGTGAATAACAGGCGGAGAACAATCATAGTGCAAATCCCAAATCCTTTTTGCACCTCCCAATGCAATTTATACCAGATTCCAATCCCATGCAACCTTCTCCTCTTTTATATTTCAATGAAGAGCTTCAAAAAGATTACCATTTGGCATATACTCAAAAACTAAAAGGTTGGTTCCTCATTTAAAAAATCAAGCATAGAGTGTATAGACCTCTCTGGTACCATCATGACCGATTAAATTATCTTCATCCAAATGACTATTTCATCAGCATCAATATCCACTTGGTGAAGAAGGCTAGTTTCCAATTTTTTACTTGCTTCCTTACGACAGTTTTGTAACTTTTATGATCTTCAAATCCTAAAGCTTCTACACATCAAAACCGCGGCGATGAAGATAACAACAATGACCAAGAGCATTACATATTTATAAGGAGAGCATTGCATATTTATAACCAATGAGAGTTCTTCTATGACCATGATCTTTATCACAAATCTCCAAATCAGAATTTATTGAACTTTTTGGAATTTTCTTAACACATGAACCTTTGTTTCCAACAAAAACAGCACTGTTGATGTTGAACATTTTGATTCAGTCATATCTCAAACATTATTGATCAAACATTAAGTACACAGTTTCTTTTCAAAGAATTTTTTTGAAGTTCATACATATAAAATGACGCCTCATCTAATATACATTAACTTGATCATACAATATTCACTAAATTAGGTCTCCAATTACCTTCTTTGAGCATGAAATGATATCACTAGTCTCAAAGCGTATCAAAGTCATATTCAAAATGTTGAGATTAATCATCAATATAATGAATGTGATTATTAGCCATTAGTTATGATTATAGGTGAAAACTCATTTAAGTAGCTAAATAGATTATTTGAAAAACTAGTATAATGCATTACTAAAAGTAGCTAAATGGATTATTTTTAAAGCTTATAATGCATTATTCGAGATTGATATGATATCACTGATTTCAAAGTACTAAAATCATAGGTATTCAAAGAGGTGATTCTTCCCAAAAAATATTAATGCAATATTAAACTCCACAATCATAAGCTCAAAGAGAGAATAAGAAATTACAGTCTCATGGCATTACATAAATATGCATCACATAAACAAAAAACAATACAAGGAAAAGAATCTAACATGCTCAAACCATGTCCAAGTAACATTACCATGCACACTCTTTTTTATTCAAGCTTCGGGTGGCAAATTGGATGGACCACATAAAAGAGGCTTGAATTTCAAGCCTCCCATACAAGTCTTGGGGTCAGAGTGAACCAAAAGAAACAACATATAACATAATAGAGGACAGAAAAAGCTATTGCGCTGTGATATTGGTGTTATTAAAAGTATCGATGGAAATGGACAATTTTATTGATCATAAGCTTCTTAAATATCCTACTAGTACATCAAACAAGATCCTGCAAAGGTGGCAACAACAAAAATGAGACCTATAGTTACTACGATACAAATCAAATGTGATGGAATCATATTGCTCAATCAATTCCTTAGAGCTAAACCGATTGTTTTCTTGTGTCAACGCAAAGGGATTATTTCTTATTAAATATTACAAAAATTGATTTGATGGCATTCTCATTGATAAACGATTCACCGAATCTTTTCAATAATGGGTCAAATTCCGGGGATGCCCTTAGCAAATATGATAATGTGTATGTTTGTACTCAAAATGTGAACCAAAAAAAGAGATGGTTCAGGGGCTAGGGCTCACCAGGTGTTAAGGGCCAGAGGTGCAGCGGCCCATGATCCCTCCACTGTCATGAGTAGGAAGTGTTCGCTGCTCTGTGAAACCAGCCTCACGCTATACCCTCCTGTCTAAGACCCACAAGACCTGTGCCTTCGCACAAGTCCTGTGGGTCAACTCGCAACTTGGAGTGGGCAGGCCAGCTTGGTGCAACTGCCAGACCAACCTTTTAAGCCTTAGCCATGTTCCATCACCCTGATGCCCCCACATGGGTCACAAGCTGGCGCTACTCAGCTCGGCAAACTAACTAGCATGTCAAACAATTATAAACACTTATTTGTGTGGAGTTCTAGGCAATGTGGGACTTAATGGATATAATTTTGTATAGTATATATACTATTAAGATGGAACATGTGGTTGTAAAGGTCTTTTAAATGGATTACTTTGTATTTGGTACTCCCGTACTACTTTTGACATGTTAAAACACTAATAATTGAAAAATGTAGTTGAGTGATTTAATCTACATACATAGAGGGATAACTGGACACTCGAAACAAATTATCCAAAACCAATGACAGAGTAGTGGAATGCAGCACATACAATTTGTAAAGTGAACAAACATATATACCTGGTTTGGCTTAGAGTAACAACAAGCAACATTATAACTTGCCACTGCTGCTTCATCAGGCTCTGGCTTCGTTCCCAAAACTGACTTAAATTTCTCTAATACTTCCTTGTACTTAGCATTCCTTCAGCATTTAAACAAGAAAGTAATGGACATTAGGATTATCATGAAGATGCCATAATTTTTTTTATTCTAATATACTGACTTAAATTTCTCTAATACTTCCTTGTACTTAGCATTCCTTCAGCATTTAAACAAAAAAGTAATGGACATTAGGATTATCATGAAGATGCCATAATTTTTTTTATTCTAATCTTGATATGCTCCTAGCAAATTGGATGCTTCAAAATTAAAGCTTTTTTTGTCTCAAACTAGGCGTTACAGATTACAATTTCAAATAAGAATGTCAAGTCAATCTTGTCGTTACAAGAACCAAGCCACCAATCCTTTATTTCTTATTCTAATAAGCAATTGAGTAATAAAGGAAAATATTTACTTAATCCAGCACAACATTATGTTTTTTGTATGTTTTCATGATTATATGTTGCAAACCAAATTTCAAAAAATGCCCAATAATGACATAGGTGAAATAACAGTTCCAGACACCAAATTTCACTTAATCTCTATAGAAGATTGAACAAAATACTTCCATTCTGAAATTTCATGGATAAGATAAATGAAGGAAATGAAGAGAAACTGTTAAAAAAACGTAATAAGGACAGAAAGAAAACGATTTTCTGAGTCGGGGGAGTCTTGTATAGTCGTAAGCCTTCTCTCAAATCATTTTCCCTACACTCTTTCACAAGATTGAGGAATGAAAATGGTCGTAACCCCACATGAAAATACAATAGTGACATATTTCAATAGAAAATAAAATATCTTATATAAAAAAGCGTTTGAAAATTTAAGAATTACAATTTTGTATTTTAATCACGATTGAAACTTACTTGAATTTCCCTTATTTCGTTACTGACTACACCAGAGTTCTACTCGGCTCTGTAGATATCCTTATCAGTGAACTTACCACTAGTTTCTATCTTGTGAAAAAATGGAAACCAAGGTTCACGGATCCATGAGTTAAGTTCAGAATCAGGGTAACATTGCGAAAATGCATACAAAATAAACTAACCCTATCTTTTGTGCATTGTCATGAGTAACGGGCCTATTCTTTGGCGAATTGTGTAGATTGTTCTTCCAAGTTTCGGTCCGAAAAACAGCACTGCAAACGTTGAGCATGATATGATATCAGTAATTTCAAAGTACGGAAGTCATATATATTCAATGAGGTGTTCCTTGTCAAGAATATTTATTCAATATGAAAATCCAGAATCATAAGCTCAACCTGACGAAATAAGGCCTTATTTGGATAAACAACTTAATTAAGTGCTTATCATAAAATGTGTATACGTATAAGCTATTATCTATAACTGAAAATAAACTAAAATCAAACAGTCTGACAAGTGTTTATTGAAGTAGATAGGCTTAAATCAAACAATCCAAACAAACAAACCCTAAGCCTTCAATTCAAATAACTATGTTGAAAATGATGATATGCTAGTACTACTGATGAAAAAGCTATAGCAAACAACAAGGTATCTAGTTGTCTAAAAATAAAAATGAAGAGCAGAAACCTGGTGGCGAGTACTTTATCTCCAACATTGAAGACTCCAGCGTTGTCAGTTGATCCACCAGGAGCAATAGATGAAGCTTCTTTGGATGCTTCGGTCACGTCATCAGATGAAGCTTTGACAACAAAAAGGAATGGCTTTGATTTTGAGAAAGTATAAAAAAAAGGTTTCTTGAAGAAAACCGGTCGGTTGTGGGAAGAAATAAGAACGAATGAGAGCTCTATGAGTTTCCCGGCAAATTTTTATATTTTTAAGGTCATTTATACAATTTTATAATTAATTTAAAAATCATTTGATTTAATGTGAAAAAAAATTTAATAACCAGATTTTTAAAAAAGAAAATATCAAATAAACCAACATTTCAAATGAATGGAATAAAACATTGGAAAAATAAAAGAGACCTTTGTCATTCCTCTTCCTTCAATTCATTCAAATCAGATGATTCTATTTATTTAAGCATCTTGCACCATCTTCTTTGAAAACACTTTCCTTCCTTCTACAGACCATCATCAATACTTCATTTTCTTCTTCCTGGAAAGATTTTACTCTGATTTTTAATTTAAAAAAGTAACATTTTGTGTTATTATTCTTATAATAGATTCATTTACAATTGTGAAATTATTCCCAATTCTAAAATTATTCCGAGATCTGAATTTACTTTCATTTTTAATAATATTATTGTTTAGGTTATAAACTCATCTCTTTCAAATTTATCAAAGCTATTTTCAAACGAAATCTACAATTCTAAAATTATTACCAATTTTAAAATTATTTCCAATTTCAAAATGTTTCAAGTTTTGGTTTTTCATTTATGCTTGAGTTAGATTTAGTTTATCGATTTATTTTTGAGATTTGATTTTTTATGTGTATTTTTGTATTATGTGAAATTAATAATTATTAGAAGAGACTCTATTTATTTGTATTATACCTTGAAATTTTTGTGTAGGATTATCGAAAAAGAATGATGTTCAAAAGAATGTACAAGGTGATGGAGGATTTTATGAATCATAATAAAGAACAAAGTTTCGAGTGATTCTATTATAATTATCCAATTTGATGTCATTGTATGGTTAGTAACAGTTGATGATAATTATTCTTCAATTTTTTTCTTCTTCTGTTTAGTAATTTCTAAGTTTATTCTTCAATTTTTTTTTCTTCTGTTTAGTAATTTCTAAGTTAAATTGTGTTTTTGATATTTGATCATATTCACTTTTAGGTCTATGTGGTCTGTGTGTAATTATGTGAATTCAACCACTAACGTTTACAGTTTTGATACATTAATTTTAATTAATATATTTTTGACATATATTAAATTTTTTATTTTTTGAGCTGTCATTGTTTTAATGGGGAGAAAATGATACATAATTTATTTATTTATTTTTTTCAATCTTTTTGGACCTAATTCTCATTGTATTATTGATTATAAAGTTTTATAAGTGTTAGGATTTTTCTCACTAATTTATTTATTTATTTATTTTTTCAATCTTTTTGGACCTAATTCTCATTATATTATTGATTATAAAGTTTTATAAGTGTTAAGTATGATGATAGTGAAATTATGACATAGATTCTGTTATTTATATGGTGTTGTGTATATCATTTTAGAAATATAATAGGATATTATGATACATTATATACGTGTTGTTTTTATTGATTTAGGTTTGTTATATGGGAAGAAAACAACTACACTATATTCTATTAATGGTTACTGTTAAACAAAAACACACTCAATATCTTTTATTGCAGATATTGATATGTTTTCACTCCTATAGTTAATTACAAGATTTATTACTCCGCCACATTTTTTTACTCAACTGCGATACAAGAAAAAAGACCATTAATAATTATACTATTTTTGCAATAAACATTATATTTGTTGTTAATCTATTTTATAATACTGTAGGTTTTTGTTGTACTGTAGAATATAGTGTGCATGACTCAGTTAATAGTCAAATACACTCACATTTTGTACTTAATGACACTGTTTCCATTGCACTTATCATGCATTGCGTGTTATAAGGATCAAATTAAAAAAAATATATTAAATTTATGGTAATACATTAATTATTATTAAAACTAATAAACTGCGATACAAGAAAAAAGACCATTAATAATTATACTATTTTTGCAATAAACATTATATTTGTTGTTAATCTATTTTATAATACTGTAGGTTTTTGTTGTACTGTAGAATATAGTGTGCATGACTCAGTTAATAGTCAAATACACTCACATTTTGTACTTAATGACACTGTTTCCATTGCACTTATCATGCATTGCGTGTTATAAGGATCAAATTAAAAAAAATATATTAAATTTATGGTAATACATTAATTATTATTAAAACTAATAAATTTATACTAATATTATGATTGTCATTTAATACGATGGATTTATAATTGAAATACAAATTAAATGGGAAACAAAATTTATAAAATTGGGAAATTTGTATAAATGATTTATTCTAATTTAAGCTTTTTTTTCTATGTTCAAAGCATTTTGATTCAAATTGTTGTTAAATGTTAAGTTGTTTAATTAATGAGTAAACCATATATATACTAATGATTTTTTTAGAATATTAATATTGTTTTTTTTACATGTATTTTTGATTTTTGGTTAAATGTAAGATTTATCACTATTATGGAAATTAAAGATTTATTTTATTTCCTTGGTATTTTGTGTGTTTATATAGTATCATTGTGTTTATAAATGATGTGTTGTGTTACTTGGTTTTTATTTTGCTCTTCCTAATCTTTCATCTATACAAGTATAATAATAAATAACAAATATTTATTTAACTTCCCCACTTGATTTATTTCGTAAGAACAAATAACATGATTGGAATTCTTTTTTTTTGTAAATTATTTTAAAGATTTAATTGTATTAGTATTATTTGCATTATAAATATTTTATTTTTTTAATAAGCAATTGATTATAAGATATCGCACTATATATGGGTGCAACTCATACAAGGAGAACACACTAGAAAGTTTTGATACAAAGTAATTGCAATTTATACCAATCAAAAAAATTAATCCTACTAAAAAGGGTTGTATGAAATCAATTAAATCATTCTTTTTTTTCAATTTCCTCACCATTCTTTTTTTTCTTTCACAACAATAAAATCAAATAAATTAGGGTATTTAACTTTTTTTTGTAATAGAAATTATTAAAAGTTTAATTATTGTTATTTATTATAAATCAGTTAAACATAAATTTTTAGAAACGTGATTGTAGGTTAAATATTTTTTGATAACGATAATTAATTTAAAAAATGGGTTGATTGGAAATGTGAGTATTAGATTTTTTTTTCAATGAAATATCAAATAATTTCAAAATTTATAAATTTTATAGAGTTAAACTTCTATGGAGTGTAGACATTCATTAAGAATTGAAATTTGACGGGGAGCGGTAGGTTTGTAAAAATTATAAATATGATATAATAAGAAAGGTTTAAAACTGATATTTGACGGGAAGCTGTTATAAATTTTTGGTTTGAAAAATTTATTAATATTTAGAAAGTAATGTTATTTGAATTGGAAATATGATTTTATTCATATTTTTAGTTTTAAAATTCACTCATCTGGATTCAACTCAGTTTTACGGGTAGATGTAAACTATTTATGAGATACCAGATACAATTTGTAGACTATTCATTTTATTGTACATTTTTTTAAAATATTTTTCTGGTGTTGTTTATATAGTTGAAGTTAGAGAATCAGTTGTACAATTTATTGTAATTAGTACGAATCAATCCTTAAAAGTTGATACATATTATTAGAATATATTTGTTACTATGTCAATGTTAACCAATTAAATAATGGATTCTAACTTTATAAATGATAGTTTGGTAGACATGTAATGTGAATCTAAAGCGAACCCGTGCGATGGGATTTGGATTACCACCACCAGCAAACTCAAACAAACTCAAACTTTAGAGTGGCTTTCTTCCTGCGTCTATTCATATTTTTAGTATAGCCAATAAAGACCAATAAATTTAGTTGATCTATTTTATTCTATTTTATTTTATTCTTTATCATCAAATATCATAAAAATCACTAATGAATTGTGGTAGTAAGAAATACATAAAATCAAAATTATTAAATATATTTATAATTGTTATTAATTTAAAAATATATAGTTTACCTAAATAGAAAGGTTTGCGTAAAAATAAATAGATTCTCTAACAATATAGAAAATCAGTTTGACTATAAAATTTTAATTATTGTAATTAACGGAAAAGATATCTCTAAAATAAAAAAAATGGAACGATATCACGTCTAAAATGTCCAATACATATTTTTTGTATTTAATATTTGGATGTTTTCAATTATTGTATTTACTAATTAAAATCTTACGATTAAATAATACATTAATTTAATTTTAAAATACTTAAATTTTTGGGTATAATTGTAAAAAATGTTATTTAATATTTGAAGGCAAAATTATACTCAGGGTCCTTTAAGTTATTTTATCGTAACAAGTTGGTCCTTTATATATTTTTTGCTATAAGTTAGTCCTTTATGTTAACTAATGTATGCATCGTTGACCTTTTTTCTGTTTTATTAATTTTATTTTATTTCGTTTTTAACTTTTAAAATTCATATTAAATTCATTGTTAGTCCAAAAATTATGAAAAAATTCCTAAAAATATTTCTTCTCATTTTACACTTTGTGTAATTTTCTGAGAATTTTATTTTCTGTTTTATTATTTTTATTTAATTTATTTCTTTTGTGTGCATTTTAATTAGTTTAAAAATATTTTTATGCTCTAAAAAATTCTGAAAATTTTATTATAGGATTCAATGATGGTCTCTAACGTATGTTAAGTGATACATCAACACCATTAGTGTCACTTCGGTTTTTTTGGAACGAAGTTTATGAAAAAGGTTATCTGTGCAGACGTTAGTTAACATAAAGGACCAACTTGTAGCGAAAAAAACATCAAGGACCAACTTGTTACAATAAAATAACTTAAAGGACCCTGGGTATAATTTTGCCATATTTGAATGTTTCCAATTATTGTGTTTACTAAATATATCTTACAATTAAATAATACATTAATTTAATTTTAAAATCATTAAATTATTGGGTTTAATCATAAAAATTTATTTTTTAAATTGAAAAATATATGGAACATTTAATTAGAAAGAGTATTACCCAATAAAAAATATTGCAAAATTTCAATCATGATTAATTTTATTATTTATAACAAATAGTGAAAACGACGTTTCAATTTTGTTAATATAACACTAATTTTAAGGTAAGACTATAAATCTTTAAATAAAATAACATAAATAAAATTTCAATAGATGACTCAATTATAACTTTTTCAATTCTAAATCTAAAAATTAAAGCTAGAGAATTTTTTAAAATAAAAGAGTTTTAATATCTAATCTTACAATTATAATTTGAAAATTTTATAATCTGCTTCTTAAAACTTATAAATGATGGTTTGGTAGACATGTAATGTGAATCTAAAGCGAACCCGTGCGATAGGATTTGGATTACCACCACCAGCAAACTCAAACAAACTCAAACTTTAGAGTGGCTTTCTTCCTGCGTCTATTCATATTTTTAGTATAGCCAATAAAGACCAATAAATTTAGTTGATCTATTTTATTCTATTTTATTTTATTCTTTATCATCAAATATCATAAAAATCACTAATGAATTGTGGTAGTAAGAAATACATAAAATCAAAATTATTAAATATATTTATAATTGTTATTAATTTAAAAATATATAGTTTACCTAAATAGAAAGGTTTGCGTAAAAATAAATAGATTCTCTAACAATATAGAAAATCAGTTTGACTATAAAATTTTAATTATTGTAATTAACGGAAAAGATATCTCTAAAATAAAAAAAATGGAACGATATCACGTCTAAAATGTCCAATACATATTTTTTGTATTTAATATTTGGATGTTTTCAATTATTGTATTTACTAATTAAAATCTTACGATTAAATAATACATTAATTTAATTTTAAAATACTTAAATTTTTGGGTATAATTGTAAAAAATGTTATTTAATATTTGAATGTTTCCAATTATTGTGTTTACTAAATATATCTTACAATTAAATAATACATTAATTTAATTTTAAAATCATTAAATTATTGGGTTTAATCGTAAAAATTTATTTTTTAAATGGAAAAATATATGGAACATTTAATTAGAAAGAGTATTACCCAATAAAAAATATTGCAAAATTTCAATCATGATTAATTTTATTATTTATAACAAATAGTGAAAAACGACGTTTCAATTTTGTTAATATAACACTAATTTTAAGGTAAGACTATAAATCTTTAAATAAAATAACATAAATAAAATTTCAATAGATGACTCAATTATAACTTTTTCAATTCTAAATCTAAAAATTAAAGCTAGAGAATTTTTTAAAATAAAAGAGTTTTAATATATAATCTTACAATTATAATTTGAAAATTTTATAATCTGCTTCTTAAAACTTATAAAATTATATTTTTTTATTAATATACATTAAATATAGAAACTTTTAAGCATTTGACGGGAGCTGTCATACATTTTAGGTTTGGGAAAATGAACTAATATCTCAAATATGTTTAATAAATTTTTAGAATTAACTCATTTAAATTCAACTGGAATTTGAATTGACGGGTAGATGTGAACGTATCTATGAGATATGAACTATTGACGGATTATTTTATTGTCTATTTTTTAACTAGCTATTTCTTTTACTATTGTTTATAAAATTGAAGCAGACCAAAATTATGTGTTTTATATATATAAAGGAATTTTACAAGTCAAAATTAGATATATGTAATGTGAATACCGACTAGACCCGTGCGACAGCACGGGTTTCCTACTAGTATCAAATAAACCAACATTTCAAAAAGTTGGTAGTTTTTAATTCTATGTCATATTTTATGGTATTTTTTAATTTCCACGTCATATTTTTTCTTATTTTTTTATAAATGATCAAAGTTTTTTATATTTATTTATGAATTTATATTTATAAAAGTTTTTAATTCTATGTCATATTTTATGGTATTTTTTAATTTCCACGTCATATTTTTTCTTATTTTTTATAAATGATCAAAGTTTTTTATATTTATTTATGAATTTATATTTATAAATTACTGTAATTATTAAAATATTATTATTGGGCCTCAAAGCCAAATAACTTTTCATAAACACAATACTTTAAAATTTATTTTTTGTTGTATAAAATAGATATATAAACTCTTCAATTTTATGAAATAGACCTTAAAATTAGAGTGTTTCCCAATGACTGCAATTCCTTGCAATTAGAGTGAAAATTTTTTGCAATTCTGTACAAATCTTGAGTGTTCAAATAGACCTGCGAATCTAAAGGACCCACTTCCCTCGAAACAATGTTTTGCAAGCTAATCACAGATGCAGAAGCATCCAAAACAACTTTCAATTAACATTTTTTCAGTTCAACTTTGAGCCTGTTTGTTTCAGCTTTAAAAAAATGGATTTTTTCTTTGTATTTTTGAAAATAGATTTTTCAAAACCGCTTTTTAAAATATTACAAGTTTTTTTATATTCGTTATTTCTAAAATGAAACACTAATTTTAACATCCTAGAACATAAACATAGATTATTGAAGACCAAAACTTTGTCAAAATTGCAATTTTTTCAAAAAGTTGTATTTCAAAAATGATTTTTATGAAAATCTATTTGAAATAGCTTCAAAATTAAGTGATTTTTTGAAATTTTGATATCCAAATTTTTTATTCATAAATAGATGAAATACCTAAAATCACATTTTAAAAATAACTATTCAAACAAAATTTTCATTTCAAACTTTTATAGAAAATTTCTTTGTAAAAAGTTTTTTCACAAAATTTTGTAACACTATAAAAATCATTTTTAAAAAAAGCCAAAACAAACGGGCCCTTTATCTTTAACTAGTCTTTCATTTCTTGCAGTATCTTTGCAGCACCGAGAAGCATAACAACATGCGCATCGTGAGCACAGACGAGCATTTTTCCATCTACTTTGCTCTTATGATCCCAATCTACAAGTTCCTGTTGGCAATTAACAAATGTCAGTAACACATATATCAATCAAATTAACAATTACCAACTACTTTGCTGAATTCTTTTACATTTTTCCACAATTTGTTTTAATGATCAAGAATTGTATGAAATTACAATCGGGATGCATGAAATTACTACTTATACCAACTTTTAATGTAAAATAGAAACAAAGTAGTTCCTGACATAGAAACAGGATTTTTGGTACTTATTTTGTCACCCCTACTTATACCAACTTTTACTAAAGAAAGATTGTTATAGAGGTTGTAATTCCATACATTCGGGAACCATAAAACTTTTAGTCTTTACAATCGGGGACCATAACCCCTTATTTATAAGAATCACATGCTCTTTCTTGAAGAGTTATGTTTATTCAAGTTTAGAATCTCATGCCCTTTTAGTCATACATGAAGGGTCGTGATTATTCAAGTTTTCTTATTCCATTTTTACCCATCATAAAATAGAAACAGAACTTTTGGTATCTACACAATATTTTTCATGACAATTACATCCTTAGCCATAAATCTTATATTAAATAGATCACTTTAATTTGAGTAATTAAATAATGGTCCTAACACATTAATTTATTACATGTATGACCCAAAAAATCTTACAATATTTGCACCGAGTCAGTGCTTTATATATGTACTTTGGAACCTTTCAGGTCGGAGCTCAATGTTATGATTGAGATCAATCATGAGGGCACAAAGGACAGAATAATAGAATTAGAGGCAAATCACACTAATGGACATGTGGCAATTGATCCCCTTTGGGTGCAAGTAAGGAGCACCACACGAGAGAGAAAGGAAATTAGAAAATATTCTTATTGAGTGAGCATATAAGGGAACAACAAAGAGAGTAGGTAATTAATTCTCTCTCTCTCGCTTGTAATTCTGTTGGTGGGGGTAATACTCACCATTATTTTTTCCTTCCTGTCCTTTCATTAAATTCCTTCAAATGGCATTTTAGCCATATCTGTTGAATATAGCTGTGAGATATTTCTAAGTCGTAACCTCTTTAATACAATTTAGTGAAATCATTCTTTGCATCTCTATTATTCTATTGTGTTAATTTTATGACCATGGCACTAACAGGCTGAAATTCCAAGGTTTCTATACTGTACTTCTTGAGAGGAATAAAGAACTAATCGGTGTGGCTACTATAAGGTGAGTATAAGGTGAGTAGTAGGTGAATTAGGATTGAAATAAGTGGAATAAAATCACGCTTTAAATGAAGGAAACATTTGATTTGATTCTTATGTGAAATCTTTCCTTTTTTGGTCAATTCTATTTTCATGCCTCCATTCACGATTTATTGGCCATTATATGAGAAATACTTGCATGGACACAAACTTAAATCCAATTTTTTAGGCACAACCAATGAAAAGAGAGAGAATATAAATTTATTTAAATTTTAATTTCGTTTTTAATTGGCATCATGAGGGTGGTTGAGATAAAAGAGGAGAGAGACAATTTAATTTTTAATTTTTAATTAATAAAAAAATATGATTGGTTGTATGTAAGTACAGGTGTTATGATTGTGTCCATCTAAGTATTTTCCCCATTATATGGAGTTGGATCTTGATTTAGATGAGGGGAATATTCCATGACATATTTTATATGATTTTATTTGATTTACTTTTGATTTAAAATGAAGGGTTAAATATACGATGCCCCCTATAAAACAAAGATTCTGTTTTCAGAAGCCCCTATACCTTGTTTGGGTGACTGGACGTGGGAGATTTTGCTGACTGAGCAGTTGAATTTCTTGTTTGGCTGACTGGACTTGCTTACTATGTTTAATAAGCAAAAATCATTCAAAAAATCTGTCAAACCCAAGAATCCAACCTGGTCCTTGAATGTTGCCCTCATGCATCTCCCACCAACTGAACTGTTACATCTTTTTGATATTTTTTCGTTTCAAAATCAATTTAATATATAATATAACGTTAATTTGCTTCAACCAATTTAATATATATTACTTACGTTTTATTGACATCTCCAACCAATTTAATATAACGTTAATTTGAAGGATGCCTGGTAGTTGCATATTACTTACGTTTTAGCTATCATTTTTATAAACTAACCCTAATTAATATTTTATATAATATATAAATATAAACTAACAATAATTAATAATTAAAAAACTGAACAATAATTAATAATTAAAAAAACTAAACAATAATTATACATATTAAAAACATTAATATATTATAAAAAACGTTAATATATAATTAAAAAAACGTTAATGTATTATTTCATAGTATTATTTAATAAAATTAATATTATATTAAATTAATATTCCAATATATTAAGGTCAGTTTCCAATATATATAATTTAGTACATATTAATATACATACTAATGTTAATTTCAAAATGTTAGTTTCCAATATACTAATGTTAGTCTCATATGTATTATAACTTCATATTATAACACATATATATATTAACGTTAAATGTTTGTAAAAATGAATAAAATGTATTTTATAAAAATGTTTGTTTTTAAATGATATTCAAAAATTTATTTATTTGTTCATTTATAAAAAAATATATAAATTAACGTTAATATAAAAAAATTTAGTATAAAACAAAATAAATGTTAATTTATAAAATGCGTTAGAACATGAATAAATGTAGTTTATAAAAATGTTACTTTATAAAATATTAATTTATAAAATTTTGTTACTTTATAAATGTAGTATATATTATTAACTTAGAGTATATACTATTTATTAGTTAATATAAAACTTATAGTATATATAAAACTTACAGTATATATTATTAATTAGTTAATATAAAATTTATAGTATAAAACGTTAATTATTAGTTTATAAAATGTTATTACATTAAAACATATATATAAAACTTATATTATATATTATTTATTAAAAATATGTTAACGTTAAAACATATTTATATATATATATATATATATATATATATATATATATATATATATATATATATATATATATATATATATATAACTTATTACACATATATATTAAAGTTTAAAACTTACATACTTATAACACATAATATACTTATATACTTCAGTTTCATTATAAAACATAAAAGACTAATCAGCCTAGTGGAAACGGGCAATAAATCCAAACAAGGGATAGGGGCTTCTGAAAACAGAATCTTTGTTTTATAGGGGGCGGTTTACAAAAAAAAAACTTCAGGGGGGCAAAATCAAAACTCGCCCTAGTGGCAGGGGGGCATCGTATATTTAACCCTAAAATGAATTTAAATGATATTCAATTATAAATAAAATAAAATCATAAAATATATACCAAATGATCCTTGGGCCTCTAATGAGCTTGTTATCACGTGGATAACTCCAAAATATGGGCCCATTACTCAAAAGTTTGAAATTGCTCCTTTAGAGTTTCATGCTTTTTGTCATACCCCAAAATTTGCCCACCCTATCTTCATGCAAGCATCAAAAGCTCAAGACTCAATTGAGTACACATTCTCCTAATCAAAGGCTCTTAAAACTAGGGTTTTGAATTTCTTGGTGAAAAAGGATAAGTCAAGGCCTCAAATGGAACCCATGGTCTCACATATACCTCAAAGGATCCTCATGCCATGTTGCAAGCTCTGATTCATAACATTGCCCATTCAACTCCTCAAATGATCAATAGTCGACCAGTTTGACCTAAAAGTCAATTGTGGTCAAAGTACAATCAAAATTCCTGATTTTTGGTTAACATCCTAATTTTGAAGTATCACTCATCATTTTATCAAGGATTGATCATGATTCATCAAGGAAAGCTCGGAAATCAACAAAACTTGAAGTTACTAAATTAGGGTTTCTAGGAGAAAGTCAACCCAACTTTGACTGATCATATCTCTCTCATGCTTTATCAGAAATTCCTCAACCAAATCTCATTCTCAAGGAAATTCAATTCTTTACAACTTTGATGTTGGGTCCAAGGTCAAGAAATGCTTCCGCATAAGAGATATAAGTCAAAACATTACATGTCCTTTTAGAAGAACGCAAAAAGCTTTTTTTTGTCAGGAACAATATCATCAAGATAAAATCTCCAAATGAAAAATATGTTCGAAAGTGGCTTGTAGAGGACATCTTGAGCTTTTCAAAAAGTCCTAGATCATCTCCATATGCTAAATATTGAATGAGTTATGGCTCGCACAAGTTGGGCAATTTTGAGAAAATACATAAAAGGCGGAGTAATGAATTTTGAGTTTTTTACTAAATGGGCCTAAGATTTCCATCTCAAACATAACCATGGCCCATATAATGACCCTTAAACCTATTACTTTATTTTTATGATATTTATTTTTATTTATTTGAATTTTTATTCATTTAAACATTAATAAATCATATAAAATATGAAATAAATGGTTTCATGTCAAAGATTAATATTTCCAATCAAATTCAATCATCATTTAAGCCATATATTTGTTTGGATTTCGTGCTCCTCAAGTGTGAAAATATAGAGATTATATTTGGCCAAAAAATAGAAGTTTTAATGCAAATTTTCAATCAAAGATTTGATCTTCCAATCATTGTTTTTTTCCCAAACTTGTTGACCTAATATCTTCATCTATATATACTTAAATATTGCAGCCATTACGGGACGAAAAAATAGAGGAGGAGAGCAGCCACTAAGTTGGGGTTTTCATTTAAAAATTTCCAAGAAACTTGAATCTTTGTATCTCTATTTACAGCCATCCTCGAGCCCTTCCAGTCATCTCAATCAGTTCCTGAGGCAACAAAGGGTGAAAATGTACCAATAACTAAGCCCCGTGCTACTCAGAACTCGTCCTTCATGTTCTTCATATTTTTTTCATGTTTGATTTTCGTTTTTTTACTATATTGTCATGTTCTAACGAAATCTAATGATTTGTTTAAGTTCCTTGTGATCTATAGAGGAGGTTCATACCATTAAACCGAAGCTATATCCCCTAGAACGAGAAACGCCATTTTTAGGGCATGAGGAAGCTCAGTGTTCGTATTCATACTTATAGAAGGTTTTAGAAAAAATAACATCATATTCAGGATCAGGGAGTGATTTTAAGTCAACCTGGGCCTTTAGTGTTATTTGTTTCGATCGTTTTCACTATTCAATATGTGCAGTTTTTTTTCCTACGAAATTGCAGCTTTTCCGCAGGTAAATCCTCAATAATTAGGTTTTTTAGGAAAATTAGGTTAATTAACTTATAATTTAGGTTTAAATAACTAGGGTTAATTTTTTATTTAAATTAGATAATTTAGATAATTAATTTATTTAGTAATTAACCTTAACTTCAAAAACTATAATAACCCTAGAAACTTACTAGTAGGTGTTGTCTATTAACTGTAGGCTAGGTTTTTGCCCCATTAGGTTTTCAACCTTTAAGGTTTAGGTTTGGCTCTTGTAATTAAACATTGAAGTTCTTCATTACCGCGAATTTCTCTTCTCATCGCATATTCCCTTGACTGTCGAATGCTTTTATTTCTGCCTTTATTTAATTTTTATTTTAATTATGCCTTATTATTATTTTGGATTTTATTTTGTTATTTGCATTACTATTGCTTGCTATTATTGTGTAACTGCCCCAAAGCCCTGTAATTATTTTTTGCCTTTTATTTTCTGTTACCCTACAAGGGTTTTATTGTAATAGCTTAGGTTTATTTTTTGCCCTTTAAATTTCCGCATACAGGTGTTTATTGTAATAGCGTAGGACTATTAAACTGTTTTGTTTTTCTGCTATGGTTAGTAATCCTAGGGAGTGACAAGATTATTAAAATGGACACAGCTCACTAACTACAAGATAATATATCTAAACTGAACCACATGATTGTGCACCCACACACATTTAGGGTAACTCTTTCTGTTGCCTTGTTGCCTTTGTTTGTGAAAAATAGTCAAGTCCCTCGATTCCGAGGATACCAAAAGCAAAGGTTGCCTTTAAAGATTGAAATCATCATATGAGATCTAGTCCCTCGATGCTGCCTCGGAAAAACATGATGATTGTCCCAATTTCTAAGGTATCCTCGCCCGTTGCCTAAAAGATTAAATGACTATTATATCCTTCCCTAAAGACTACCTGCTCTCTTTATGGTAGGGACAGTCTTATGGCGAACGATAACCCTCGATGACCCGATACATCCAATGAAGGGACTACTTACCCTCCTTATGGTATGGATAGCCCTTTCAAACGAAAGACTTAAAGAACAAGAAAGACAAACTTAGGGTAGGTTGTTCTCAATTGCTTGCTCACAATCAAATCAAACTTTCAAATTCTTTTCACACCTCCTTTTCAAAATGATTTCCAAAAGGCTACACTTATTTACAAGCTAAAGTCCTTATTCAGATCTTTTCAAATCACACACGGCATTCTTTCAAACAATTCAAACAAACAAGTGAGCTAAGCAATTAAGAGCCCATGGATAACCATGGATACAAAGGGTGCTTACACCTTCCCTTTGTATAACCTACCCCCCGAACTCAAAATCTTTCAAAGGTCTTTCATGTTCTTTTTGCCTTTCCAATTGGATAAAATAAAAGTCGGTGGCGACTCTTGCTATTCGCAACATTTTAAAAAGTCAGTTCTCCCACCGTATTACACTTTTTCTCAAATTTTCTCAACTTTTGACAGTCATAACTCACTCATTTTTTGTCCTATGAAGGTGTTCTAGAATTTTTTTGAAAGCTCAAGATGTCGTCTTCAAGCCACGGTTGAACCTTTTTTGCATTTAGAGATTTTATCTTGATGATATTTGCTTTGACAAAAAACAGCTTTTTGTGAACCTTAAAAGGACTTGTAATGTTTTGGCTCATATCTCTCAAATGGTGCATTTCTTGGTCTTGAGCCCAACATCAAAGTTGTATAGAATTGAATTTACTTGAGAATGAGATTTTGTTGGCCAATTTCTGATGACCCATGTGAGAGTTATGCCCAGTCAAAGTTTAGTTGACTTTCTCCTTAAAACCCTAATTTAGAAACTTGATCCTTTAGTGATTTTGGAGCTTTTCTTGATGAATCATGATCATTCCTTGATCAAATGATAAATGTAGCTTCAAAATATTGATGTTGACCAAAAAACAGGAGTTTTGACTGTAGGTTGACCATAATTGACTTTTGACCTAACATAGTCGACCGTTGACCTTTTGAGCCATTGACTGAGCAATCTTGGCAATCAAGGCTTGAAAATTTGTATGGGGATTCTTTGAAGCATGTGAGAAGCCACGAAGTTCACTTGAGGTGTTAGAACCCTCATTTCCTTGAAAGGAAACCAAACCCTAGTTGGGGACCTATTGCTAAGGAGAAGGATGAGCATACCCAATTCTATATAGCCTTGAGTATCTGATGATCATAGATATCTGAGGAAATTACTTAGGCCAAGATACCTTGAAAAATGGTGGGAAAATTTTGGGTTATCCTTCCTTTGGAAGGTAACAAAGATATCCCCGGATTCAGTCTTGTGGAAAATAACCGTCTCCTTGGAAGTTAGGTTCTTTTCCTTAGTGAATTTGGTCCAATCTTACCCCAACTCAAAACTGTCTTTTCCCCTGCCCTTATGAACGTGATGAGTGATTGACCAAATTTTATTATGGAAATCATATTGGTTTATCTCCTTAGATAACTTTAGTGGAATGACGGTTATTTCATTAGTTGACTTTGGTGGACTGGAATTTTCTGTTACAGTTATGTCCTTCATAGAGGACTTTGGAAGAGATTCTTCAGGTAGGGTTGTGTCCTCCTTAGATGAATATTTAGGTAGGGTTGTGTCCTCTTTAGATGACTCTTCAGGTAAGGTTGTTTCCTTCTTAAATGACTCTTCTGGTAGGGTTGTTTCTTTCTCAAATGACTCTAATGGAATCTCAGGATAGGAGGGAAATACTCCTCCATTGTCAATTGAACTTGATATCGACAAATAAAGACCTTTCTTTAAGTCGTTGTAAGTCTTCATAAAGAAAACATATTTGTTTTCCTCCCCTTAGAAAGCTTCATGTTCATTAGAATCCACTTCACTTCTGTCGACAAGTTTTAAATTTATCTTTGTGAAAAACTCTACGTATAACATGATTAAGAGTTCATTTACAGAAAACTCCATTTTCAAAGGGAACAAATTTGATTATAACATAAATTTAAAGCAAAAAAAATCAAAGGGAACAAATAAATGTGCATGTGATTATAATCTAAAATAAAGCAACAATGGAATTAGACAACATTCAAAAGTGCATTTGATTTATAACCTAAATTCAAAGCAAACACATTTCGAATGGAACAAAGAATTATGCATGCGGTTATAATCTAAAATAAAGCAACAATGAAATTACACAACATTCAAAATATTGCGTATTTGATTGCATTTGATTTATAACCTAAATTCAAAGCAAACACAAAACCCAAAAGGAACAGAGAAAGCATGCGATTAACAAGAACAATGAAAGAATTGATTATAACCTAAAATAACGCAAATTGACAAAGAAAATAGGAGGAAAATCAATGACAAAACTAGAAGTTAATTAGTAAACAAAATAAAAAAAACGGAAAAAAAAAACATCAATTACAACACTATAACATGATCAAGAGTTCATTTACAGAAAACTCCATTTTCAAAGTAAACAAATTTGATTATAACCTATATTAAAAGAAAAAAACAAAATTCAATGGGAACAAATAAATGTGCATGTGATTATAATATAAAATAAAGCAACAATGAAATTACACAACATTCAAAAGAGCATTTAATTTATAACTTAAATTTAAAGCAAGCACAATTCAAATGGAACAAAAAAATATGCATGCGATTATGATCTAAAATAAAGCAACAATAAAATTATACAACACTCAAAATATTGCGTATTTGATCGCATTTGATTTATAACCTAAATTCAAAGCAAACACAAAACTCCAAAAGGAACAGAGAAAGCATGTGATTAACAAGAACAATGAAAGATTCGATTATAACCTAAAATAACGCAAATTGATAAAGAAAAGAGAAGGAAAATCCTAAACCCTAAACTAGAAGTTAATTAGTAAACAAAATAAAAAACGGAAATAAAAACATTAGCTTAAAGACTATAATATCATTAAGAGTTCATTTAGAGAAAACTCCATTTTCAAAGGGAACAAATTTGATTAAAACCTAAATTCAAAGCAAAAACAAAATTCAAGCGGAACATATAAATGTGCATGTGATTATAATCTTAAATAAAGCAACCATGAAATTACACAACATTCAAAAGAGCATTTGATTTATAACATAAATTTCAAAGCAATCACAATTCAAATGGAACAAAGAAATATACATGCGATTATAATCTAAAATAAAGCAGCAATGAAATTACACAACATTCAAAAGAATGCGTATTTGATTGCATTTGATCAAAATTCAAAACAAACACAAAATTCAAAAGGGAACAGAGAAAGCATGTGATTAACAAGAACAGCGAAAGAAGCGATTATAACCTAAATAACGCAAATTGAAAAGAAAAGAGGAGGAAAATCACTTGCAAATCTAGAATTTAAATCAACAAAATGAAAAAAAAATCAGTTACATATAAAATGATTCAGAGTTCATTTACAGAAAACTCTAATTTCAAAGCAAACAAATTTGATTTTAACCTAAGTTCAAAGATAAAACAAAATTAAAAGGGAACAAATAAATGTGCATGGAATTATAATATAAAATAAAGATACAATGAATTTACACAACATTCAAAAGAGAATTTTATTTATAGCCTAAATTTAAAGCAAACACAATTCAAATGGAGCAAAGAAATATGCATGCGGTTATAATGTAAAATAAAGCAACAATGAAATTACTCAACATTAAAAAGAATGTGTATTTGATTTATAACCTACACTCAAATCAAACACAAAATTCAAAAGGGAACAGAGATAGCATGTTATTAACAAGAACGGTGAAAGATTCGATTATAACCTAAAATACCAAATTGAATCTCCTCTCACCAGTTGGGGAACTCATCTTCAAGCGTTTTAGTGTTGGATTCCAGTACTTGAGCTTCACTAGCTTGGACATCTAATTTTGAAGCTTTAAAGTTGAACTCCAATATTTGAGCTTCAGTGTTGGCTCTTTGAGATTTCTGAGGCTTTGATCTGCGATACTTGTTTTTGCCCGGAATTGGATCCGCCACTGGCTGGATCGGTTAGTGGTTGATTTGTGATAGCCATTGTTTCACAATTCCAATGAACCTACAAGAGTCATACATTCGATAAGCTTTAGGAAATTAAATAAGCTAACTAATTTAGAAAAAGGTGATGCATTCAATAAGTTAATTACTATTAGGGAACAGAAGAAGAGTCCTTTACAGAAGAAGAGTCATTCAAAACGCCGACTGTGATCAATAAAAATTTGAATATAATTTTCAAAACCATTTCCCAACAATGTGGAAAACTTCCGTTTACGATTAAAAATATGCAAAAAAAAAAAAAACAATTAAAAAGCAAAGTGTAAAAGTAGTAAAAAACAAATCAAAAATTAAAACGCAGAAGATAAAAACAAATCATTTTTGAAACAGAATGATTTTATCTGCTTCTACATTTTCTAATATTAATTTGTTTGATTTGTAAAAATAGTTTTGATCCTAGTCTACAAAATGTTCCGCTTATAATCAAACAGAACCCATACTTTAACATTTATACCATAAATATGATAAACACAAAAAACAAAAAATAAGTTAAATCAGTCGATAAAAAATAACAAGATACCTTAGAATCTTCCCATTTAAAATATGCCCGTATTAGAGAAACTAAGCTATTCCAAATACCTTCTACAGAAGAAGCACCAAAAACACTTTGCAGATTGGATTTCCGAACTTTCATAGTTCTAGATAGCTTGGCCTTGGATTCTCTAAGAACATAAGGGTGTGCAAGAAACTTAACCCAGTGCGGAAAATAGATACTTTCAATTCTTCTCCAATTTGCGCACTCACTACATTGAATAAAATGAAGTCTTTAAATGCATAATCTTCTTCTATATTCCTGTATTTCTTGGAGGAAGGCTATCCTTCCTTTGGAAGGGAACATAGATATCTCCGAATTCGGTCTTGTGGAAAATAACTATTTACCCGGAATTTAGGTTCTTTTCCTTAGTGAATTTGGTCCAACCTGACCCTACTAAAACGGTCTTTCCCTTACCCTTCTGAACGTGATAAGTGATTTGCCAACTTTAATTATGAAAATTATCTAGATTATGTCATTCATAGAGGACGGGGATTCTTCAGTTAGGTTTGTGTCCTTCTTGGATGACTTTCAGCTAGGGTTGTGTCCTTCTTAGATGACTCGGGTTGTGTCCTTTTTAGATGACTCTAGTGGATTCTTAGGATAGAAGGGAAATATTCCTCCATTGTCCATTAAACTTAATATCGGTAAATAAAGACCTTTCTTTAAGTCTATGTAAGTAAGAGTCTTCATAAAAAAAACCATATTTGTTTTCCTCCCTTTTAAATGCTTCAAGTCTTTTATGTGATCTGTTATTACTTTGTCATTAGATTTACCAGCGTTTTCGGGGTAACTGTTTGGGGGGAAAGTAGACATATGCGTCAATCTAAGGATCAAGTGACCAAGGCATTTCATCCATAACTATTTGTCATTCATATCTAGAAAAAGATATTTAGACGCCATTGTTCCTACAAAGAAAAATAAAACAAAATTGTTGTGAATTCGATGCCAATAACAAAGTATAATAGGGAATTTGGGAAGAGAATAAGAACACAAGAATTGGTTATAACTGCTATTCTTTCACTTTCTCTTAAAACAAGATTACAAGTTTACAAGAATAACAAATAACCTCTCTCACCCTAAATTAGGATTTGCAGCTTAGCAATGATGAGAGACTAGTATGCTATTTATAATAAAACCTAACATACTAACTAATGGGCTTTTTCCACAAGGCCCATTACACAAGTAAACTTAATAAACAAGCTAACTTAACAAATTAGGGTTTAAACACTAAAACCTAATTTAACATGCTAACAACCCTAGCATCTTCGACACAAGCATGTGAACAACCTTCGACTTCATGCTTAACCCTGTCGAACCAAGAAGCTACCCTTCGGCCATACTAGAGTTCGATCCAAAATCTCACAAATCTCCACCTTGGATCTAACTCTACAACATCAAGGGAACAAACTAGCTTTCTTCATGCAGCTTTATCAACTGCATACAGTGGAAAAACTTGCAACTCGACAATGTCTTGGTGATCATATCAGCAGCATTGTCTTCAGTCGAAACCTTCAGCACTTGGACTTCTCCACGCTCGATTACTCCTCTGACGAAATGCAGCCTCACATCAATGTGCTTAGTTCGCTCATGATAGGCTGAATTCTTCGACAGGTGTATTGCACTTTGACTATCACATTTAACAGTGATACCTCGACCTTGAAGTTTTAGCTCCTTCGCAAAACCTTCAAGCCACAATGCTTCTTTCACAGCTTCAGTTAATGCAATGTACTCCGCTTCAGTGGTTGATAGAGCAACAACCTTCTGAAGTGTTGCTTTCCAACTAATTGTTGTGCCAAACATAGTGAAAACATATCCAGAAATAGATTTCCTGGAATCCATACAACCTGCATAATCAGAGTCGACATATCCTTCGATTACTGCTTTACCATCTTCACCCAAGGCTCCACCATAAATTAGGACTCTATTCAGAGACTCATTTATGTACCTTAAAATCCACTTCAATGCTTGCCAGTGAGCCTTTCCAGGATTCGCCATGTACCTGCTTACAAGACTTACTGCGTATGCTATGTCGGGTCTAGTACAAACCATAGCATACATCAAAGAACCAACTATATTAGCATATGGGATGCTATTCATATAGGCTCTTTCCACATCAGTACTGGGACACTGATCAATACTCAGCTTGAATTGAGGGTTTGTTGGAGTCACAACTGGCTTCGAATTCGACATACCAAACTTTTCAAGAATCTTCCGTAGATATGCCTCTTGAGATAGGCATAACTTCGACTTCTTTCTATCTCTTCGAATGTCAATTCCAAGAATCCTGGAAGCAGCTCCCAGATCCTTCATATCGAACTCCTTATTGAGTTCAGCCTTCACCCTCATCACATCTTCGACACTGTTGCTTGCTATGAGAATATCATCCACATAAAGCAACAAAATAACAAATGAATTACCAGGTCGAAATCTGAAGTAAACACAATGCTTCTTTCACAGCTTCAGTTAATGCAATGTACTCCGCTTCAGTGGTTGATAGAGCAACAACCTTCTGAAGTGTTGCTTTCCAACTAATTGTTGTGCCAAACATAGTGAAAACATATCCAGAAATAGATTTCCTGGAATCCATACAACCTGCATAATCAGAGTCGACATATCCTTCGATTACTGCTTTACCATCTTCACCCAAGGCTCCACCATAAATTAGGACTCTATTCAGAGACTCATTTATGTACCTTAAAATCCACGCTCACCGCACCAATTTGTTGTGAATTCGATGCCAATAACAAAGTATAATAGGGAATTTGGGAAGAGAATAAGAACACAAGAATTGGTTATAACTGCTATTCTTTCACTTTCTCTTAAAACAAGATTACAAGTTTACAAGAATAACAAATAACCTCTCTCACCCTAAATTAGGATTTGCAGCTTAGCAATGATGAGAGACTAGTATGCTATTTATAATAAAACCTAACATACTAACTAATGGGCTTTTTCCACAAGGCCCATTACACAAGTAAACTTAATAAACAAGCTAACTTAACAAATTAGGGTTTAAACACTAAAACCTAATTTAACATGCTAACAACCCTAGCATCTTCGACACAAGCATGTGAACAACCTTCGACTTCATGCTTAACCCTGTCGAACCAAGAAGCTACCCTTCGGCCATACTAGAGTTCGATCCAAAATCTCACAAAAATCAATCACAAAACTATAATTTAAGTCAATGAAGAAAAAAACATCAATTACATATAAGATTATCAAATGTGTCAAACGTATTGTCCACTAGTTCCTATCCTACACCTCTAATAAAGATGATTCATAGTTCACTTACAGAAAACTCCATTTTCAAAGTCAAGAAATTTGGTTATAACTTAAATTTAAAGAAAAAACAAAATTCAATGGGAACAAATAAATGTGCATGTGATTATAATATAAAATAAAGCAACAATGAAATTACACAACGTTCAAAAAGAGCATTTAATTTATAACTTAAATTCAAAGCAAACACAATTCAAATGGAACAAAAAAATGCATGCGATTATAATCTAAAATAAAGCAACAATAAAATTACACAACACTCAAAATATTGCATATTTGATTGCATTTGATTTATCACCTAAATTCAAAGCAAACATAAAACTCAAAAGGGAACAGAGAAAGCATGTGATTAACAAGAACAATGAAGGATTCAATTATAACCTAAAATAACGCAAATTGACAAAGAAAATTGGAGTAAAATCAATGACAAAAATAAAATTTATTTAGTAAACAAAATAAAAAACGGAAAAAAAAACATCAGTTACAACACTATAACATGATTCAGAGTTCTTTTACAGAAAACTCCATTTTTAAAGTGAACAAATTTGATTATAACCTAAATTCAAAGTAAAAAATTCAATGGGAACAAATAAATATGCATGTGATTATAATATAAAATAAAGTAACAATGAAATTACACAACATTCAAATGAGCATTTAATTTATAACTTAAATTCAAAGCAGTTACAAATCAAATGCAACAAAAAAATATGCATGCGATTATGATATAAAATAAAGCAACAATAAAAACTCACAACATTCAAAATATTGTGTATTTAATTGCATTTGATTTATAACCTAAATTCAAAGCAAACGCAAAACTCAAAAGGGAACAAAGAAAGCATGCGATTAACAAGAACAATGAAAGATTTGATTAAAACCTAAAATAACGCAAATTGATAAAAAAAGAGGAAAATCAATGACAAAACTAGAAGTTAATTAGTAAACAAAATAAAATAAAAAATAGAAAAAAAAACATTAACTTAAACACTATAACATGGTTCAAAGTTCATTTAAAGAAAACTCCATTTTCAAAGGGAACAAATTTGATTAAAACCTAAATTCAAAGTAAAAACAAAATTCAAGCGGATCCTATAAATGTGAATGTGTTTATAATCTTAAATAAAACAACAATGAAATTACACAACATTCAAAAGAGCATTTGATTTATAAACTAAATTCAAAGTGAACACAATTCAAATGGAACAAAGAAATATGCATGCGATTATAATCTAAAATAAAACAGCAATGAAATTACAAAACATTCAAAAGAATGCGTATTTGATTGCATTTGATTTATAACCAAAATTCAAAACAAACACAAAATTCAAAAAGGAATAGAGAAAGCATGTGATTAACAAGAACAATGCAAAATTCGATTATAACCTAAATTAACGCAAATTGATAAAGAAAAGAGGAAGAAAATCAATGGCAAAACTAGAATTTAAATAAACAAAATGAAAAAAAAATAAAAACATCAATTACATATAAAATGATTCAGAGTTCATTTACAGAAACAATTGCAAACACCGACTGTGATCAACAAAAATTTGAATATTATTTTCAAAACAATTTCGCTACGATGTGGAAAACTTGCGTTTACGATTAAAAATATGCACACAAAAAAATAATTAAAAATTTAACGGTAAAAGTAGTAAAAACAAATCAGAAATTAAACCGCAGAAGATAAAAACAAATCATTATGATTCTATCTGTTTCTACATTCTCTAATATTGATTTGTTTGATTTGTAAAAATCTTTTTGATCATAGTCTACAAAATGTTCCACCTCTACACAAAAAAATTAAGAAATAAAGTAAAACAGTAGATAAAAAATAACAAGATACCTTAGAATCTGTCAGTTTAAAATCTACCCATTCAAAGGTATTAGAGCAGCTAAGCTCTTCCAAAGTACCTTCTACAAAAGAAGCACCAAAAACACCTTGTAGATTGGATTTCCGAACTTTCATATTTATAGATAGCTTGGCCTTGGAGTCTCTAAGAACATAGGGGTGTACAATAAACTCAACCTAGTGTGGAAAATAGATACGTTGAATTCTTCTCCAAATTTGTGCACTCACTGCGTTGAATAAAATGAAGCCTTCAAATGCATAATCTTCTTCTATATTCATGTATTTCTTGGATATCCTTCCTTTGGAAGGAAACATAGATATCCCGAATTCGATCTTGTGGAAAATAACCGTCTCCCCAGAAGTTAGATTTTTTTCTTCAGTGAATTTGGTCTAACCTGACCCCTAGCCTAAAACGGTATTTTCCCTTACCCTTTTGAACGTGATGAGTGATTGGCCAACTTTTATTATGAAAATCATATAGGGTTGTGTCCTTCATAGAGGACTTGGATTCTTTAGTTAGGTTTGTGTCCTCCTTAGATGACTCTTCAGGTAGGGTTGTGTCCTTATTAGATGACTCTTCATGTAGGGTTGAGTCCCTCTTAGATGACTCTAGTGGATTCTAGTGGATAGGAGGGAAATACTCCTCCATTGTCCATTGAACTTAATATCTGTAAATACATACCTTTCTTTCAGTCACTGTTAGTAAAAGTCTTCATAAAGAAATCATATTTGTTTTCCTCCCTTTTAAATGCTTCAAGTTCGTTAGGATCCACTTCATTATCGTCGACGGGTGTCAAATTTATCTTTGGGAAAAACTCTACCTATTCATCATCAACATGAAAGCTGATACCAAAATCCGACAAAGATAGGCGTTGGAACCGTAGCTTTTATGCTATCTGTTATTACTTTGTCATTAGATTTACCAACATTTTCGGCGTAACTGTTTGGGGAAAGTAAACATATGCGTCAATCTAGGGATCAAATGGCAAGTGACCGGGGCATTTTATCCATAACTATTTGTCATTCATATTAGAAGACGATATCTCGACACCATTGTTCCTACAAAGAAAAATAAAACAAAATCAATGACAAAACTAGAATTTAAGTCAACAAAATGACGAAAAAAAACATCAATTACATATAAAATTATTCAGAGTTTATTTACAGAAAAAACATTTTCAAAATGAACAAATTTGATTATAACTTAAATTCAAAGAAAAAACAAAATTCAATGGGAACAAATAAATATGCATGTGATTATAATATAAAATAAAGCAACAATGAAATTACACAACAATTCAAAATAGCATTTAATCTATAACTTAAATTCAAAGCAAACACAATTCAAATGGAACCAAAAAATATTGATGCGATTATGATTTAAATTAAATTAACAATAAAATTATACAACATTCAAAATATTGCGTATTTGATTGAATTTGATTTATAACTTAAATTCAAAGCAAACACAAAACTCAAAAGGAAACTGAGAAAGCATGCGATTTACAAGAACAATGAAAGATTCGATTATAACCTAAAATAACACAAATTGACAAAGAAAATAGGAGGAAAATCAATGACAAAACTAGAAGTTAATTAGTAAACAAAAAAAAACAGAAAAAAAATTCAGTTACAACACTATAACATGATTCACAATTCATTTTCAGAAAACTCCATTTTCAAAGTGAACATATTTGATTATAACCTAAATTCAAAGAAAAAACACAATTCAATGGGAACAAATAAATGTGCACGTGATTATAATATAAAATAAAGCAACAATGAAATTACACAACATTCAAAAGGGCATTTAATTTATAACTTAAATTCAAAGCAAACACAATTTAAATTGAACAAAAAAATATTGATGGGATTGTGATTTAAATTAAATTAACAATAAAATTACACAACATTCAAAATATTGCGTATTTTATTGCATTTCATTTATAACCTAAATTCAAAGCAAACACAGAACTCAAAAGGGAACAGAGAAAGCATGCGGTTTACAAGAACAATGAAAGATTCGATTATAACCTAAAATAACGCAAATAGACAAAGAAAATAGGAGGAATATCAATGACAAAACTAGAAGTTAATTAGTAAACAAAATTAAAAAAAACAGTACCTTAAACATTATAACATGATTCAGAGTTTATTTAAAGAAAACTCCATTTTCAAAGGGAACAAATTTGATTAAAACTTAAATTCAAAGCAAAATCAAAATTCAAGCGCAACATATAAATGTGCATGTGATTATAATATAAAATAAAGCAACAATGAAAAACGTCTTTTACCGCTACGCTAGACATCATTATTAGGGAACAGAAAAATGTCTTTTACCGCTACGTTATACCGCACTATTGACAATCTAGGATCAGTTCATTGCAAACACCGACTGTGATCAACAAAAATTTGAATATTATTTTCAAAACTATTTCGCAACGATGTGTAAAACTTCCGCTTATGATTAAAAATATGCGAAAAAACAATTAAAAAGCAAAGTGTAAAAGTAGTAAAAAAACAAATCCGAAATTAAAACGAAGATTATAGAAACAAATCATCTTTGAAACATAATGATTCTATCTGCTTCTACATTTTCTAATATTGATTTGATTGATTTCTAAAACTATTTTTGATCCTAGTCTACAAAATGTTCCACTTATAATAAAACAGAACCCATAAAACAAAAAATAAGGTAAAACAGTCGATCAAGATACCATAGAATCTACCTATTTAAAATATGCCCATTCAAAGGTATTAGAGCAGCTAAGCTCTTCCAAAGTACCTTCTGCAGAAGAAGCACCAAAAACACCTTGCTGATTGGATTTCCGAACTTTCATATTTCTAGATAATATTTCAAGATAGCTTGGTCTTGGAGTCTCTAAGAACATAGGGGTGTACAAGAAATTCAACCTAGTGCGGAAAATAGATATGTTGAATTCTTCTTTAATTTGCCCACTTAGCATTGAATAAAATGAAGCCTTCAAATGCATAATCTTCTTCTATATTCCTGTATTTATTGGAGAAAGGTTATCCTTCCTTTGGAAGGCAACATAGTTATCCCCGAATTCGGTCTTGTGGAAAATAACCGTTTTCCCGGAAGTTAGCTTCTTTTTCTTAGTGAATTTGGTACAACCTAACCCTAGTCAAAAGCGGTCTTTTCCCTGACCCTTCTGAACGTGATGAGTGATTGGCAAACTTTTATTATGGAAATCATATAGGGTTATGTCCTTCATATAGGACTTTGGAAGGGATTCTTCAAGTAGGTTTATGTCCTCCTTAGATGACTCTCTAGGTAAGGCTGTGTCTTTCTTAGATGACTCTTCAGGTAAGGTTGTGTCCTTCTTAGATGAATCTAGTGGGTTCTTAGGATATGAGGTAAATACTCCTCTATTGTCCATTGAACTTAATATTGGTAAATAAAGACCTTTTTTTAAGTCACTGTAAGTAAGAGTCTTCATAAAACACCATATTTATTTTCCTCCCTATTAAATGCTTCAAATTCATTAGGACCCACTTAATTATCGTCGACGGGTGTCAAATATATCTTTGTGAAAAACTCTACATATACATCATCAACATGAAATCTGATTGCCAAAATCTGACAAAGCTAGACGTTGGTACCATCGGTAGCTTTTATGCAATCTGTTATTACTTTGTTATTAGATTTACCAACGTTTTCGACGTAACTGTTTGGGGGAAAGTAAACATATGTGTCAATCTAGGGATCGAATGACAATTGACCAAGGCATTTTATCCATAACTATTTGTCATTCACATCTAGAAGACGATATCTCGACGCCATTGTTCCTACAAAGAAAAATAAAACAAAATCAATGACAAAACTAAAATTTAAGTCAATAAAATGAAGGAAAAAAACATTAGTTACAACACTATAACATGATTCATAGTTCACTTACAGAAAACTCCGTTTTCAAAGTGAAAAAATTTGGTTATAACTTAAATTTAAAGAAAAAACAAAATTCAATTGGAACAAATAAATGTGCTTGTGATTATAATATAAAATAAAGCAACAATGAAATTACACAACATTCAAAAGAGCATTTAATTTATAACTTAAATTCAAAGCAAACACAATTCAAATGGAACAAAAAAATATGCATGCGATTATGATTTAAAATAAAGCAACAATAAAATTAATGCTTATTTGATTGCATTTGATTTATATCCTAAATTCAAAGCAAACATAAAACTCAAAAGGGAACAGAGAAATCATGCGATTAACAAGAACAATGAAAGATTCGATTATAACCTAAAATAACACAAATTGATAAAGAAAAGAGGAGGAAAATCAATGATAAAACTAGAAAATAATTAGTAAATAAAATAAAAAAACAAAGAAAAAAACATTAGCTTAAACACTATAACATGATTCAGAGTTCGTTTAAAGAAAACTTCATTTTCAAAGAGAACAAATTTTATTAAAACCTAAATTCAAAGGAAAAACAAAATTCAAGCGGAACATATAAATGTGCATGTGATTATAATCTTAAATAAAACTACAATGAAATTACACAACACTCAATAGAGCATTTGATTTATAAACTAAATTCAAAGCAAACACAATTCAAATGGAACAAAGAAATATGTATGCGATTATAATCTAAAATAAAGCAGCAATGAAATTTTAAAACTTTTGAAATAATGCGTATTTGATTGCATTTGATTTATAACCAAAATTCAAAACAAACCCAAAATTCAAAAGGGAACAGAGAAAGCATGTCATTAACAAGAACAACGAAAGATTCCGCTATAACCTAAAATAACGCAAATTGATAAAGTAAAGAGGAGGAAAATCAATGGAAAAATTAGAATATAAATCAACAAAATAAAAAAAAAACAGCAGTCACATATAAAATGATTCAGAGTTTATTTGCAAAAAACTCTAATTTCAAAGCGAACAAATTTGATTATGTAACACCCCGATTCTTCGACACCGGTAATTATAATTTAATTGGTTAATTGGTAACTGGAATGCACAATAGACTTATTCTATATTTATCTAAGGGGGATTATTATAAGAGTAAGTGGATTAGTAGAAAAATCCAAAGGTTAGTTGGAATAGAAGGATATTGGTTAGAAACCAACAAGATGGCAAATTTGTGATTATGGCATAGTTTGAGGCATAGTGGACAATAAATATGATGCATGGGCCATAAGGACTTGTTTGGCATGAAGGAATGTGTATCATTGTTAGAGAATCATTTCTTTAGGAGAGAAAATAGAATATAGCAAAGAAGAAAAGAAGAACTCATAACTCAAGTTTCATTTTCGTATTCAAGGTGCAACCTCCACTAAAAATACCATAACTTTCTGCTCACAATTCCAAATCAGGTAATTCTTGAAGTTTTGAATTCTACGCAAAATTCCCTTCGATTTTATATTCTAATTCACTTATGGAAGTGTTTTATTGAAAGAGATATACAAGTTTGAATTTGGATGATGCATGTTGAAATGAGTTATAAAGGAGTTACGGTTTGGTGAGCTTGGAGATGAAGCTTTGGCTATGGTGGGATTCCAATGGCAGCAAGAACATTATCTCAACCTCCATTTAAGCAAGGTGAGTCCTTAGATAGAGACTTCGGGAATTTGCATGCAAGGGTTATAATTGGGGTTAGGGATTTGTAAGAAATAATCCATGAAACCATGATGATAAAACATGTTTATATGATAATTGCTGGTTGTATGTGATGCCTATTGTCAATACATGTTGTAATTGTTGCATGCAGGTGGATTCTAGGGGTTATGATACCCCCATAGCAGAACTGTTGTGTTCTGTATTTTTCTGATAAATCGCTACTTTGCTAAGCGGACTGAAGGTCGCTTAGCGGATGCTGTTTGAGAATAAAAATTATCGCGAGCTTGCTAAGCAGACTCAGGATGCTTAGCGGATACTGTTTGTAACATAATTTTTGTTTTATCCCCATGAGTGCAGTTTGGTTCCATAGTCGAAATCGAGCTCCTCCCCAACTATTAGTACACATTTGTATGTCATATGTGTGGCGTTTTATGAAACGTAATATCATTATTCCGTTCAATTATGTATGTTGCGTGTTATCCATAATATTGGAATATGGAAATTCAATTGTTCTTAAATAATTATTTGTGCACATGAATGAATGAAATAGTATGTGATGATTTGTTGTGACCCGCTGTTTTGGATCAACATTCGGGGTTGGATGTATTGTATGATTCGACTTTCGTCGTGCTTGTGTATGCTTGAATCGAAGCGGGATGGGGCTAGGTTGGGATATGACTCTGACTATGTGGTCAATGAGTCGTCCCGGGATTTGTGGTCCATGAAACAGCCCAATCATGTGATCAAAGGGCTTACACCTGAGCTACCGTTGCAGTGTGCTTGTGAGGGTCACAGGGAATTTTACTCACTTGACGTTAACACACTTGCGTGCTTGGTATGGTGGAGTTATGTGGCCATATAGGCTAATACATAATCGGTAACTCACCTCTAGTGAAGTCAAGTAGACTAAGCATTAGGCTTTCTCCCGGCGGGCTCATGTGCCAAGATGGCGGTTCGGTACTTGATGTTAACACACGTGCGTAAAGGTGGCTATTGGGACAATGATGCCATTTCGTCTAATGTCATATCGTGTACAATTAGGCTTGTGCGAACCCGTTTAACCACTCTTGCAGTGTGCTTGTACGAGTCTCTAGACAATAGGCATGGGTGTAACTCATCGAGAGTGTTTTTTTATAACCTAGTCGAGGCATTAACGCGCTTCTGGATTCCCCGTACATGGGTATGGGTTTGCATACGTGTTTGTTGTACTATTTGTGTACTTGTGATATGATGACTCCTATGGTGGACGATTCATGTGTTTGCTCCGTACTTGTACCAGATGTGAGGATATACCCCGAATCAATGGTGTATTCGGTTTTTGTGATGCATGTACCCTGTAGAACCGTGTGGAGCCATAGGATAAGAGGACTCGATGAGATTTAGTAATCTCACCCCAATCATCTTATATTTTTCAGGTGCAGTTTAGAAGCATCTGATTGGTAGCAGGTTTGGATTGAAGAACAGAAGTGGTGATGGCTCGGAGACCTTGTCAGATCTCATTTTCCGCTATGCAGATCAATTGGAGACACATGTTTTATAATTCTTAGAATTTCATGTTGTATTTTAGATGGATCTTCTTCTACCTTTGACTTTTGTATGTACTCAATATCAATTTTAACGTTTCATGCATAATATACTAGTCAGTTATGTATGGGGTGTTAAAGATTATAACCTAAATTTAAAGATAAAACAAAATTAAAAGGGAACAAATAAATGTGCATGTGATTATAATATAAAATAAAGCAACAATGAAATTACACAACATTTAAAAGAGCATTTTATTTATTGCCTAATTTAAAGCAAACACAATTCAAATGGAACAAAGAAATATGCATGCGGTTATAATTTAAAATAAAGCAATAATGAAATTACACAATATTAAAAAGAATGTGTATTTGATTGCATTTGATTTATAACCTAAATTCAAAACAAACACAAAATTCAAAAGGGAAAAGAGAAATCATGGATTAACAAAAACAATGAAAGATTCGATTATAACCTAAAATACCAAATTAAATTTCCTCTCACCGGTTAGGGATCCCATCTTCAACCACTTTAGTGTTGGATTCCAGTACTTGAGCTTCAATAGCTTGGACATCTAATTTTGAAACTTTAGAGTTAGACTCCAATATTTGAGTTTCAATGTTGGCTCTTTGAGATTTGCGAGGCTTTGATCTGCGACACTTGTTTTTGCCCGGAATTGGATCCGCCACTGGCTGGATCTGCTAGTGGTTGATCTATGATGCCATTGTTTCACCATCTTAATGAACCTACAAGAGTCATACATTCAATAATCTTCCGGAAATTAAATAAGCTAACAAATTTAGAAAAAGGTGATGCGTTCGATAAGCTAATTACTATTAGGGAACAGAAAAAAGTCCTTTACCGCTACCCTATACCGCACTATTGACAATCTAGGATCAACTCATTGCAAACGCCGACTGTGATCAACAACAATTTGATTATTATTTTCAAAACTATTTCACAACGATGTGGAAAACTTCCGCTTACGATTAAAAATATGCAAAAAAAACAATTAAAAAGCAAAGTGTAAAAGTAGTAAAAAACAAATCAGAAATTAAAATGAAGAAGATAGAAACAAATCATCTTTGAAACAGACTGATTTTATCTGCTTCTACATTTTCTAATATTGATTTGATTGATTTCTAAAACTATTTTTGATCCTAGTCTACAAAATGTCCCACTTATAATAAAACATAACCCATACTTTAACATTTATACGATAAATATAATAAACACAAAAAACAAAAAATAAGGTAAAACAGTCGATAAAAAATAACAAGATACCTTAGAATCTGCCTATTTAAAATATGCCCATTCAAAGGTATTAGAGCAGCTAAGCTCTTCCAAAGTACCTTCTACAGAAGAAGCACCAAGAACACCTTGCAAATTGGATTTCCGAACTTTCATATTTCTAGATAATATTTCTAGATATCTTGGTCTTGGAGTCTCTAACAAGAAATTCAACCCAGTGCGGAAAATAGATATGTTGAATTCTTCTTCAATTTGCCCACTCACTGCATTGAATAAAATGAAGCCTTCAAATGCATAATCTTCTTCTATATTCCTGTATTTATTGGAGGAAGGTTATCCTTCCTTTGGAAGCCAACATATTTATCCCCGAATTCGATCTTATAACCGTCTCCCCGGAAGTTAGGTTCTTTTCCTTAAGGAATGTGGTACAACCTGACCCTGGTCAAAAGCGGTCTTTTCCCTGACCCTTCTGAACGTGATGAGTGATTGGCCAACTTTTATTATGGAAATTATATAGGGTTATGTCCTTCATATAGGACTTTGGAAGGGATTCTTCAAGTAGGTTTATGTCCTCCTTAGATGACTCTCTAGGTAGGGTTGTGTCTTTCTTAGATGACTCTTCAAGTAAGGTTGTGCCTTCTTAGATGACTCTATAGGGTTCTTAGGATATGAGGTAAATACTCCTCCATTGTCCATTAAACTTTTTTTTTTTTTGGCTTTATACCACCGGTTTAGTCCGGTTCGGGGGCGAGTTCTGGCATCAAGTGGTTCCATCCCCCTCCCGATCGCAGTTGCGGGGGATCGAACTGTGGTTCTCCCTACCAAGTCCAGCGCCAATCACCACTGGACCAACTAACGATTGGTCATTAAACTTAATATTGGTAAATAAAGACCTTTTTTTTAAGTCACTGTAAGTAAGAGTCTTCATAAAGAAACCATATTTATTTTCCTGCCTATTAAATGCTTCAAATTCATTAGGATCCACTTAATTGTCGTCGACGGGTGTCAAATATATCTTTGTGAAAAACTCTACGTATAGATCATCAACATGAAATCTGATTGTCAAAATCTGACAAAGCTAGGCGTTGGAACCATCGGTAGCTTTTATGCAATCTGTTATTACTATGTCATTAGATTTACCAGCGCTTTCGGCGTAACTGTTTGGGGAAAAGTAAACATATGTGTCAATCTAGGGATCAAATGGCAATTGACCAGGGCATTTCATCCATAACTATTTGTCATTCACATCTAGAACACGATATCTCGACGCCACTGTTCCTACAAAGAAAATTAAAACAAAATCAATGACAAAACTAGAATTTAAGTCAATAAAATGAAGGAAAAAAAATCAGTTACAACACTATAACTTGATTCAGAGTTCATTTACAGAAAACTCCATTTTCAAAGTGAACAAATTTCATTATAACCTAAATTCAAAGAAAAAACAAATTTTAATGGGAACAAATAAATGTGCATGTGATTATAATATAAAATAAAGCAACAATGAAATTACACAACATTCAAAAGAGCATTTAATTTATAACTTAAATTCAAAGCAAAAACAATTCAAATGGAACAAAAAAACATGCATGCGATTATGATCTAAAATAAAGCAACATTAGAATTACACAATATTCAAAATATTGCGTATTTGATTGCATTTGATTTATAACATAAATTCAAAGCAAACACAAAACTCAAAAGGGAACAGAGAAAACATGCATTAACAAGAACAATGAAAGATTCGATTATAATCTAAAATAACGCAAATTGACAAAGAAAATAGGAGGAAAATCAATGACAAAACTAGAATTTAATTATTAAACAAAATAAAAAAAACGGAAAAAAAACATTAGTTACAACACTTTAGCATGATTCAGAGTTCATTTACAGAAAACTCCATTTTCAAAGTGAAAACAAATAAATGTGCATGTGATTATAATATAAAATAAAGCAACAATGAAATTACACAACATTCAAAAGAGCATTTAATTTATAACTTAAATTCAAAGCAAACACAATTCAAATGGAACAAAAAAATATGCATGCGATTATCAGAGCCGTCTCAAACTTTTGAGAGGCCCTGTGTAAGAAGTTGAAGTTATCTTTAGTTGAATCGTGAAAAAATTTTAAGGGCCCTATTCAAGCGTAAATTAGTAGTGAAATATATAATTGGAGGCCCTTTTTGTCATAGCTTAAACATGAAAAAGTGTGAGGCCCTGTGCTGTAGGTCGCCTTGCACACCCTCAAAGACGGCCCTGGCGATTATTATCTAAAATAAAGTAACAATAAAATTACACAACATTCAAAATATTACGTATTTGATTGCATTTGATTTATAACCTAAATTCAAAGCAAACACAAAACTCAAAAGGGAACAGAGAAACCATGCGATTAACAAGAACAATGAAAGATTCGATTATAACCTAAAATAACGCAAATTGATAAAGAAAAGAGAAGGAAAATCAATGACAAAACTAGAAGTTAATTAATAAACAAAATAAAAAAATGGAAAAAAAACATTAGCATAAACACTATAACATGATTCAGAGTTCATTTAGAGAAAACTCCATTTTCAAAGGAAACACATTTGATTAAAACCTAAATTCAAAGCAAAAACAAACTTCAAGAGAACAAATATATGTGCATGTGATTATATTCTAAAATAAAACAACAATAAAATTACACAACATTCAAAAGAGCATTTGATTTATAACCTAAATTCAAAGCAAACACAATTCAAATGGAACAAAGAAATATATGCATGTGGTTATAATCTAAAATAAAGCAACAATGAAGTTACACAACATTCAAAAGAATGTGTATTTGATTGCATTTAATTTGTAACCTAAATTCAAAGCAAACACAAAATTCAAATGGGAACAGAGAAAGCATGCGATTAACAAAAACAATGAAAGATTTGATTATAACCTAAAATAACGCAAACTGATAAAGAAAAGAGGAGGAAAATCAATGACAAAACTATAATTTAAGTCAACAAGATAAAAAAATAAAAAAAAATCAGTTACAACACTATAACATGATTCAGAGTTCATTTAGAGGCCAAGAAACTGGAGTTTTATTATTTAATCTCATGCAACATAGGTTTGTACTTGTCATTTATTTTTCAGAATTTGGTATTCAGGAACCAATTCTTTAACTTCATAAGAATTATTTGAAAACACTTTAATGATTCAAAATGGACCTTCTCAATTTGGTGACCATTTACCTAAATTTTTATCTTTTTGATACATAGGTAAAATAAATTTCCAAAAATAATCACCAACTATAAAGGCTTTACACTTAACCTTTTTAACGTAGGCCTTAGTTATTCGCTTCTTTTGTCTTATAAGAACTTTCAGAGCATCTAACCTTTCCTCATCTAAATCAACTAACTCATCTAGCATCATATTCCAATAATGGTCATAAGGGATTTCAACATGCCTTTGAATTCAAGTTGACTCTAAATAAATTTAGACATACAAGATAGCATCATTACCAAATGTTAATCGAAATGGAGTGTAATTAGTTTCCTCTTTATGGGAATTTTGACAAGTCTATAATATTTGCCCTAAAGTCTTGTGCCAATTCTTTGGCTTTTGACCCACCTATTTTTTAATCAGGCCAGTTATAGTTTTATTAGCTACTTTGACTTGGCCATTTGCTTGAGCATAATAAGGAGTAGAAGTGAAAAGTTTAATTCTGAAGGTTGAGAAAAACACAATAAAGGGGGTTTGAATTGGGTTTTCAAAAACTTTTTCTTTTAGAAAAACTAGTCTCCAAAACAAATAAGATAGACAATATGAGAAAGAGAAATGACACTTCTAGTTTATACAAGTTCACCTTAGAAAAGGTTAATCTTGTCCACTCGCCAAGGTGATTTTGCCTTAGAAAAGAACTTAATCCACTAATCTTGAAATATTACAAACAACCTCTATGAGTCTAGAAAGACACCTTAGCTCTCTCAAGTATTCAGACTAACAACCTAGTCACTTGAGAAAACAAATCTCAACAGATTTACAATAGAGAGTGTTTACAAGATTTGCTTCTAAATAAGCAGAATGAAACAAAGTGAAGAACAAATGTTAACACAACTAACAAACAACAACTCTTGTGTTCTAGAGATTTTCTTAGAAATAGATTTCCCATGATGGAGTATTTAGAATAGTATCTCTCTAATTTCTTTCTTTCCTTTTTCTTTCACGTTGAAGTTTGTATGGAGTATTTGAATAATAGTTGAGTAAATTCACAATACTAGAACCACTTCACAGTAAAATGAGCTCTTTTTCTTCAATGGTGAGTGCCTCTATATATCATTCTAAAAAAATAGATCGCTAAGAAGGACAAGACGTTGTTTTCCTTGCCAGTTGACATAACAACTCAAATGTGACTGTGGGAGACAAAGAGCATACAAAAATTGGGTTCATAGAAACGTCCTTGCATTAGTGGAGAAGGTGGTATAATATTATACCATTACGCTTCTAGCGCAAGTTAATGATCTTTCCTTTAAAAATATACTTCTAATATGAAGTAATAAGAGCATGGAAGAGATCAATTAACGCAAATGTCCCAAGAGTACTTGAGTCTTCAGGGTCAGAACATAGTCTTCAGAGTTGAACGCAATCACTTTATCTAAATAACACATCTTAATTTTTGAGTTGGAAACAAAAACTCATCTGAGCTTTGAAATCTTGAATTCTTATCTAGAAGAGTAGTTTATCTTAGAAACCCTTGAAAATTCTTTTCTAACAAACATTCAACATTCTTTAGAACTGCTGATGTTACTTAAGAAATGGATGAATAGTTCTTCTAAGGTGTGCCAATGTTGATTTTGATGATCTTTAGATAGCAATCCATAATTAACCAAAATAATTAATCTGCACACTCAAGAAACTATTAAAGTACAAAAGTGTTGCATATAAAATATATGTATTGTTATCATCAAAACTAAATCTTAAGTGCAGAACCAAATCTTGTTCGAACATATTCCTAAGTTTGTTTAAAAAACAGCCATCTTTTGACCAGTAAAAATTGTACTTTTATCACTGGTTAAGGTTACAGGATCAACATTGATCAAAGGAACAACACCTACCAACTTGGTAAACTAATCAATACAAACCAAAATGTATCTATGACCTTTGGAAGATGTAGGTCAAATTTCCAAAATTAAATCTAAAGTCCAACCTCTAAATGGACAAGTTTTGACAATAGAGTGCAACTCACTTGCAGGAACATGTTGAATGTTTGCATGGTTTTGAAACTCTTAACAACCCTTTGCAAATTCGACACAATCTTTTAACATAGTTAGCCAGTATAGACCTTGTCGAAACAACAACCATTTCATCGTGTGGCCTACTTGATGATCACCACATGACCTACTATGGACAACACAATTTGCCAAATAAGCTTTACTCTCACTAAGAAATTTTAGCAAGATTCCATCAAAAGTCTTTTTCAATAATTCGTTCCTAATAATCACATAACTGTAGAAGTTTTGACTGTTGTTCGCACTCTGAAGTAGAAAACACCGAGACAATCTATAACATAATGCCTTATATTGGATTTTTTGATCTGTCATCCCTGTTGAATTTTCCAAAAAATCAACAATTGGTCTTCGCCAATCATTTGTCGAGAGATAGTTAATGGAAAAAATTCTACAGAGTTTTTTAAGTCATCTGACCCTTCTACCCCACCAGTTTTCACTTTGACAACTCAAAAGGGAAAAGATTGGTCGAATTCAACTTCTCTTTTACTTTAATCAATTCTTCTAATATTTTCTTAGAAAATCTGTAACAAAAATCAATGTATGCTAAATCGTTGGCTTTTTGGATTTCTACTTGTGGTACATGTTTGATGTCAACTTCAAAACTTTTCTATTGGGCTATACCTAGTTTCAGCATCATTGAAAACTTGACTAAGATAATAAATGAATCTTTTGAAACCATCATCATCCTCTTGAGATAACATACTTCCTATTGTCAATCCAGATGCAGAAATATATAGTTTCATAGACCTATTTATCATAGGAGGTAAAAATGCAAGGGGATTCGTCAAATAACTCTTAATTTGATCAAAAGCTTGTTGATGTTATGGTTCACATCTAAGTCATTCTTCTCTCTTTTAGCACAGTAGTAACGAAAATGCCTTTTTTCTGCCACTTAGATTTGAAATGAATCTCCTTAAGAAATTGATCTTGCCCAACAAAAACTGAATCTCCTTCTTATTCGATGGCGAGCTTGTGTTGAGTATCGCCTTTGTCTTTCTTAGGTTTATTTTTATGCCTTTTGTGAACCACAAAGACCAAAAAATTTCTTGCATGGACTTAGCACATTTTAATGGATTCATTTTTAGTCCATATTTCCTCATTCTTTCAATGGCCCGTCAAAGGCGGTCTAGATGGTCATTTTTCACAAGGATTTTACAACTATGTCATAAATATAAACTCGCATAAAGGTTTCAATGAAATCATGAAATATAGTATTCATTATCCTTTGGTATGTTTCATCAACATTAATTAGACCAAGAGATATTACTACCCATTCATAGGTTCCCAACACCCTAGCTAGGACATTGAAATGTCATTTTCGGCACTTCTTCTGCAATAAATATTTGGTTATATATAAAATAACCATCTAACATTTCCAATGGTGTTCCAAGGAATTTATGATATATACAAAAACCTCTCTTCTTCCTCTTCCAATGGTGGCACCTTTAGGCCTTTTGACACTATTATTTGACCATCGAAAACTATTAGATAAAAAATTCAGCATATTTAGTTATATCCAAAGTGTAAGTTTTTGTGATAAACATTTCATTTCTACTTGGTTCAACAAGGTATTCCCACTCGAAGGTCTTAAGACCTTACAAACGCATGGAGGTTCTGGCTATAATTCTTCCAGATTAATCTCATTTTCTTCGACATACTTAAAAACTATGTCGAGTTCTTGATTATGATCCTCTATTTATACATAAGAAACTTTTGTCCTAGGATGTCGATTTATTCTAGCCTTTTCTAATATAGTCTTCTCATCCTTTAGGTATTCGAACTGTTTAACCCTATTCGTTAACTGGACCATACCCTTAGGTATTAAGTATCTAACTTCTTCCTAATGGAATAATTTAACCCACATGCAGCCATTTTAACCAACTCATGTTTAGGCACTTGAGTAAAGCCCCCTGACTTCATCAATCTAAACCTACTAAGTAATCATTTATTGGTTCATATGATTTTTGTTTCACACTAGCTAACCCTTGTAGGCTAATTTTTTACTGACCCGTGTAAAACTTCCCATGGAACAATCTCTCTAGTTGATTCTAATTATAGATGGAATTTGGAGGGAGAGTTGTAAACCATGTAAAAAAGTAAAAACATTCTTGGTCAAAGAATTAGGGAAATATTTCATCTTTAAATTTTCATTACTAGCCATATCACATGCTTATGTCTGGTATCGAGCAATATGTTTGACAGTAGATTGAATAATGTCACTTGTAAATTTAGTGGACTTAGGTATTTTTCAAACCACTGGGAGTTTAGTTTGCAAGACATATTCAGATAATGCAGACACAAATTATGGCTTATGAAAATCAACATTTAAACAATTTTGAGTTAGGATTTGTGCAACCAGATTAGTTATGTTATCCCCCCCCCAATTATTTTCTTGGACTCTTCTAATTACATTATCTACGTCTTCGTTTCTCTTTACCAACACACATATTCGACTACCCCATGTCTAGGTTTTACAAATGGTTGTGGTGCAACATCTTATTGCACTTGGTTATTAAGAACCGGCTGAATAGGCGCTTCTAGAGCACCAAAAATGTCAGCAATTTAACTCATTTGATGTGCCAACTGCTGGTAACTAAGATTGGTATTTTTTATCAAAGAATTAAACGATGTACTAATTTGTTGAAACATCATAATAACCATATCATATTTATTTTCATCCATTTATTGCTTTACAGCCAAAAGGAAATTATTTGTCAAAGGAGGTATAAATTGAGGGACGTATCCCAATCCCACATAAGATTAACCCATTTGCCCAAGACTATTTATAGAAGACCTTGATGCCATGCATGGATGAAAAGGAGATGCAACCTCCATTGTATTATTTGTGTATATTGACGCATTAGTTTATAGGTCTACCATCATTACAATTTACATGCCATATGGATACTCCCTACCACTAGGGAAAGTGTAAAACTTGGTAGAAATTGAGGCTGATAACCTTCTACAATGGTTTGTGTAACCACGAGATCAATAGGAAAATTAGTTAGTGGTGGTATCAACATTTCTAGTGTTGCAATTGAACCCAACACCAAACTTACAATAAGAGCAATTATTTCAACAGTTGTTGAAGTGTCTGTACCACCAATTGTCATTTCGATTGATGAAGTGTCTGGGGAGGACGAACTCCTTGAGGGGATGAATATCTTGGTGGTCTAGACATCTTTACAAATTTATGACTCCTCAAACGCATATACACTTAACCACTGGAAACATTTATATGTGAAGAACAAAAACAAACGTAAAAGCTCATACACTATTTACTAAAAGTTTAAATTTCTCACAAAAGTGCCAATTTGTTTACTAGTGTTTTTGGTAACCAAATCACGAATTTTAGTTCACTTGTATGATTAAACTCGAAAAGTTCTTATGGACTTTTGTGTGTGAAAAGTTTAATAAAGTGCATTAGTGCTTGAAAGTTCAATGTTTGAATTTAAAGCAATTCGATAAAAATTCAAAGAAGTAAATGCAAGAATACTCAAAAGGGTAAAGTGAAAAACAACAACGAATTTGGATAAAATGCTTCAAGGGGGACACAATTTCATATATTTCTCCCAAATTCTTTATCTTTGTGACTCGAATGTGTGAATTCTAAAGAGAACAAAATGGAAAAGCGAACCCTTGTCTTAAAGACCAAGTCTACTTATATACTATGTACATCAATAATTGTCAGAAATAGTTAATTTACCAGGATCCGACACGTGTCTTGTTACATGGTCTTCTGTCTTCTGATGTGTTTCAACGTGTATTTGATTCTTGAACTGCCTTTGTTAAAAAAATTCTCCTGTCGAATTTTATGGTTTTGGTGTAAAAAAACATAATTTAACTACCTACGTTTAACACTTATATCTATCTCTTATTCACATTACTTGTTGAACAACCTGAGTCGAAAATCATTAACTAACAAATTAACCATGCAATTAAAGACAAACTACAATAAAATACACTAAAATAAAAATAGTTAAAAAATATTTGACAGTCAAAAAAAGTTTCCCCATCTAATAATTTTTCAGATATTATTTTATTAATAATAAGTACAAGTAGATTTTCTATGTATTTACATACTATGGATGGAGATAAATTGTCAAAAATAATTTTCAAAGACAACAAAATCTTTTTTATTTTTTATTTATTGATAATCAAATCCTTTGAATATTTGCAAGAAAGGAATGCCACTTCGGCATATGCCAGTGTTACGCCCATTGAAAGAAGAAGATGCAGATGCACGCGCGTGATCGATAACACCTTTAAAACCCTCTGTTTTCTTCTGTTTCTTTCCCATTCATTCTTGTTCTAAACTCCAAAGCGTGCCACTCTCCTCTCATTACTCTTTTTCTCATTTTTCTTTTTCTCTCTTTGCACAACGAATCAATTACTCTCTTCACGTTTTCTTCTTCCATTCCCACACAAAACCAAAACAACTTCTCTATCATCATTACTATTATTTTATCTAACTTAAAATCTCTACCCCACTCCCAACCAACCCAATAGTATCTTCTTTTATTTCTTATTTCATCCTTTCATTTCACAGTTCTGTTTCATTAAACATGTATAAGTTTGAGAACACGCGTAGAGAAAAACGGTTTCAGTTTCACAGCCAAGCTGAAATTGAAACCCCCTCTTTCTCTTCCATTGTTCTTGACAAGATTTACCGTTCCATCGACGAAGAAGAGAGAAAAAGTTCCGATAAGAAATTCTACACAGAAACTACAGTCAACAGAATGAGCAAAATCAATGCTAAATGCAATAGATTCCACCAAGAAGAACAAAATCAGAGAAAATTGCATCATGATTGCGATCGTGATCAAGATGTTATGTTCTTCAGTTCCACTTCAAGCTCTTCAGATTCAAGTTCTGGATTATTATCTTCTTCCTCCGATACAGAATCAATGTACCGAGAGAAATCACAAAATTCATGTTTCGCTCATTCCAAGCCTAAGCCGGTGAAAATAGGGGTTCCTCCAAAGAGAAGCATTGCCAAAGACGAAGATACATTCATCAAATCAAAATCAAGAGCGATGAAGCTTTACAACAATCTCAAAAAGGTGAAGCAACCAATCTCACCAGGTGGAAAACTCACAAGTTTTCTCAACTCTCTCTTCATAAACACGAAGAAAACAAAAACTGATGTGAATGCAGAGAGAACATGTAAACCAGGACAAACTTCAACTTGTTCTTCAGCTTCTTCGTTTTCTCGTTCTTGTTTAAGTAAAAACTCATCTACGTCAAGAGATAAATCGCGTAATGGCGCTAAAAGAACGGTGCGTTTTTGTCCAGTAAGTGTGATTGTTGATGAAGATAATCGACCTTGCGGTAATAAATTTTTGAACGGAGAAGAAGATTCAGGTCTGACGGCATTGTCTGTTCCAACGGCATGGAAAATTGGACAAACAGTGAGTAAGAAGAAAGAACAAGAGGTTTCGAATATGAACAAGAGAGTGGGTGATGTTCTAAGAGAGTTTCATCTTAATCGAAAGCTTATGAGAGATTTTTCTACGAGAAAAAACGAGAAGGATGATGATGACGTGGCAAGTTGTTCAAGTTCCGATCTTTTCGAGCTCGATCACTTAGCTTTGATCGGAAATGATAAGTATTATTCAGAGGATTTGCCTGTATTTGAAACTACTCATGTTCGTTCCAATCGTGCCATTCGGATAGTGTAATTCTAATTTTTAATTAGTAGAACCATATGATTAATTAACTATAGTTATTTTGTTAATTTGTTCTTGTTAGACATGAATAATAATAGTAATTCATCTTTTTGTTTGGTTTATTTTCATTTACTGTGTAAATTATTTTTCTTATTAAAGTTATTTTTCAGTTTTATGGTACAAAATAAAGTTACTAAAATACATGAAACTGATACACAATAGTACATGTTACTGACATGGTAGAATGTTTTGGGAGACCAAGAACACAATAAAAAAGCACAGTAGCTATGTGATTTAAAAAAGCGATCAAGTAGGGTACGTACTTGGTTTTCCAAAAAGAGAAGTGGGGATGTGTAAACTCTTTTTATCACGATCGTGATCAAACATTCACATTGATACTGTGACAGAATAGTTAGATGAAGAAGGAAGGAAAAAAGAAAAAAGAAAGACACGTTAAAGAAGAAAAATAAAGAAAAGATGAAAACGAAAGATTCGAGATCGTAATCACAAGCTAAATGAGAGATGGTAAAGGGAAAGGCAGATTTTCGCCCATGGAAATAGAGAAAAGTGTATACTGCTGCCAGTTAAAGTTACTGCTTTCTATATCTCTCCATATTTCCTACTTAGTGCTCAATTTTCATGATAAAAAATGTTACATTTAATAATTGTTTTCAATATAAAAATGTTAATTTTGAATTTGTTAATTAATTTTTTGAGAATATTTGTTAGATTGAGTATTTTTTGATTAATTTTTTTTTGTTAAAGGAGTGAGTAGCATTTAATGTTGGCGGCTGTTGTAACTTGCAGGTTGCGCAACCGTTTTCTAGTCTCTCTACTGGCATGCCCAAGGTCCAAGAATAATTGAAGGCTTTGTTTTCTTTTTGGATTTTAAAATGTTGTGCTTTAATTAAGGTGTTGTCTCTCTTGGGTTGATAGTTGTTTAATGGTTGCAGAAAAAGTTTAATTGGAATGTGTAATAATGTTGAATGATGCAGGCCACGGGTGAGAGTAAGACTGCAGTTTGTTTCGTCCTTTCAATTCATCACTAGGCTCTAGAGTTTAAACTTTAGTACGTGCTAGTTCAATGCGAACCCTGTTTAGAAGGACGGTGTAGAAAGCAGGGTTGGACATGGACCCGGTCACCTTTGTTTTAGAAGGAGCATATATACAACGAAAGTTATGGAATTTCTTTTTCTACCTCTATATCTTTTCACAAATTTTTGATGAAAATTTAAAAATGTTTTTAGAGTTTAGAGATCTATTTTCAAACACATTTATTTCTCACAAAATTGAACACAAACGAGTAAGGCAATTCTATTATATTTAATTTTAGTCCAGAGTTACATCTTCAAACGTGTATTTCGTATATTTCGAAGATGCATATCGAAAGTGGCGCTGATACTTCAAAACAAACAAAAACAATATGAACAAGATCTAGAAATCACAACAACTTGACATTAAATTAAAACACTAAACATTACTTAGATAGTCGTTAATATAAACTTAACATTACATATCTTATAAACGAGTATTTCAGGACGTTGCAACATATTGATAATATATACGACGAATCTTGCAATATTTGCATTCACTTCAATCGGACCCTTTGTTGCATAACGACGAAAAGTACTCCACATAACCTCTAAATCTTCATCCGTCATCAGTTCAAAGTTGGTGAATTGTATCTTCCATTCGCTGTCAAACGAGGGTGAACGATACTCGAGCTTGACAATTCTTCGATTTTCCGAATATCGCAGGAGAGTATTCAGTTTGGATATCAGATCGACGAGAGGTGTGTCCTTGGTGACCCTCAATTGAAATGGCGGCTTCTCGCATTGAAATACACAAATGCAGGTGGTGTGTTTAGTAGAAAATATGGGATGAGAGACCTTATCATGTCATCAGAGCACTTTTTCGGAGATGCATATTCATTTACACCTTATTTTTTACGAAAACGAGTGTTTACGGATATGCACATCTGCAAAGTGCGCTGTTGTTGTGTTTTTTATTTAGTACGAGGTTTATCCGGATAAGCATATCCGAAATCACCACTGAACCAGAAACAGAGCAGAAACTGTGTCAACATAAACAAAAGTTGTAAACCATAAAATTTTTGTAAACAGAAACAGTCGACATTTACACCATCATTGATGAATATATATTACTTATGTATTAAATCGTATCAATGTTACATCGTTGACGATAATACATTCAAAAAAATGTATCGACTACAATTTAAAATACATCAAAAGATGCATCACCGCATAAATCTACTAATGGTTCCTCCTTCGAATTTTCCTTATTTGATTCTCTTTCAAGATCGCTCAACTTGGCGAACTCTTCCATCCTTTCCAGAAAGTGATCCGACCAAGTTTCCGCCTCTTTTGTGGAATGAGTCATCCGCTTCAATGATGTACTTAGTATAAGACACACCGGTTTCAAATAAACCTTAACAAAATGTAGCAATTTTGAAAGCCGCTCAATACACATGATGCATCCGAAAGGATCTTTAGGTGGGCCGCTCCGAAGTGGAAAAAATGTCTCATAGACACCATATCTTGTTTGATCAATTCGCATCCATTTTAAAAACGATGCGGGACTGCTAACACAAGGAGTAAGAGCATCGTGAATTGCATTAAAATGTTCTTTTATCCCGTATAGTGATGTGTAGAATTCCCTATGTGCCGTCAACTCTTCCAAAAGTTATTGGTGAACAAGAAAGTGATTCTTCTCTCCTCTTCTCTACCGAGCAAGCCAGATACGTCCTGATAACCACAAATACCATTATCCTTAATATTTACAATCCGCTCAATGTGTTTGTGCATAAAAATCGACATTTCTTTAATGAAGATTATTTTCGGCATTGGCGGTGAAGGAGGTGGTTTGCTAATGCGAGCAACCTTGTAAACACTTTTTTTGAGATTTCGGAGTTGGAGAATCCTGGAAATGTGAATCAACATGTTCAAAGTATGAAGGCGACTGCTTCGTTGAATTGTCATCTTATATCGGCTTGACCTTTTTAGGGGCATCTTTGGTTTTAACCAGTTCCAAAGGAGGTTTCAAATATGTGGTTTCTATATAGGCTTCCTCGACTGCTCTTTGATGTGTAATTTCATGGTGTCATCTGCTTTAGAAAAGCTATCTTAGATTATTTCCCACTCGGTCAAGATAGGTATACCTACTTTACCATCCTTCATCATACCACTGCCATCAAACTAGAGTCTTTTCCAGTGACTGTAGACTTCATCCATACTTATCAGGGCATCTAGCTTCATCTTTCTTGAAATGAGATAAGCACATGGAAGACTGTAAGTCTTCCTAACTATACATCTACACTTTAAACTATATAAACCTGTCTATTCTCCTCGCTTTGCTTCGTGAAAAATGAAATTCAATCCCGCCCGAGATATGTTGCCAACCAACTGCGAATAGAGAGCATTGTCTTTGAATCTTTGTTCTAACACGACAATGCTCCGACCACAAGTTGTTTATATTTCATAATGTTGGTTTTGAAGCATTTGGTTCACGGCGTCCCACTCTCTACAAAAATCACCCTTACTATCGCCTAACCATTTCTCCAGTAGCGAGTGCGCATACTCGACTCTGTTAGTTATCGTATTGCAGAGGTGTTAAACCTGATCAGTCCAAGAACAAACAATCTTCTCCTTTACTTGGTCCATAATGGTAATCTCAACATATTTCAGGAAATCTTGATATATGGGACACACCCACTCACTCCTAAAATGCATTATAGAGGCAACATATAAGTCTTATGTGGATGAATTTAATATACCATTCCATGCATCCATTATCTTTTCCAACATCACACCAGGTTTGACCATTTTTTCGTCTTCACCTTTGATTTGTTTGGTGCCTACCGTGGGTTTGAGCCGACTTCTCACATTTTTTGTTGTGATATCAACATAGTAATGGGTAGGATATATGAAGCACCTTTGCAACCAAATTCATCAGTGCGGTGTCGCGATCAGTGACAATTACATTCAGCTTGTTTACTTGGTCCTTAAACAAAGTCTTGCACATTTCCAAGGCTTATATAACATTGACCTCTTTTTCGGATTCCAAAAATGCAAATCCCACTGAAAAACTCTTCTCCGTAGAAGTAACACTAATAATTTTCAAAAGCGAAAGCAGGTACTTGTTGGTCTTATACGTTGAATCAATTATGAGGACATTGGGAAATTTGTTGAACAACTTGATACTTTCAGAATGAGTCCAAAATATGTCACGAACAATGAATTTATCCCCAAAAACTCTATACCTAGAAACATAGTGGTTATCATCCAAAAGCTTAAAAGTTATTGCATTTCAAATCTTGGACCTCTTGTCGTTATGCTGTTTCCATAATGCACGTTGTAGACCTGCTTGATACTTGAAACACTTTCAGGTATTTTCCATTTCAAATGTGCAAGTATGTTTTTTAGCGCCACCCTGATGAAGGACATGTCCGAAACAATTTCCTTCTCCTCCGCTTTAAGGAGACATACTATGGGATGATCGGTTAGCTCGGTTCTCAAGGAATGATTATGTTAAATAGAAACCACATTAAATTTCTGTGTATCATTCACCTTACAGTATCTGTGCAATTTAAACAGACACTCACATTTTCTTTATCTGATGTCATCACATTTTAACTTTTGAATCGATGGAACGTACATGCCACTTCTCTCGCATCTCATGGATGCAAATGCTTTCCTTCTATTAGAACCCTTGACAGACCTTCCTATTACAATGCCAAACCTTAATTTCTTGGCCTCCATGTGGACCTATTGAAGCATATGTTCACTAACATTAAACAATTGCTAATTTATAAAATGTTGACCAACATCTATTTCGACAACAACCGGTCTAGCATCATCCTTCACCTCACCCGGTTTAATTTCATCCTGCACCTCATCTGATTTAAAATCATCCTTCACTTTATCTTGTTTTACATCATTACTTACAACAGCTTTGGTAAACATATATGGGTGCACCATATCTAATACGAACCAAAACAGAAAAACGATTTAAAAAAACTCACAATAATAGGAAAATCCAAAGATGCACATCCGAAACATGAAAGGTGAATTTGGAGATGCTCATTCGGACGTAACATACATTTTTTCAGCTAAAGAACAAGATTGATTGATGCAAGCAATGAGGGTTAAAATGAGTGAACTTTACCTTAAATTGCAACTTATTTTGCTCCCTTTGATGTGATAACACACAAGAATGATGATTTAGAGTCGAAAATTTTATTGAGAATGACTTTTTTTAAGGATTTTGGGTTATGGGGGTGGTATGGAGTGTGGAGAGATGAACATGCAAGGTGGTGATATATTCAATCTTCCCCTTAACATTTTTGGAGTTGCATCTCCAAAAATATCACTAAATGGTTAAATAAACCAGCTCAATAAAAAACGCATAGTAAATGGGTTCAGGGGTGTATTCAGAAATGTATCTCCGAAAATACCTGAGGGAAATTTTGGGTTTTCAGAGGTGTTAGCCACACCCTCAGGGTGGGAAAATAAATTCCTAGTGATTTAAGGTTTTATCTCTATCAACTTAAGAATAATTCCGATCTAATAAGTTATTGGTGCATACTAAAGACGATTCGATCTCAATACTGACTCTTGTGGACAATTAGATCAAGGGATAGAAGAGGGGGTATCATACCTTATAAACTTCCTAAGTTTTGTCTTAGAGAAACACCTATTAGAGGCACATGATTTAACAAATGTCGTTAGATTACTTAATTAGTACTCCCTCCGTCTCATAATAAGTGTCTCATTTGCACTTTTTCTATGTCTCAGAATAAACGTCTCTTTAGAATACCAATACAATATTTATTATTTTTTTCCACTACTATACCTGTATTTATTAACTTTCACATTTTCCATCTACTCCACTACCTATAATAAATAAGGGTATTTTTGTAAATGATACTAATTTTGTCATTAAAACTAACACATCTAATCATTTTCTTAAGAACCGCGCACAGCTCAAATAAGACACTTATTATGAGACGGAGGGAGTAATACGATGACGCATAACAAAAAAAACACTATTGGAACCAATTATCTCACTAAAGTTAAGTTTTTCATCAAGATTCTTTAGGTCATAATGAAATCATTGGTGTTTTCTATGAAAGTTACAATACATGACACTCTTTTATCTTCCACTTTACAACAATACATGACATTCAAGCCTCCAACAGAGACGATGGATAAAGCAACTCTAACTCCCGTTCAGAATATTTATCGTACACTCAGAAGGGTCTTAAATTGGTGGAACGATATCTCCAACATAGCCTATACCGACAGACATTACCGCACCAACTGAGAGAGTCTACCCATAAACTCACACCTTAGTAGCAGGAAAGGCGGTTTTCACCAGACTTTTATCGTTAATAAACATCACTTGTTTTCCAATGAAAGATGATGCTTCTCACAAAAAGTACCTCAAAGGAACCCGCTTCCTAAGAAAAGAATGGTAAGTGAGAGGCCCCGTCTTTCATTTTATGATGTTAAACTTGTCAATGGCGTCCTGAACCACCACATACCCATTCTCATAAGTGTAACAATGGTGGATCATGATGTTCGTCGCATATTGGTATATTTGGAAAGTCCATGCAACATTCTTAGGTCTGTGATGTTATGATTAAAAACAATTTTGGTAAAACATGTTTCATTTGAAAAAACATGTATCACAGCCATGTGTTGAGCAAGATGTCATGACATCTTGACTAACTGGTACATCAGTGTATGTTGTTACTTTCTTGACTGATTTAATTTGATTTAACTTTGTGATATTCTCTATGGATATATCTCACTTATTTGTGCAGGTCAGGAAGATTTAATTTGGAACAATCGATTTGATCTCCTACTGTGCATAAGTTTCTAAAATTGGATGTTGAGACAATTGGATGTTGTTCCTTAAATTAAGGATTTTTTTGCATAATTGATGCAACCGTCAGCTTATGGATCAACAACAAATTGGGTGATGATTTTGAATCCCATGGACAACTGAGGAGTATATAAAGAGAAACCTAAACCTAATGCAATTCGGCTTTTACAACTTTGAAAAAGAAAAAGGGGAAGTTTAGAGTCTTAGGTTTTGAGAGTCTCTTTAGTATGCTTTGCTTTTGTGTATGTCACTCATGTATCATGTTGATACATATAGTTTGACTGATTGTTCATTGTTCAATGTCAATCACTCATGAGCTTTTAAGCAAAGAGTGTATTGTGTTTAATTGGAAGTGTGTCCTTCTATTTTGGTCTTTTGTTATTATCATTGAGGTAATTGTAGGAAGCGGGAGGGGGTTCTCATATCTAGTAGTGTCCTGTAGAAATTGCATAAGATAGTGATTAGGTGATAAGTTGTAAAGTAGGGTTGTTTAGCTTTGAACTAATACTATCATTGTAGATTTCCTTCCTTCCTTCCTGGATGCCCCTAGAGTAGGTGATGTTGCACTGAACTGGGTTAACAATTGACTGTGTCTTTTACCTTCTGTTATTTACTTCTGCATAATTTATTGTTTGGTAAAATTATTCTTTCTGTCATAAGATGTTTTGACATTGTGTTTTGATATTAGGACATCAGTCTTGACATCTATTTTAAGTGCAAGAATTTCAGATATCATGTATGGTGAGATGTACGGGAAGTGAGTTTGCACTCAATTCTACAACCATGATATGGGGACAATTTCCAAGGTTTTGAGAAAACAATTATCATACCTTTGAGACTCGTTGAGCTCCTAGTGGCCTTGGGTCGGAGATGAGAATCATTTGTATAATCTTTATGATAATTGAATGTGACTATCTTTACAACCGCGTCCATGGGACATTGACACTGGAAACATTAGGAATAGTTTCATCGTTTATTCATCTAACGATTTGTAAAAAAATCCCGATAGGCCTAAAAAGCTTTTTTATGGCCTGAGGCCTAACCTTTTTAGCTAAATAGGCTTATTAAAAAAGCATAGACCTTTTCTATTTTAAAAAAACGGATTTGGCCTGGACTTGTGTAGGTTAGGTCGTAAGTCCCTATTAGTTGGCCTAACATATTCTCACCCCTAGTGACAAAGGACAAATTTAGTATAACACTTAAACAATCTTAGACTCTTCGGCATATTGAATTAACTAGTTATCAAAATCAATGTGGAAATTTTTTTTAAAGAATAACTTATGAAAAATTGAAATTAGTAGGCCATAAAATTGGATTTTTTTTCTTCAAATAATCACATTTAAAAAAATAACCACCTTTTAAAATTATTTCCCAAACTAACCACCTTTCAAACAAAAAATTCGTAACACATAGGATGCGCCACTGTATGTGGCGCATGCACTGTAAAATACAAGGAGGCGCTATCAAGCATGGTGCATGCATTCCTATCAAGCCATATAGGATGGCACATGCACTATAGCATTAGGTGCGTGTGCCACAAACAATGACTACTCAGGTGTTTTACTTTTTTTTATAAATACATCATCCATCTCCACCATTTATCATACATATTCTGATTTCACTCTTAAATGTGTCTTCAAGAATGGTTCCAATGTTTCCAATTATCAAAATAAATGCTCAATTTTATTTCCGCCAACAAAGCCTTCGATGAAGATCCGACTTTGAACATAGAGACCTTCGAGCATTTTTCAGAGGAGCTTGATCCGTTAGTTAGATGGAGACATTCCTTAAGGTGAACAGATTAGAAGAATTGATAGGCTTGTTACGGTGTTTAACCAAAATGGAGAAACTCGTTCCTAGAAACCTGTTAAAACCGATGTTGATGTCCTCATGATGATGCATGGATCCGATGATATTGTCTTGTTGGTTTTAATCTCCAATCCCACAATAGTACCAAACCCAACAACATTATCAACCCAACCTTACACCGCCACATTCACCAAAACCCGTGACCAATTCATATCACACACCCAAATACAAAACCAAGAGCATGACCTATATCGCCACCAATCATATGCTGCCACCACATCGCACCACATCACTGATGACACATATGATACCACCACATTCTACCATAGCACCTCACCAATGTACAACCAAACATCACACCGCCAAAGCACCCAATTAGCACATGTCTTTCAAACACCACAAGAAGCATTACTTCGTTTCCAAAATGATTCAATGTCCAAATTCAACCTACCACCCCGCCCATACCCAACCAACACGACCCAATTACGACAACATGGGCATTGAATTCTTTGGTAGTACCGTAAATTAGGGAGAAATAATCGAAGTGTTGTATAATCTGGATATTATCCCAGGACCATCACACCAAGCACCTCCAGCTCAGGTGAATACTACGAAACCCCAAACACCTCAGAGAAATCGAGTGAGACCTCGGAGACAAATACTGGGGCAAAACTGTGGAACCGATGGGCGTTTGGGTTAAGGGGTTAACAAAATTATCTCCAATTGTATAATTTTGTTAACATTATTATTAACTAATCTTTTATATTTAATATTTGTATTTATTATTTTTTTGTTAAAATAAATTTAAAAAAATAACTGACTAGCCATAAAGTGTGGCGCATGCTCCTTAAGCATATAGTGCATGTGTCATTGTCTGTGGCATGACACATAAGCATTAGTCACAAGCAGTGACACCTTAGTGTTAAATAGAGAGCATGCAGTGGCGCTTCTTCCTCTATGAGTCCAATTTTTTTTTTCTTAAAAAGTGGTCATTTTGGTATTTATTTTGAAACTATGGTTATATAGAAATTGTTTTAAATGGTTATTTAAAAAAAATTCTAAAATTGAATTTTAAAAGTGAATGATAAAAACGTAACCTTTTTAAAAATGGTGGACAAAAACATATTTAAATTAATAAATAATTATAATTTTATAATGTGTTTGTTTTAAGGATTAAAATTATATTTTCGAGTGTTACTAAAAATGCAAAAATTCTTTGATTGTTTCATGTTTTTCAAAATTGTTCTCAAATATTTTTTATTTATTTCTAAGAATACTGTTTACTCATGATTTTTTTCAATGTTATTCTATATTTTAAGGACAACAATAAAACATTATTGTGGGAATAAAATTTAATTAATTTTAATTTTTTATTATTATTCATATTTATTTATTTATTTTTATTTTATTATTTATTAAATTAAATAATTTTATAAATGTTATCAAGAAATTTGATTTTTGCCAAACACATAGATAAAAATATTAATCCTAAAAAGAAAAATCTTGAGAACATAATTTTACGGAATGATATTTCATAACTCGTAATAAAAATATCCATATCCACGATGATGACCGTAACATTAATTTAGAATTGGAAAATAAAAATTAAGTTGTTTAAAACTGAAAAATATTATTTTGGACGCTTTTTTTAATGAAACTATAAAAAATATTATGAGAAAGAATAGTAAACAGCACAACCCTGTCGTCCATGATAAAGTAATGGTATTTGAACCTGAAAACGACGGAATGCAATTTGCGTACCAATCATCATATTGGTTTCTTCAATGTTCATCACAAAGTCCGTCATAATTGTCGTGTGCTATTTCGGCACCAAAATGAGAACGGTACAAAGGTTAAACCACTAACTCCATTTATGTTGCACTATATCTCTATATTGCATCTTCGTAAAGAAATTTAAACTTGCATAACTTTGCAGAATACAGAGAAAAAAAATGAGCACGAGAAACAGTCCTCAAACTCAGAAGAGTCTGTCTAGGCAGTCATCGAAGTCGAATTCGAGGAGGAAGCAAGAGCCGCTTAGCCCGTTTTCGGGCGGTGGTTGTTGTCGAGGGTTCACCAGTGTGAAGACGGTTGCGTCCACCACATCAACGGTGCAACAACATCAGCTCCAACAGCGTTATGAGAGTTTGGAAGTCAAGGTAGTATTGGAAATTGTTAATGTTGGACATCTCTTTAAAATTATTCAAGTAAACTAAATACTAATTCTGTAAATATGGCAAACATTTTTTTTTAATATTTTTTACTAATCAATCAAAATTTTCATATAAGAGATTTAACACTATTGGATTTTTAAGATTGAGTTCTAATTCAAAATCTCTATTTAATTAGAAGATCTTTATCATCACATCCCAACGTTCTCAAATATATTACAAACAATAATTGTTTCAACTTTCTGAAAATTTGATATGTAATTTTTGTAAAATATTTTAGTTTGTTAAAATGAATGGTGTTTTGAATAGTTTATGTTTTAGGGTGTATAATTGTTGGGTAAGTAAATCTTTTAACACGCAATATCTCAGTATTTCAGGAGAATTTAATTTACCTTCTCCAGAATCAGTGGCGGATCTTGCGTAAAATTTTAGAGGGGGCTGTAAGTGCTAACTTAAATATTATAATTAAAATTATAAGACATACTATTCTGACTTTTAAATATTAAAAAAAAATCAAAATGCATTAATAATTTTTTGGTAAATTTTTAGATATTTTAGATTAGGTTTGAATCGATAAAATGTGACGGAATGGAATGGAATGGAATGTCATAATATTATGTTCTATTGTTTGATTTGGTAAAAAGATGATGAAATAGAGCAGAACATGATGAAATACATTCCATTCTATTCCATCCAATCCTTTAATTTTCATTCCATCCAATTTCGAGATGTATGCAATGAAATCAACTAGTAATTTATTTCATTCATTTTCCGTCAAATTACAAAAAAAATACACAAACAATGGAATGAAATCTATGTTTCATTCTGCTCTACTCCATTTCATAATGTTTCATTCTACTCTGCACCGTTCTATTCCATCATGTTTCATTTTACTCTGCTCTGTTCTATTTCATCAATCCAAACATAATTTTTAATTAAAATCAATTTAAAATTTAATTTATTTTAAAATAAATTATTATTAAAAAAACATGACATTTCATAAATGGTTGATGAATAGATACATAACTAAACTTTATGAGTATCAAAGTCATCATCTAATTTTTTGTATCTATATTTCCTGTTCCATCTTTGTTGCAATATGTTTTAATATTACAGTGAAACGACTATACAATACATCCATTTAAATAATAATGTTTTTCTTTCAAAACAAAAAATAAATTTAAGAAAAAATTGTTTTCATTCTTTTTGACTCATCACCACCTCTTTAAGTATATTAAAAAATTAATAGAAAATGTGAGGGGTGCCACTGCACCCTCCGACTCTTCTTAAGATCCGCCACTGTCCAGAATTAAACTTGGCATCCCTCCATTTTTATATTGATAAAATTGTCCTTGTTAATATTTACCTTTGTTAAAAATATTTACTATTGACATGCAGTCAAAAACCAAAATTTCTGATATCCAAATCGAAATTTTAGATATTCGTTTCACGTTCTTATCGAAAATTGTGTGTAAATTTTAAAATTTTCTGAGCCAATTTTTCGGAAATTTTAAAAATTTCAGTATTGTGTTAGAAAACCAAAAAAACATACCGGGTAGTAACAATATTATGCAAATTTTAAAATTTTCGGTAAGAGTCAATAAATTTCAAAATTTTAGTAATTTATAAGAGAATACTCATGGGCCGATTTCCTTTTATTTTGCTATTTCTTAATGTGAATTTTTTATCTCCAAATTCCAAATTCACACCCCTTACAAATTTCTTAAAATACCCCCTTAGGGAATTTTTTTTCTTTACATGCCTACTCCTAATCGACCCAACTTTTGTGGCACAAGTAGGTAGCAGATATGGAAAAGGAGGTGCAAAAGCAAGCAGAACTGAGAGTAATGTATAGAAAAAGAATGGAAAGGACACAAGATTATTTAAGGTACTGCCTCCAAATAGCACAAGAGAATGGAATCTTAGAACAAATTATTCACACCAAAGGTGAACTCCAACAATCACCTTACAATGTCTCCTCCATTATCAATAGTCCTCAAATTCCCACTCCTATCCACCAGCACCACCCCAATCTAGAGGCCATCATTGATCAAGCCAAAATCAATGGGTGGTACATTAACCCAACAGAGGTCAGTACTATACTCTGTCTGATTATATTTATAAGAGATAATTTATTTTTAGATTCATCGAATAATTAATGTATCGGATGTATTATATAGATCAGAGATAGCCAGAGAGAATATATGCTAACTAACATATATAATAATGCAAAACAACTTGAGCAGATTCAGCTAAAAGATAAAATAGGTCAAGGAACCACAGCAGACATCTACCGAGCAACATGGCGAGGATTCGATGTAGCAGTGAAATGCATTTCACCTGAATTCTTTCGAACAAATGCAAACGGTGTCGAATTCTTTGCTCAAGAAGTTGAAACTCTCTCAAAACAACGGCACAGGTTTGTGCTTAATCTAATGGGTGCATGTCTTAACCCTCCTAATCATGCATGGGTTGTTACAGAATTTCTAAACACCACACTCAAGGAATGGCTTTATGGTCCTGGAAAAAGGTATTAGCGATTTAACTAATTAATAATTACTTAGTTAATTAATACTAATAGTTTATTAATGAGTTACTAATTAACTAACTTATTCTGTAATAAAAGGCGTAGAGATAGAATTGTGCCACTTCCTACTCTGAAAGAAAGAGTGCTACGGGCTTTAGAAATAGCCCAAGCTATGCAATATCTTCATGAACAAAAGCCCAAGATTGTTCACCGTGATTTGAAGCCCAGCAACATTTTCTTGGACTTTAATTTGCATGTTAGAGTTGCTGATTTTGGACATGCTCGTTTTTTAGGAGATGGTGAAATGGCTCTTACTGGAGAAACAGGCAAGTTTAACATAAAATATAAATTAATTTGTAAAATTTGTAGATATATATATATATATATATATATATATTTTTGTCAAAATTTGAATATATAATATATTAATTATGTTTTCAGGAACATATGTGTATATGTCACCAGAAGTGATACGATGTGAGCCATATAATGAAAAATGTGATGTATACAGTTTTGGAGTGATACTGAATGAGCTTTTAACAGGAAAACATCCTTATATTGAGACAGAATATGGTCCTGCCAAGGTATCATCATATTGATCATATTTTTGTTTTAATATCTATTTTTGTAACAAATTAATTATTTATGTATATTTTTAGATTGCTATGGAAGTTGTAGAGGGCAAGTTGCGACCTATGCTTCCTTCAAGGGATGATGGTGAGCAGTTGGGAGAATTGATTGATGTTATACGTCTTTGTTGGGATGGAAATCCTTCCACTAGACCATCTTTTGATATAATTAGTCGTATTCTTAAAAGCTATTACAATAGGGTTCTTCAATTTTCAAAATAGTGTATTAGAGAGGAAATCAAATAAACTATTTGTTTATTGGAAGGGAGAATAATCAAACGTGTATTTTTATGTTTATTTGTTAACAATATTTAGTTTTGAAAATTAATTGATATGTAATACCGATTTAAAAAGTTTTACTTTACTGGCATGTCATGATAAATATTTATTATTTTAGAGATAAGTGTGATAAGAGTCACACATTTTTATATACTATCTTGTTTTAAAAATCGATGAGTCAAAATGATCGAGAAATAGAAGGGAATGAACACCATTAAATTCAAGTCTGGTGAATGAAATGGAGGAGAGTTTCAGAGGTTTTATGTGATGCAAAAGTACTATTCAAGATGAAGGGGAAATTTTATCAAACTGTGGTAAGACCTACCATGTTGTACGAGATAGAATATTTGGTGTTCCGGACTGGGCCGAGCATGCCCAACGCTAACCTTTGGGCCAAGCATGCCCAATCTGCTTAAGCCCAACGACTCCCAGTGACCCTTACGAAGTGGCCACGTGCAAAGACCACATGGTCAAAACAACAGCGAAGGATTCGGTCAACCACCTTCGAACCTTGCGCCATGCTCACCCAGAACGTAAGCCACCTGCTGACTCAGCCCTAACAGAGGGTGTTCTGGCAGTTTCCTAGCACGTCGGTCTCCAATTGGATTTGGCCCAATTAGAGAACCTTGGCCTAACGCTGTGGCTATAAATACCCTCTTTCACTAGAGGGTCGGGTATTCATTCATTCTTCCTAAAACTTGTGCTTGCTCTCTCTCTGATTGCTACTTACTTTGGCATCGGAGAACCTTGCAGGTACCCCCCAATTATGTCCATCCAGCCAGATCCATCCGTCGTGACGATCCGTTCTAATCAGGTTAGATCATTTGACGATTACAAATCAGCACAAAAATAAAGTAAGTGTAGTAGAGATAAGGATGTTGCGTTGGATGTATAATAAGACTAGACATGATATGATTAAAAATGAAAATAAATAGAGTGTTGGGGTAGCACCTATAATAGAGAAGATGATGAAAACTAACTTAGGTACTTTGGGATGTAGAGAGGAGAGTTGTATGTTCGGTGGTAAGAAGAGTAGGTAAGATGTAAAGAAGTAAAATAACTAGAGGAAGAGGAACACTTAGTAAGACTATCACTACTACAAAAACAACTTTTCACCACGGTTGAGAGAAGGATTTTACCACAGTTGGAGGTTTGATGTAACAAAGGGATTGGTAGTAAGTGCTCTCTTTTCCATCACGGGCTAGTAGCCAATGTAAAAACATAATAGCGCGCAACATTTTACCACGGTTGAAAGTACTAACTGTAGTAAAAGGTGGAATGGTCATGAGTTCGATACCTAATGCCATCATTTTGGGTGATTTATACATTTGATCATGGTTGTAAATTCCAACCATAGTGAAACAATTAACGCATAACATTTCACTACAATTTTAGATTCCAACTGTGGTGATATATACATTTAAGTTTATTATAACTTATGTGGAATGCTTGTTTCACCAACCTCTCATTAAACATATAACCGTTCAATTTGATTTAGAAAATAATAATATGAAAAATTAATTTATATTTGAACAAAACTAACTTACACTAATCATGTTTTTTTTAGCTTTATGCAACTCACTGTCATACCCCAAATTTGTCCTACCCTTATCTGGCTTGAAACTCATAAACATACATCCATTTAGGTCATATCATTGCACGCATCCATATCATTGGTCCTTGATCAGAAGAAGAGACTTGAAGCCTAATATGGGGTGTCATCATCTTGTCCAAGATCTTTTGAAATTAGGGTTTCTTGACCAAAGTCAACGCAGTCGACTTTTCGGTCAAATACATTGATCAAGAGCTGATTTTGTGAGGAGAAGTGGCATGATGCGTGTGTGGAAGTGTTCAGTTGATTTCCATTGGTCAGAAGCAGATTAATCGGGAATTTCATTGAAATCGGGAAAAAATCAGAACAGTTGACTTTTGGGTCAAAATCAGGTCAATCGCTCAAATATGGACTTTTGGTGGAAAATCGGTCGAGAAATGTCAAAGAACGAATAAAATCGGAGGTTTGACAAAAAGTTGCCGAAAATAGAAAAAATAACAAAAAAGGAAGGTTTTCATACTTAGAAAATTTTTTGAGGTTTTAAAGTTTGATGAACAGTCCATTCCATCACCAATTTACACGTGGAAAACGGCATTTTTTGGAGAAATTTTCAACATCAAAGTTGTTCCTCTCATGGAGGAGAACAACTTTGTAGTTGGACACTTTTTCATTTGAAGCTCGGATAAAGAGTTATTAAGGTTGAAAGTTGAAGTTTTTCACTTGGATCAAGTCACAAAGCTGGGCAGATTTTAGGCCTACGTAAAGCATTTCATCAAACATGTGATGTGCAATATTTGAAGCAAGTTTCAGGACAATACAGGAACCTCACAAAAGCAAACTTGGTATGCATCCATTCTTTGCCATGTTTTCTATCCAAAAAGACAAGAACCATAGATTTTGATTGTGTTTGGAGCCAGATGCAAGTCGTTAAAGTCAGGCCCCTGCAAGGTGACATGTCGACGTGAGCACAGGCCATAATTCAGGTCATAACGCAGTCATTTAATCAAACACGTGGTAGGCCATTTCCAAAGCCAATTTCAGAGACGTGTAAGCATCTCATTGACTCAATCTTGGTATCAAAATATTCTCTTCCATGCCTTCTATCCAATAGTCCAAGAATTACATGATTTAGTTGTATGGTTATCAAGATACAAAGCTCCAAAGTCAGGGACACGAAATTGTGCATGGATGAGTGTCTGGCAAGCTATGCGCACGGGCAAACCGCAGCTATGGACCTCTATGTTACGAGGTGAATTTAAAAGAGTTACATGCACCATCTTGCAATGTTGTCAACATCAATCTTCTCCTATCATATGTCCTCTTCACATTGATCTTGAAATTGAGGTAAATGGTGGACCATGTCTAAGGCTATAGGCACATGAAGTTGACCTCATGGGTGATAATTAGGGCACGAGGTATCAAGGTAATCCTCCATATTTTGCAGCATGTTTCCAATAATTAACCATGCAAGTTCTGAACAATGAAAAAGCATGCACAAGACTTGCTTCAATGGTACAAACTTGCACCTTAAGTGTTGAGAAAAGTCCCACTACAATCCCACACACCATAGGCTAAGCACACTCACACTATAAAACAAAAACTCTTATCATTCACAACACTCTCACTCTCACTCTTTCTTTCACTTTCGGCAAACACACTCTCATTCTTTCTCCATTTTTTTCACACTCTCCTCATTCTCTACACACTCCCTTCACTTTCCCACTTTCATCCACAATCTAACAACCTCCAACAAACTCCTCAACAACCATAACCGACTTCATCTTCTCCAACCTCCTTCACCACCATTGAACCTCCCTCATCCTTCAATCATCACCATCACAGCCTTCGTCCAACCTTCATCATCACAACTACATCAACTCTATGAAACACCATTCTCCTTTGCAAGCATCATCAACCTCTCCATCGTCAATCTAACGCGAACTCCAACATCACTTTCAGAGTCTCTCGCTGGACTCACCGCTCCATAGTAGAATCTTTCTTTGGCCTCGATTCAAGATCTTTCAGGTATGATCTAAATCCTTCTCAACATCTTAGGCATTGTGTTAGGATCTATGTGGCATATCTGATTCCCTACGCAGCGTTCACACGCATTGGTGTCTCTGACGTATTCGTTTGCGTATATCTTTTCGATTCTTGGAACTTAGTTTGCTCGGTTCAATCTGATACGTGTTTGAGTGCTTGAGTGTTGTCTATGGGTTCCCTATGTCATAAGGACTATGGTGATGTGTATGGCTTGCGTTTTAGTGATGTTGTTAGAAACTAGGGCTTTAAGTTTTTGCTCTGTTAAGGAGATAGGAGAGGAATTAGTGGAATCTAATTGTGGATCTGGACTCAGCTTTGAAAACCGAGTAGGACGGAGGTATTACTTCTGATTTCTGAAAATTTTTACTCATCTCCGCCGCGCGCTTGGCCGGAGAAGACGACCGAAGGCGGCTCTCCGGCGTCTGTGTTATTTGTTTGTTTTAATCTCAGGTGACGTACGTGGCACTCTCCTATTAGTTCTCTTTCCCATTTTCTTTCTATTTTGCCTCTTACTCAATGATTGGATGTGGTGTGTTGTCGATGTATGATTGGTCCGACTGAGTTTTTGTTTTTAGTGACTTAAATAATTAACATGACCCATTGATTCCACATTACATGATTCTGCATGTCACATTTTAATAATAAAAACCATAGGGTATGAAATAAAAATGAAACAAGTGCTGATTAATAAATGGGAATAAAAATAGGATAGTGTGGTTCGGGCCATGCATTTGGGCCTCCTTCCTTCTTTTAGATTGCACCCCGCTGTTACTAATACACCACAATCCAATGACCATGGGCCTGAGCGCCCTGCTCTTCCCACCCCCTGAATCAGGCCCAGTTTTGCTTGTAAACAATTTTAGTTCATACAAATTCTGCTAACTCACCCCCTGCAGTGTAGCTTAGATTTTCACTTTTAATCTTTGTTTTGCTCTTATTTTTAGTCCATAATTCCATTTTTAAATCATATAAAAAATGCATAAAATCAATGTTAGATTTTAGGTTCACTTCATAATAGCTTTTTACTTTTAGTTAATAAAAACATGATAGAACCTTTAATATTTTGTTAGATTTTTAGGTGATCATTGACATAAAAAAATCTCATAAAAATAGTAGACTTTAGGTTAATTTTGACATTAATCCTTTGAATTCTCCTTCATAAAAATGCCATAAAAACAATAGTTTTTTTTAGTTTCATTTTTGTACTAATGCTTGAATCGTTTTGTACTATTTCCATGTTCGTTTTGTATAATTGTTGTGTGACTTTGGTTACTCGTTTTTGGCCTTATCTTAGGCCCATTTTGTTAATACCATTAGCATGCTTCTCTTAGAATCTATCCCATGTTAACATTAGGATTTAGACTTGTATAAACAACATTAGATAGAAAATAGGTTTAGTTCCCTTTCTCATTTCTTTTTCTTTTCAACTCTAAAATACTTAATAAATACTGATAAAGATCATACCGTTTTCTATTTTCTTAGTAAGAAAGAAATGATTGGGGCGTAGGCCCCGATGTATGTTCTTTCCTACTTAACGGAGAAGAAATGATTGAGGTGTGAAGCCTCGGTGTATTTCTTAACCGTTATTTAGAGAAACGATTGTGGCGTAGGCCTCGATGTGCATTCTCTAAATATTCATAAAAACTTCTTTTTGTATTTCTTTTTACTTAGCGGAGAAGAAATGATTGAGGTGTGAAGCCTCGATGTATTTCTTAACCGTTATTTAGAGAAACGATTGTGGCGTAGGCCTCGATGTGCGTTCTCTAAATATTCAAAAACAAACAAAAAACTCTTTTTGGTATGATCTAAGTCACAAATTAAAATCCCCATAAAAAACACCAACCAAAAACACTTCAAAAAACCTAATAAATGTTCAGACTTAAAACAAAAGTGAGGAAGTGATGCGAGACCTTGTAGTGGGTTCTCGTCATCATGGAATTACCCTTAAAAGATACAAACCAATCTCTTTTTCTCCTTTCTAAGGGCAAGTTATCTCCGCTCCATTGCATCCTAGGCTGTCCCCTTGTGCAAGAGCGTGAGCGTTAACGCCGCCCAACTAAAAAACACAAAAACAAACAGAAAATCTTTAGCCGAGCTACGGTAACTCTGATTCCTGAAAAGGATACGTAGGCAGCGGGGTAGGGCCCGTGCGAGTACAATTCTTTATTTTCCCTACATTTTGCATTCATTTCGCATTTAGACATAGACATAGTACACACCCTTTAGATAGAAACAAACATAGGTGGATACCATCGAGTACGATGGGCGTGAGGGGTGCTAGCACCTTCCCCTCGCGTAACCGACTCCCGTACCTAGATTCTCTGGTCGCAAGACCCTGTTCCTTCCTTTGTAGGTTATCCGGTATTCCTTTCCCTTAAGGGATAAATATATTGGTGGCGACTCTGTTCATTTTTCGCGAGCGTGCGACAGCTGGCGACTCTGCTGGGGATGTTGCTAGACCTGTTGCTGGTCCATCCTTAGCGAGTCGATCCTAGCCTGCGTTTGTTTGTTTATTTACTGGGTGTTTATTTGTTTTTTTATGTCTATACCTTGTATATATGTTTGCATGTTTATTTTTCTGCTTGCATATCATGTTTATTTCTGTTTGCACATCATGCATATGGATTATATTCTGTGTTCCTTGGGGTCTTCTGTTCTGTTTTGCAGGTTGGGTGGGATGTTTTATGAGGTAAAAGGCCCAATACCCAGGCCAGAGTGACACATAGGATACCTAGGATAGAGTGGATAGTCATGACGCCGATGAGATGTCAGGTCTTGTCTAGTGCGATCATGAGACCCACGCCCAGTCGAGGTCCAAATGGGGTATCATTGTTGGCATGTAGATGCAACAACATTGGTGCCTCAGGAGGACTGATAATGCTGGTTGCCATTTTGACCTACCCTGACCTAGACTACACCCGTGAGTGGGGAGGGATATACATGACAGGTACCGTTGGTGACTATTTGGTTCTGTTGTTGACTATTTGGTCCTATTGATGATTATGGTTCTTCTGGTTCTCTGATCTATGCCGGACCTTTGATCCTATGATATCTTCTTGCTCAGAATTATTGCCTCGGTCCCTCTATGTCGTGGAGACCCAATATGCATCATTTTCATCATAGCATGTTTACATTTCAAAAAAAAAAAAAAGAAAAAAAAGAAAGAAAAAAAAGAAAAGAAAAAGTTAATTCTCATTTGCATGTCATTTTTCAGGGTATCCAGAAAATATCAATCTCTGCCAAGAATGGATAACAACGTGACCGTCAATCAAGGAGCTACAAGGCGCACACACACTTATACTTTCCATCGCGAGGGTATGGTTCAATTGGGACAATTGGGTGAATTGGTCACTGGTCATAATGAAACAGTGTTCAGTGACAATTATGGCAACATATTATCTCTTCTGTATTCGCGTGTCGACGAATGGGCCTTATCTACTCTTCTTCAGTTCTACGACCCAGATATCCGTTGTTTCACATTTTCGGATTATCAGCTAGCTCCCACTCTTGAAGAGTACTCTTACCTCCTCAACATCAAGATTCAACACAGAGTGCCTTTTGTTTGTGTCCCAGAGAAACCTAGGTTGGATTACATTGCCAACGCTCTTTATTTGAGCTTGGGGGATGTTCATGATAACTGGAAGAAGAATGGTGATACTCATGACTTCTACATGAGTTTCCTGGTTGAAAAAGCTCAAGAATTTGCTGACAAAGGAATATGGGAGGCTTTCAATGCTATTTTGGCCGCTCTGATCTATGGAATTGTGATGTTTCCCAACATTCACAAGTTCATTGATTTGGCTGCTATATGTCTTTTTATGGACAAGAATCCAATACCCACCCTATTGGCTGACACGTATTATTCCATTCACTCTCGGCATGGTAAAAGAGGGGCTATTAGAGGTTGCTTGCCGCTGTTATATAAATGGTTCAAATCTCACTTGCCTGCTAGTGGTCTGTTTGTTACCTCTACTCAGAAATGGTCTCAGAGAATCATGGGACTTACTGCAAACGATATCGTATGGTATCAATTCCGAACAGGCATATCTGAAGTCATTATTAGGTGCGGAAACTTTGGTAACGTCCCGCTCATTGGGACAAGAGGATGTATTAACTACAACCCAGTTCTAGCTCTTCGTCAGTTGGGCTATACCATGAAGAGTGGGCCTTCGGATAGGGAGATTTACCAATCCGTATACTTTGAAAAGGGAGCTGACCCTATAGCGCTTGAGGAAATCAGGAAGGCCTGGAATAACATTCATATAGGTGAGAGATCCACTCTGGGAGCCAAGAATGCCATTGCTATGGAGCCCTATACCGATTGGGTTAAGGAGATAGTCAAGACACTTTTGTTACCATTCCCGGAAGTTCCTCTCTTGTATGCACAACCTCCGAAGATATCAGAAACTATGGTATCAAGGGAACGTTTTGACCAGGTCCGCGTCGCCAATTTGAGACTGAAAGAGAAAGATAGGGATATGGATTTGAAGCGCTATTTCCTTAAACAGACAAAGAATGAACTGGCCCGTGAACTTAAAACTCTCAAAGGAGAGTCTTCTCAAGCCAGGAAGAGGGTTAGAACTGAAAAGGACGGAAAAGCTGTTGTCGCTCCTACTGAAGATCCTCAAAAGGTTATAGAAAAGGCTATAAAGGAAGAAAAAGAGAAGCTCAGACGAGAGTATCAAGAAGACCTGAAAGCCCACAAGCTCCGACTGGAGAAAGAAACCAAGTATGAGTTGAGGACCATGAAGAAGAAACTGGAAGAAGATACCACTCAGAGAATAGCAGTTGAGACCCAACTGAAAGGAAGTCACCTCCGCACCGCCCGTTTAGCTGAAGAGAATGTCAAGCTCAGAGATCAAATGATGAGTGAAGCAAATGCACTTGAGAAGACCTATATCCCAGAATGCAAAGGGTGTGACGAACTCAGGGATTGCTGCAAGAATCTAGACACACAGTTATTCCGAAAAGATGAAGTGATCCAAAGCCTTGTCAAAGGAAGAGATCGGGAGACGACTAAGAAGCTATTTGACGAAACAAAGAAGTGGAGTGACGCCCATTTCAGACAAGGAGGGCCTTTGTTCTACATTGAGATGAATTGATAATTGAATTTGTTTGTAGATCACCACCAGATTTGTTGGATGGGGTCTCTATTGCTCTTTATATTGAAACATTGTTATTTGTGTTTGAACCTACTCGCCTTAGGGGGCTATTATGAATGAAATGAATTGCTTTCCGTTTTCACTTGATATCTCTCTCGTCACGTTGTTATTTGTTCTTGACTATCAATCTTACTTTGGATACCCTGAAAATGACACAACACATCATATGCACACATGCACTCATACATTCACATTATCACATTGCATTTTTCAGGTTATTGCACAAGAAACTAATTGGGGTCCTTTTCAGCATCAGATTTCTTTCCCGACGACGAAGCTGACTTTCTTACATCCTTACCGCACCAGGAGTAACGAGAGAATCATGGAACAATTTGAACAGAATCAAGCTGCCCTCCGTAGGGATATGGATGTTATGGGGGAAAGAATGGCCCAACTTATGGAGACTCTCCATGCCGTCGTTCAAGGACAGGATGAACTCAGAAAGAGCGTCGCTAGTTTGGTCAAAGATACTCCTACCAATTTTGCTGACGGAGGGGCGAAAACTAAAGAGACTCCTATTAATGAGACACTGAAAGTAGTGGACGACCACCATGAGGTTATTGACCTTGAACATGATCTTACTGCTGAGTTGACTAAGACTGCTAAGATGTACCAAGCTCTCGAAGAACGCCTTAAGGCTGTTGAGGTTGCTAAAACTTCGAGTTTCGACACTGCTGCTATGTGCTTGGTACCTGGGATTGTTATTCCCCCGAAGTTCAAAGTGCCAGATTTTGATAAATACAAGGGAGTCACCTGTCCAGAGACTCACATTCGTTCCTACTGCCGTAAGATGGCTGCTCATGCTGAGAACGAGCCTCTGCTGATGCATTTCTTTCAGGATAGTCTCACTGGAGCCCCGTTGGAATGGTACATGAAACTTGAGAGGTCTAATGTTAGTACTTGGGGACAACTTGTCGACGCCTTCTTGAAACAATACCACTACAATACTGCTATGGCTCCCAGCCGTGCCCAGCTACAAAATATGTCACAGAAATCTGAGGAGTCTTTTAAAGAATACGCCCAGAGGTGGCGTGAACTTGCGTCCCGTGTCCAACCTCCTCTTTTGGACCGCGAGTTGATTGATCTGTTTATGGGGACTCTGAAAGGGCCGTATCTTCAGCACATGGTTAGTAATACTTCTCCTTCCTTTTCGGATGTGGTCATCATTGGTGAGAGGGTTGAGAACTGTGTCAAAGCTGGTACCATTCAAGGTGTTACTAATCCTAGCAACTCAAGTGGTAATGGTAAGAAGCCGTATTCTGGGTTTGTGAAGAAGAAGGAAGGTGAGACTAGCACTGCCTCTGTTGACCAAGGTCGAGCTCCTGCATATTCTGCTGTTCCACCTCCTTATTATCCGATGCCTTATGCTGTTCCAGGTCCGTATGTCCCTCAAGCATATGCTGCTGCTCTTCCACAACCATGGATGGCACCCCAACAGCCTTTCGTACCACAACAACAAGCTGCTGTTTCTCAGAATCGCCAACAGAATCCTAGGCCTCAAGGTCAAAGAGGTCCACAGAGGCAAAGATACCCTGACAGGCGTATAGATCCGGTTCCAATGCCGTATGCTCAGCTTCTTCCCCAATTACTTGCTGGTCAATTAGTGCAACTCCGCGAAATGGGTCCTCCACCTGACCCTCTTCCTCCTGGGTATGATGCGAATGCTCATTGTGAATTTCATTCTGGGGCTCCCGGCCACACAATTGAGAAATGCAGGGCATTCAAGTGGAAAGTCCAGGATCTTCTCGATGGCAAGCTCATCTCGTTCACTCCTACTGGTCCTAATGTGCAGAATAATCCTATGCCTCCTCATGCCGGTGCGACCAATGCTATTGAGTTATGTGATGATCAGATCCTAGTGAGTGATGTTAATGAGGTAAGGATGCCGCTAGCAGTTGTCAGAGAATATCTTATGCAACAAAAGGTTTTGTGTGAACTACATGATTACTGTTTGCAATGTTCTTCTAACCCTGAGGAATGCACTAGGTTGAAAGAAGAAATTCAGAAACTAATGGATGAAGGTGTTCTTAGAGTGGAAAGGGTCTTTCCTGTCGAAGATGTGGCTACTCTAGAGATACCTTACCATCCTGCTGAGGTGTCAAAGAATCAGAGTACTCCTTTGGTCATTCGTGCTCCGAGAACTCCCTTGGTCATTCAGGCTCCGAGGACTCCTTTGGTTATTCAGGTTCCAAATGCTCCTTCGACCCCTCCATCCTCGTCTCTTGTTCCTTCTCCTGTGAATGATTCTAAGGCTGTCCCTTGGGGCTATAATGCCGTGTATATTCGAGGGAAGAAATATGATTGTCCTCCAGTGGGTAATTCGAGCATCACTAATATTACTGGCACTAGTGGCATTACCCGTAGTGGTCGGATCTTTGCTGCCCCTCCTCCACTTCCTAAAGAGACCAATAAAGAGGCTAGTACACAAGCAAAAGGAAAACAAGTTGCTGTTGATCCTCCGGTAACACGTAATGCACAAGATGCCGAGCAACTCTTGAAGATCATTAAGAAAAGTGATTACAAAGTGATTGACCAACTTGATCAGACCCAGGCCAAGATCTCCATCTTGTCTCTCTTGGTGCATTCTGAAGCTCATCGTGATGCTCTGATGAAAGTTCTGGCTTCCGCTCACGTTACTCAAGACATTACAGTGCCTCAGTTTGAAGGGGTTGTGACCAACATTGCTGCTGGTAATTGTTTGGGTTTTTCTGATGATGAGCTTCCACCTGAGGGTAGAGCACACAACAAAGCGTTGCATATCTCCGTCAAGTGTCTGGACGCTGTGTTGTCTCGAGTCCTGATTGATACCGGTTCTTCTCTTAATGTGATGCCCAAGGCCACTTTGTTTAAGCTGAGTATGGATGGGATTATGATGAGACCATGCACTATGAGTGTCAGAGCGTTTGATGGCTCCAGAAGGTCCGTAGAAGGGGAAATTGATCTGCCTGTTTTGATTGGCCCTCACATGTTCTATATTGCCTTCTATGTCATGGATATAAGTCCTTCATACACTTGCCTCTTGGGTCGTCCTTGGATCCATGCTGCTGGAGCTGTGACATCTACCCTCCATCAGTGTTTGAAATTTGTTGTGAATGACAAGATTGTTGTGATCACTGGTGAAGAGGATTTGATCGTCAATAATCTGGCGTCATACCGTTATGTCGAAGTGGAGGGAGAGATACAAGAGACACCTTTTCAGGCCTTAGAAATTGTGTCGGTTGATAAACTCCCCGTGGTTGAAAATAAGAAAGAACTCGGAGCATCCCTCTCGTCTCTGAATGATGCTAAGGCCTTCTTAGAAGCTGGTATTCCCCATAGTGCCTGGGGCAAGCTGATTGATGTTCATGAGAAGCGAGACAAGTATGGCCTTGGGTATCAACCATCTTCCTCTACTCAGCTCAGCATAATTCCTGGAAAGAAGGTGATTCCCCCCATTTCTCAAGTGTTCGTCAGTGCAAGCCCCAGTTCTGGAAGTCAGGTTCTCGCCGTGGATGATGATGATGAAGAAGATCTCTCCAAATTCATTTGCCATGCTGCGCCTGGACAGGAACTCAATAATTGGACTATCTTGGACATCCCCAGAGTCACTTTTATGGAGATGTAATTTTCTTGTTTCGATAAGTCATATGCTTCGCCCTAAGCATTTTGACCATTTTGTACAAAGAAGGGCCCCCATGTTGTTTCAATTTGTTTAATATTGAATAAAAATCATATCTTCGCATGCAATTACTGTTCCATTTCTTTCATTTTTTGTTTTACTCTGTGGACCGTCCTTTCGGGCCATACCCCTCCGTGGGTGGGATACGTGAACTGACTCTTTTTTGTCGATCGGACGCTTTCGCGTCACTTTTGAAAAAGTTTACAGAGTCGCCACCGACCTTTTATTTTATCCAATGAAGGAAAGGTTTATAAAAGAAACAGAAAAAAGACCTTTGAGAGATTCTGGGTAAGGGGGTAGGTTATACAAAGGGAAGGTGTTAGCACCCTTTGTATCCATGGTTATCCATGGGCTCTTTAGTTTGCTTAGCTCATTTGCTTTACTTTTCAATTGATTCGGAATGCTTTACCTGTGTTTTTGAAATACCTTTGCAAATAGAATTTGTAATGATCCTTGTGCGGATATATACAAATGCTTGTTTATCTTTCGAAAGATGTTTTGAAAAGATCGTTAATTTTGTAATGATCCGTGTTTGGATGTATACAAAATATTGTCTTTTGGAAAATTCGTTTTAAAAAACAACAGTGTATGAGAATTTTGTTTGTTTTGATTTTGAGCAAGCAAACTAGGAGGTCTACCCTGAGTTAGGAGGTCTTTATCCTTGTTCCCTTTAAAAATCTATCCATTCGTCGGATATAAACAAAAGGTTCGATTTTGTACTCGAAACAGTAGAAATGTAACTTTGATTTTGAAAAGAGTGAAAAGGGGTTACCCTAGGAGGTGCGAATGTGATTGTGATTGAATTCAGATATTTATCTTTGAAGTTAGTGATCTGACGGTTCAGTTTTATCTTTGACATACACGCAGTTTATATGGGTGCTGGAAATTAAAATGCGGAAATGTAAAGTGCAGAAAGTAAATCTACGCTATTACATCGATTGTGCGGGAAATGTAAACTAGCCTATTTACATGAATTTGACATCCTATACATTTATCTAGGAATTTTAAATTGCAAGAAATAAAAGGCATATTTTTGTATTTTTGTGATTTATTTTAAATATAATTAATACATTATTAATTAATTTAAAATAAAGAAAAGATGGAAATATGATTAAACCTAGCAAATAAGTTTAAAAATATGTACAAAATGTTTGTTAATTGATTTTAGAACAAAACTAATTTTTTTTGGAATTTTTGAAATTTGTTTTTGGATATTTTAAGTTAATCAAAACATAATTATGCAAATAATTACACAAATAATTAAAACTTAAAGAGAAAATTATCCTAAATATGTACAAAATTAGTTTATGATATATAAACAATATTTAACACAAAGAACAATTTTTTTTATGATTTTTTGACTAATTAAAATAATTAATAAGCAAATATACAAATACATACTAATTAATTATGTAAAATATTGAAATTTTGAAGAAAAATAAAATATTTTTATTTCAGGAAATAATATATTATTTTAGAAGTTTAAAATATTTTTTGTGAATTTTTTGGGATTTTTTAACTATTTTTAATTATTTTTGCAAATAAAAATAAAATAAAATAGAAAATTAAAAAGGATACTAATCTGGTGTGGAAGTCAGATGAAGGTGCATGGTGTGGTTGTGTGTTATGGTGCGTTGGATTCGTTTTTAATGAGGATCTATGGCCCAGATTGAATGGAACATGATGCACGTGGCTAGAGGGATAACATGGGATCATGCTGACTTTGAGAGTCCAGCGTGGGACCCATGTATAGTTGACTGGCGAATGGGAAGCGTGGGATGAGCCACGCATGCATGCTGAAAAGTCAAAGCTGGGGCTGACGAACCACGCTGGGACGCGTGGTCGTCTTCAACCTCCAGAAGTCTGATTTTTTGATTCAAATAGCGGGGGTTTTTAACCTCCCCTATTTTGATGATAATAACGCAACTTTTGATAGCTTCCCAACCTGCAAAAAAACAAACGTTAAGAGTGAATGAAAGTGACCCAGATCCCCTTAAAATCACCTCCTGAACACGATGGTGGTATTAGTTTTGCAATTTGAGCTTTGTAGCTATGGATTCGAAGAGTTTAAAGTATGAACACTCATATGCACTTGTTAATGGCATGAGGTGATTCTCACGTGGTAACTCTCATGTTAAAGCCCAGATCACTCCTATAGGACCTTATGAACATATTAGGATGGTTAGTTTACATGGAAATTGATTGCATATAAGAAAACGAAAGTCAAGTGCATATGTACATGAAGAACACTATGCTCACTATACGACTCTCATGGGACTATGTTAGGAGTTCAATCTTACTCTATATGATTTGAGAAGATGATTGGAAAGCTTTGTTTGTATTAATATTGCTTGGAATATAGAATTTGAAAATTACAAAGTGTATGTATTTTTTGGAGAATTTTATGATAATGATAGCTATGCTCTTGCCCTCAATTCGTGTCTCCTTTTGTTGCTGAAGTAGAATAGCTTATTTATAAGCCAAAGGCTGCTTGGAAGTGAAGCAAGAAGCTTTGATTGCTCTTGTTGAAAATTTGATTTTTAAAATATTAAAAATCTTTGAATTGTTGACCAAGTCTTCTTCTATTCAATGCTCTTGCCTTGGGCATCAATCTTCTGCAAAAAAATGAAGACTTTGGAGGTGAGTCATGCTTGGAGATCAAGCCACCAATTATCCATGCAATTTTCCTTTAATTTTAATCTTAAAATAAGATAAAATTATGTCAAAAATGGATAATATAGATGTGGGCTTTGTCTTGGTCGTGGGAGGCCCATAGTAACATGGCAAAGATGTTTGGACCACAAAAACTTGGCATCTTTTGGAAAAAAAACATTTTTGAACAATGTTGATTTCATGCATTTTCCCAAAATTTAGCCAACTTCAACAAGGTGTAAATCCTTCAATTTTTGTCATATGAAGGAGATCTTGCACTTTTTGGAAACCTCAAAGAGTCCTCTAACCAATGTCTTTGGTCTCATGTCAAAATGATTTTTGGTTCTCCTTGTGTGTCCATTTGAAAAAAGTGTCTTTTTGTTGACTTTGAAAATGACCTGTAATGTCTTTGGCCATATTTTTCAAATGGTGAATGCTATGATCATGGGATCAATTGCATTTGAAAGATAATTGAATTTCCTTCAAAATGAGCTTTGGTTGACATTTTTTGGATGAAGGATGAGAGAGTTATGATCAGTCAAAGTTGAGTTGACTTTTCAGGCAAAAACCCTAATTTTGAATCTTAGGGTTTTGTTGATTTTTGATCTTTCCTTGATGAATTGTGATCATCCAATGATCAAATGTTGAATCCTTTGACAAAATATGGACTTTGACAAAAAATTTCATTTTTGACTGTCAGTTGACTTTTTTGGTCAAACGGGTCGTCTGTTGACTGTTTGAGCTGCTGACGGTGCGTCTGAGTGAATTGAAGTTTGAAAATTTGTATGATGGTACTTTGAGATGTATGGATGTATATGAAATCCATTTGAGCTCTCAAAACTTGTTGCTCCTGTTAAAACAAGAAAAACCCTGATTAGGGACTGTCTGTATAGGAGGCAGTTAAGCGTACCTGATTTTTGTGCAGTGTTGAGTTTCTGCTAATCATGTGATATTCAGAAGAATTCTAACACAAAAATCTTGGAAATTTGAATTGTGAATGATTGATTTGATTGATTGTACAAATCACTGAGAATTGTACTGTCTGCAGTCTGGCTGTCAACTGACTGTTCGTGTACTGAAGCAGCAGTTAAAGTGAAAAATCAACTGTCAAAGTTAATTTTCTTTTTTGTTGTTATTTTTGTTTTTGTTTGGTGTGAAGCATGAAAATTTATTTACATGACTTGTTAGAAAACAGAAACATAATAAATAACTGATATTTACAGTATGCGGGCAAAATTACCGATAATAACCTGAAAATTGTTTACTGCACAGAAATAGAAATATTTGACTGGCAGAAAACACACAAGTTAAGATTTGATTTTTGAAAAAGAGATTTGAAAAGATTTTGAAAATAATGGAATATAGTACAAAAGTTAGTGGGAAACCAAAAACAATTGTTACCAGTATAGTGTGAGTTTCCTGCTTCTGCGCCTGCAAAAAGAGTTAACTCTGCATGATTGTGTTAGTACTATTTATCTGTAAATAAATAAATAGTATTTGTGATGTAATGAACAGTATTTGGCGTTTGCGTAAGAATAAATTCCTCTGTAAGCCAAGCTACTGTATAAGAAAAGTTTCTGAAATTTAAGTACTTCATATGCTAGGATATTTGAAATAAAAATCCATGATTATATGAAACTCTTAATTTTCAGATTGGAGTTTTCTTGAAAAAAGATGTGGGCAAATTTTGGGGTATAACAGTTGCCCCTATTCAATCTTCTTAAACCTGAAGAGATTGTCTGAAATCTGAAGGTAGAAGATGATTGAATAAATAGATGCCCTGAAAATTTGCACTTACCTTGATCAGCAGAGATGTTGGAAGTTGCATTTGAATGTTGTCTGTGAAATGTTGTTGGCAGATTGAAACATTACCTGAGATGGGCTTTCGGATGCCACCTGGACAATGTGTTGATGGTTTGTTCATCAGAATGAATCTGTTGATTATATCTTGATGAAGGATTTGAAAGTTGATCATTGTGGAACTGTTTGAGGTATCACTTTAGATCTGCAATGTTAGATCGTTCTGGAACCGTCTGAGGTTTCGCCTTAGATCTGAAATGCTAGATCGTTCTGGAACCGTCGGAGGTATCGCCTTAGATCTGAAATGCTAGATCGTTCTGGAACCGTCGGAGGTATCGCCTTAGATCTGAAATGCTAGATCGTTCTGGAACCGTCTGAGGTTTCGCCTTAGATCCGAAATGCTTAGATCGTTCTGGAACCGTCGGAGGTATCGTCTTAGATCTGCAATGCTAGATCGTTCTGGAACCGTCTGAGGTATCGCCTTAGATCTGAAATGCTAGATCGTTCTGGAACCGTCGGAGGTATCGTCTTAGATCTGCAATGCTAGATCGTTCTGGAACCGTCGGAGGTATCGTCTTAGATCTGCAATGCTAGATCGTTCTGGAACCGTCTGAGGTATCGCCTTAGACTAGCAATGTTAGATGATAAATGAGTTGAGAATGAGAGTTCTTCAGAGTGAATCTTTGGTTTGATTGTATCTGAAAGGACTGCTTGTCTGAATAAGATTCAGGATGAACACTGCATGTGAGTGAGAACATCTTTGCTAAAGACATCTGTCTACCTGAAAAATCAAGTTAATAATATGCGATGTCTATGATGCATGTATGATATGAGATCCTCGAGCTAGAGGAGAAATATGCAAGTTATGTTGTGTATGAATATGCGTATGATGCATGATTGTGAATGTGAATATGAGTGTGAATGTGATGCATGGTTTATGCAGCTTAGAGCGTGTCAAGCTCCTGATTGGGAAAATAAATCCCAGCTTAGTCGTCAAGAAATGAAGGCATTGTGATTGGGAAAATAAATCCCTGCTAGCCATTTGGAAGTGAAGGCATCGTGGTTGTTGATGATCTTCTGTCTCGCTTGAGTACCCTGGGTTGGGGAAATTCTTTGAGAACCAGGATGTTCTATTGAAGGATCTTTGATTACTGCTCGGGGATGAACAGTAGTTTTGAGAGTTCGGACTGTGACGCCCTTTGGAGTGGGAATGAGGAAGATGCATAATCCTCCGATGCACTATCTGACCAAATTTGGGTGCGGAGATCACACCTTCTGAAGACAGTAATCTGGAACAACCCTGCTGGGGAATAAGACTTCTTTCGAAAGAAAAATCTTTTTGAGGGATTTGTTGAGGAATGTGTCTCCATTGGGGAAACTTCCTTCTGATGCTGGTTTAGGATAATGTCCAAATAATTGGGACATGTCCGAAATGCTATTCCTGTTTTTCCTGGTAAACATCAATCATATTCAAATGCATATGTTCATTCAAAATATCATTGGGATGCTCGCGTATTCAAAACAGAAAAAATGAAAATGTTAGTTATAAGCTGCATTGATTTTTGAAAAGGTGCCGTGATAGGCGGATTAGTATAAGGAGACAACAGTCCTAGAAGTAGGAAATTGTCAGAAAGTTTTGAAAAGTATTTATGAAAAGAAATAGCTATGTGAGAACGATCCAGTCAAGTTTCAATTCTGCTATTGCCAATCTGTCTTCGAGCATCTCATCCCTCACTTGTTGGAAGAAAGTGATTGGACTGATCGGTGTCTTTGAGGTGTTGAACCTTGTCGGTGAGTAGGCAGCTGAGCGGGACATAGTTGTATGCTTTATTCCCTAATTTTTGCCTAGGCTGCCCTTTCAGGTTTTCAGCCTACCGGGATTGTATTTGTTTTGTCTCTAATTTTTGCCTGGATCGCCCTTTCGGGTTTTCAATCCACCGAGACGCTCATTTTTGCCTAAGTTGCCCTTTCAGGTTTTCAACTTAGCGAGCTGTATTTTTTTTTTTAAGCAAAGTACTTTTTGACTATGTCCGCATTCACAGGGTGTGGGAAATCCTCGCCATCCATGGTGGTAAGCAACATGGCACCGCCGGAGAATATTTTCTTGATTATGAATGGTCCCTCGTAGGTGGGGGTCCATTTGCCTCTGGGATCACCTTGTGGTAAGATGATGCGTTTGATAACCAAGCCACCAGTTTGGTATGCTTGACTTTTGACTTTCTTGTTGAATGCTTTGATCATGCGCTTTTGGTATAGCTGGCCATGACAGATAGCTGCAAGTCTTTTCTCATCGATCAAGTGTATTTGGTCGAATCGAGTTTGAATCCAATCGTCTTCGTCTAGATCGGCTTCTTTCATGATCCTTAAGGAAGGAATCTGGATTTCGATTGGGAGAACTGCTTCCATACCGTAGACTAACGAGAATGGAGTTGCCCCTGTTGAAGTACGCGCAGATGTGCGATAACCATGAAGAGCAAAAGGTAACATCTCATGCCAGTCTTTGTAGGTTACTGTCATCTTTTGTATGATTTTCTTGATGTTTTTGTTGGCGGCTTCGACAGCGCCGTTCATCTTTGGTCGATATGGAGAAGAATTATGATGTTTGATCTGGAACTGCGTGCAGAGTTCAGTAATCATTTTGTTGTTTAGATTCGTGCCATTGTCAGTGATGATCCTTTCGGGGATGCCGTACCGACAAATGAGATTGTGCTTGATAAACCTGGCTACCACATTCTTGGTGACAGAAGCATATGAAGCTGCCTCTACCCACTTTGTGAAGTAGTCAATAGCGACCAGGATAAAGCGATGTCCGTTGGAAGCAGTAGGTTTGATTTCTCCAATCATATCAATACCCCACATTGCGAAAGGCCAAGGAGCCGTCAGAACGTTTAATGGAACTGGAGGTACATGCACTTTGTCGGCATTTATCTGGCATTTGTGACAAGTTTTGGAATGATGATGGCAATCTGTCTCCATGGTAGACCAGTAGTAACCTGCTCTCAAGATCTTTTTAGCCATTGTATGTCCGTTGGAATGAGTACCGAAGGTACTATTGTGTATGTCTTCCATGATTTGTTCTGCTTCCTTCTTGTTTACGCAACGAAGTAAAGTCGAGTCATGGTTGCGCTTGTACAAAGTTCCATTGCTTAGGAAGAATTTGGAGGCAAATCTCCTTAGAAACTTTCTGTCGTTAATAGATGCTCCTTCAGGGTACTCCTGGGTTTCGAGATACCTTTGTATTTCATGGAACCATGATTTGTCTTCCATTTGTTTGGTATCGATCTCATTGCAATAGGCTGGTTCGTCTTGCCTGTAAATGGTGATCATAGGAGCTTCGTCGTCCCAATTGACTTTGAACATGGATGACATGGTAGCTAAGGCATCAGCTAGTTGATTTTCTTCGCGTGGGATGTGTTCGAAAGTGATCTCCTCGAAGTAAGGAATCAAACTCAACACATGTTCTTTGTATGGAATTAGATTTGGGTGCTTTGTGTCCCATTCCCCTTTGACTTGGTAGATTACCAAGGCCGAGTCTCCGTAGACTTCAAGGAATTTGATTTTTAGATCAATTGCAGCTTTGAGACCCAGAATGCATGCTTCGTATTCGGCTATATTGTTGGTGCAATTGAAACACAATCTGGCGGTGAAGGGTGTATGACCTCCTGTGGGGGAAATGATCACAGCTCCGATGCCATTGCCGAGCGCATTAGAAGCTCCGTCAAAAACCATAGTCCATCGGGATCCTGGTTGTTTGTAGTCATTGACTAGCATAATGTCTTCGTCTGGGAAGTCAAAGTTCAATGCCTGATAATCATCTACTGCTTGATGAGCTAAATGATCAGCTACCACACTTCCTTTGATTGCTTTTTGCGAAGTGTATTGAATGTCATATTCTGTTAGGATCATTTGCCATCTTGCAATCCTTCCAGAGAGAGCAGGTTTTTCGAACACGTATTTGATTGGATCCATCTTGGAGATCAGGAAAGTGGTGTGATTTAGCATATACTGTCTTAGTCGGCGAGCCGCCCATGCTAAGGCACAGCAAGTTTTTTCGAGTAGTGAGTATCTTGTTTCACAATCGGTAAACTTTTTGCTAAGATAGTAGATTGCGTGCTCCTTTCGACCGGAATCGTCATGTTGTCCGAGTACACACCCCATTGAATCTTCTAACACAGTTAGGTACATTATCAGAGGTCTGCCTTCCACAGGAGGTAACAAGATTGGCGGTTTTTGAAGGTATTCTTTGATTTTATCAAAGGCTAACTGGCATTTGTCATTCCATCTTTCCACTTGATCTTTCTTCAGTAATTTGAAGATTGGCACACAAGTAGGAGTCATATGGGCAATGAATCTGGCTATGTAGTTTAGACGTCCCAAGAATCCTCTGACTTGTTTCTCGGTACGGGGTATAGGCATTTCTTGAATGGCTTTGACCTTGGCAGGATCAACCTCAATACCTTTACTGCTGACGATGAAACCTAAGAGTTTACTGGATCTTACTCCAAAGGTACACTTGTTCGGGTTCAGTCGCAATCTGTATTTCTTGAGTCTGTCAAACAGCTTGTGTAAATGACTCAAATGTTCTTCTTCGGTGTTGGATTTTGCGATCATGTCATCGACATACACCTCTATTTCCTGATGAATCATATCATGAAATAGTGTTACCATTGCTCGTTGGTAGGTAGCTCCAGCATTTTTTAGACCAAAGGGCATTACTTTGTAACAAAAGGTTCCCCAGGGAGTTGTGAAGGTTGTTTTTTCCATGTCTTCGGGTGCCATCTTGATTTGATTGTACCCTGAGAATCCGTCCATAAAGGAGAATACCTTGCATTGTGCGGTATTGTCAACTAGTACATCGATGTGTGGTAAAGGGAAATCATCTTTAGGGCTTGCCCGGTTCAGATCTCTGTAGTCTACACACATTCTGACTTTCCCGTCTTTTTTGGGTACAGGCACGATGTTAGCTATCCAAGGAGGATAACTTACAACTTTTAGGAATCCGGCATTGAATTGTTTTTCAACCTCGTCTTTGATCTTTTTTGACATATCAGGCTTACTCCTTCGCAGTCTCTGTTTGACCGGAGTGCTTCCTTCTTTGATTGGCAGGCGATGAACTACAATGTCCGTGTCAAGGCCAGGCATATCTTGATAAGACCAGGCGAATATCTCGGCGTAGTCTTGCAACAATTGAATCAGTCTTTGCTTGACACTGTTTTCTAAGTCAGCCCCAATTCTGACCTCTTTCTTTTCTTCGTCATTGCCCAAGTTGATGACCTCAATCGGCTCCTCATGAGGCTGTATGGCTTTTTCTTCTTGTTCTAGAAGTCTTGCAATTTCTCTTGGCACTTCACAATCTTCCTCACTTTCGTCCTCAGTTTGGTAGATCGGATTTTCAAAGTCATGACGGGCAATAGCAGAGTTGTTATTGACTGGATCCAGCGTGTATGTGAATCTGCATGGTAGATATGTGAGTGTGTATGAAGAGAAAAACATAGCTATTTGAAAGCGAATAAAGAAAGAAAAAGGATCACAAAATTTTGAACATGCAAGCATCCCATGATTTTATCGAATGCACATAATCATGATATGACAAACCCTTTTTGTAGAAGGACCGTTGTGCTAAGGCACACGGCTTTCAAGCTCATGGTTCGATTGTTCAGGAACCACTTTTATCTTTGCACAATATACACAAAGAAAACAGGAAATGGCATTTACTCCTGATCAAAGGAGATCACATCCTCTGCTTTCCAGTTGTTCAATCCACCGTTGTTAGCAGGGAGCACCCAGCTGTTCCAGTTGCAGTTGTTCTTTTCGTCTTCCGTAGCATTGATTCCACTAGTGGGAAAATGCGTAGGTAATTCTTCAGGATAAGTTGGATGATTTGTTGGATATGAGAATCCAGGTGGAGGTCCCTCTATTGGCTGAGCGAGATGCTCGATAAGGCCGTCCCATGCAGTAGGAATGATGTTTTGAATAGAGACTTGTGCATCCTGATAAGGAGTGTACTGTGACAGAAAATAACCTTCGTTGTTTGGCATCTTCCTGGCTTCTTCAAGAGCGAAGTTGTCGTCGTACTGTTCGTCCCATCC